>NC_056734.1:54301477-54524675 GCF_019279795.1 Protopterus annectens
TAGTGGGATGGGGGAACCACTAACCACCAGGGATTAATCTTTGATTACATACCTTAGTGGCACTTAACCCTAACAGGATAGGTGGGAACCAATAAAAACTAAGAAGAACTCTGAAGATGTGGGTGAGGGAACACTAGACACCAGGGATAATTTAATGAAAAAAAGTGATGAAGAGAACCATGAGACACTAGAGAATCCCAACCTTCACCCTCCCACCAAGGACATTAGTCCTCTATGCCACTGCTACAAATAAGTAATCTATTATACAACAAATTTAGAAATAAACAAAATAGAGTGCAAATGGGTACGAAAGGCTTCAGACATTGCACCCATGCTACAACACACTTCAACATCAACCTGCTGTGCTAACTGCATATATATATTTTTTGTTTGTTTTTGGTAATATGAGTTAAGGATCTCTGGAATTATTCAGTGCTGCTGTTGTCCCCAGTTTATGATGGAGACAGTCAGGAAACATTTAGCATACCTCTACTAGGCCTCAATGATTAAATATCATTGGTTCCATCCTTAAAATATGAGCAACAAGGTTATATGTCCATTCATGTTATGTGGAGTGATTCAAATGTGCTATGTTCACTTTATGTTAAAATATTCAGCAAAAATGTTTTCATATTTTTTGAACACTTTCATAGTGATAATGTTTTGAGTAGTGGGTTTTATAACACTTGAATTCAAAACAAGGTTTTAAACACATGCTTCTTTTCCTTCAGTACAGCTTTCATTTAGACTTTGTTCTATCTGGATAGGCAAAGATAGTTTTTATGGATCATCTTGTGGAATTATTGTTCTGTCTTTTTAAATTCTTTAAGTGTGTTGTGAGCCCCAAGAAATGATGTAATGATCTCTTCCTGATTTTGGTTATATATGTGTGTTAAACAAGAGTCATTCATTCTGATGAAGTCTTTTCAAAAGAAAACATGTTAAATAAATAAAGGATATTTTACAAATTCTATTTGGAGGAGTGGCATTTGTTCAGTGTGCCATTGGTGGAGGCATTCTTTAGGGTTATTTGTATATTTACGCCTCTAGCTGCCAATTTTTTTTTTTTTTTGTGGTTTTAGTTGGCTTATGGTCACCTTTGATGCTGAAGCAGACATGAGACTCCATGAATGAGAGGGACTGTTGTTGGGCGAATTAGCAAAACTTAATAATCTTTCCTAACAAAATGACCCATTGGATAGAAATAGTGATTCAGGTGAGGGGTGTATTCCATGTTACCAACTTCTGGATGGTTCACAGTATTATCCTTCAATTACTTGCAATGCTTCTAACAGAAAAGTTTTCAGTTCTCTACAGAGGATGGCTTGTGTTGATCCTCCATCTGTTGCCTTGGATATAGGAGTTTCAAACTGGGTACATTTGGAGAATAATTTTATCAGGAATTTTCTGTTTATGCGAATATGGAAGTGAAGGACTGATTAAATGAATCTAAGTTACATTTGGTTCAGGTTGAAGACAGCAACAATTCCTACAACACTATATAAACTAAAGTCTAAAATGCTAAAATGTAGAACTTTGATTTTAGACAATGTTTCTTTGAGTGACAGTGTTATTAAAATTTAAAAAAACAAGCCCCCAGGGGGATTAGAGTATGGAAATATCCAAACAATGTCAAACTTGGCTCTGAGTTTCACAAAGAACTCACTGAAATTTTTAACAACTTTCGACTTAATATTATGAAGGCCATTATTAGAAATAATGAAAAATGTTTAGAGTTTATATGACAAAATTTGTATGTTAAATACTGTTTTACAGAATGACTTGTTATTTACTGTGCGTGAGCAGAGGGTCAAATATTACTCTACTTTGAATGAAATTGATGAAAAAGTAGCCAACATTATAAAATGAAAGACTGAAAAACTTAAGAGAGATAGGAAAGATTACTTTGAAGGATGAGCCTATCGGCCACTGAAAAGTACGGTTCCCAAAGGTTCGGGAAGTAGATATACTGGCTTTGGTGCTTCAGGGCACAGAAAATCTGTCACTCAGAATGTTTATCTTATGAACAGACAGGTTGATGTCAGGGGTGAATTTAATGGTAGTGCATTACCCTACACTGTGGATGACCCTTTAGACTTTCCCCCTTTATGGAGGTCCAAATGGTTGAAAGACCACTTGAACCCCAATTACCAAGAGGTATTGTTAATGAGGGAAGAATGCAGTTTTCCAATGGAAGGATAAAAGAGGGAGAAGAAGAAGGTGAAATTAAATCACACTGCTGAGGTAATCAATTCTGCCTTGGCAGGAGAGGCCTTTATCACAGATGGGGGAGTATGTACTGTAGGTGAACTAAACATTTTATCTATAGTAGACTGCAACTTAATTCTAACCATTTTCCATCTTTAGAAAGGAATTACCATCATCCCATCTTACCATAGAAGGGTTTTAGATTGATTTTAAGTTATCTCTGAGGGGGGTTAACCTAGATGTTATTTTTGGACAAAATCTGATTTGCCATGAGGAGCCTAGGTTCAGTAAGAAAAGTACATTCAACCCTCCCAGACAATATATTAAAAAGAAAATTTGTAAAGTTTCTAACCTCACTCAAGAAGAAAAAATAGTATTGAAGAAATTGTGTATGAATAAGGATGTTTTTATCATGAAACCAGATGAGGGGGGGTGACATGGTTATTATGGATTACTGGATGTACACAGCAAAAATGTTAGAATTGTTAAATAGTAATGTCACTTATTCACAGGTTTCTTAGAATGAAATTCAGATGGCATATAGGAAAATTGATATGATAGTAGAGGACAATCTTATGCAGGGTTCGATCGATAAGAGTTTACATGACTTTCTTAAAGTTTCAAAACCAATCAAACCAACCTTTTTTGAAATACCAAAGATACATAAGTGTATAACAGATCCCTCCCTTAGACCCATTGTGGCTGCTTCAGGTTTTAAATGCTATCCCCAAAAAACATTCAAGAACCACAATCCCACAACAAATTCATCCAGATGGTCAAAGTCATTGCTAATTTCCAAATCAGTCAAATTATTAACATCCACGACAGGATTGTCATAAATTGACATGTTTAATAATGAATTGTCCAAAATAGATTCATTATTCAACAAGTCTAAGTCACTGCTACCTAGCTGCTTGTTGGAGAAAAAGATCCTCAAATACAGGTTTCTACAAAACTTTTTTACTTCCCTCAACAAGTCAGCTAAAGTCAGTAAATACATAGGGACAAACTTCGTACCCTTCAGTAAAACACTCACTGCTTCTTCCGACATCAAGTCCGACAAATTCACAATGTTTAAATAATTTTGTTGGTCATACTCAGAAAAAACAATGTTTGTGGAATTCAAAGAAACATCCTGTCCACTGGCACAGTCTAATTTCTTTTTCCCTTTCCATGAAAATGTTTACCTCTTCCTTTGTCAAGAACCAAAACATCTGACTCCTCCACTCCTCCTGCATTTGCCGAGCTGTCTATTGCCTTATTCATCTCCTCAAAGGACACACTTTTGCGACCATTGGATGCCATCTCCCCTGAGGAAACAGAAGTATTTAAGATTGGGTGGTGATTTTTCAGTATGTAAGTATTTGGTGAATATGGAGGAATTTGTATATTTAATTGGTGGGATTTAAATAGGCTGCAGTAGTTTGTATTGTTATTCCTTGATGGTTTTTCAGACAAGGTACCTAGGGTTACCACCTGTCCCATTTTGTGAGGGACAGTCCCTCTTTGTGCAGTTGTGTCCTGCAAAAAAATTGAAAAATGGCAAATGTCCTGAGATTTTAGGAGAAAATAGTTCCTATATTTTCTTTAATAGTTGCATAAAACAGTTATTTTGTATCTGAAACACCTAAATATTATAATAAACAGAATAAGCAACTCAAATGCTATAATAATAAGTTTTTATTCTGGAAAAAAAGTGAATTTCTGTCCATTGTACTGGCTGTGGGTATGTTTTGCCCTGCAAAATCTGATGTTTCTACAAAAAATGTCCCACTTTGGGCATTTGAAAAGGTGGCAACCCTAAAGGTACCAGAGGTGTGAAATAAAGAATTGGCAGCTATTTTGCTTGGTTCCTGAATGTTTTTTGGAGATTTGTTGGTGTGTTTTGTGTGTTTCATCTAAATCCTATCCCCTCACATTTTTTTTGTGGGCAATAAACTTAAATTGGTTTTAAAGTCATATAAGCACATATTGGCTGATTAACAGGATACTTTAGCAAAAGTGGCCAAAGAATACTATCATTCTCTCCACTTATTTGTAACTATTGATATTATAGTTCTTTCACTGCTATCCCCCACACCCCGGGTTTACAATGGTTTGAAAAGATATTGATAAGGTGTAAATTTCTTAACACTCAAGATTTAAGATTGGTTATAGAAAGTTTGGAATTAGTTTCCACTAACATTCTCCTGTATTTCCAGGGGGAATACTATAAACAAATGAGTGGTGTCATGATGAGGGCTGCTTATGCCCCCATTTTTGCTAATATAGCATTATTAAATTGGGAAAAAACTGTGCATGTTTAATTCCAGGTATTCCCCTTTAATTGCTTTGTATTTATTTTTCCTAGATGATATCTTTCTCATCTGGAACAGTAACTAAAAATGAATTGGATGAAATTATGTTGTTTATTAATTTGACCACTAATTCTCTGGAATTTAATAAAAATATACGGGATGCTGAGATTCACTATTTTGATGTAACCCTTCTTAAAGACCATGATAATGGTTGTTTTAGACCTAGTCTTTATAGAAAAGAAAACTTCTCCAATCCCTAATTATATTTCAATAGTAATTATCCCATGCACCAGAAGAATAATATTGTTACGAGACAGATAGAACAGCCAGTATGACATCTGTTTATGAAGATCTTGTAAAAGAACTGGAATATATAGAGGAACTTTTGCTAGAATGAGGGTACCCTGAGCACATATTTAAAATTTTCAAAACTGAGGTGTTAAATAGTTGGGGTACCAAATGTATTCCCCTTTTGGGGAACCATACATACAACAGCAATGAGTCAAGTGAGTCTGGTTGTTCTATACCAGAGAAAGTAATGACAAAAAGGATCAGGTGGAATGAATTAAAATAGGTATTTTATTATGAAATACAACAATGATATGGTCAAACTCCCTAAAACAGTGACCCAGTATTGGGAATTATTTTTGAAAATGAAAAAAACATTTACCAGTGTTCTTCAAACCCCCTTTACACACCTATAGAAAAGGTTACAATCTTAACAATATCCTAGAAAAAGGGACAGAAGGGAAAATATCTACTGAAAACCATAGATTGAAGGGGCATCAAGTGTGATATGTGTCATCAATGTGTATATATGGAGAACAGTGGCACATTGCTCCTTCCTAATGTTGGTGAAACCTTTAGAGCAAGTAGATACTTTAATTGTACCATTAAGAGAGTTCTATACTTAGCTTTTTGCCAGATATGTTTCTCCTTTTATGTGGGGAAGAACAAATGCTCCGTGAAGAACAGAGCATATGAAAACAAGTATGAGGATAATTTATTTTTATTTATTTTTTATTTTACATTTGTTAACCAGGATGGTCCTACTGGACACAGGTCCATTTTCAGCAGAGGCCCGGGGAGAAAAGCTCTACAGTAAGTAAAATGTTACACAGTACGTTAAAATACAGTATACAGCAAAGTTAGAAACTAATGCCCTTTATAGGCAGCTGCCATGTGTCCCCAAAACAGATTTTTATTATGGGTCCTGAAACAGGTTGATATTAACCCAAGAGGAGGGTTGTGGGAGACCTTACTTTAATATCATGAATTAACCAGGTGGCTATGATTAAATGTTTATACTCCACTAGAACTCAATCAACAGACATCCTTGGTTCCAGTCTTTAAAATGAGAGCAACAAGGGTATACATCCATTGATGTTAGGTGGAATGATTCAAGTGTGCTATGTTCACTTTATGTTAAAATATTTAGTAAAAAAATTTTCATATTTTTTTGAATACTTTCATAGTCATAATGTTTTCAGTAGTGGGTTTTATAACAATTGATTTCTAAGGTTTTAAACACATGCTTCTTTTTCTACAGTGCTTCTTTCATTTATACTTTGTCATATTTAGATAGGCAAAGGCAGTTTTTATGGGTCATCTTCTGGAATTATTGTTCTGTCTCTTTAAATTCTTTAAATGTGTTTTAAGCCTCATGCTGTGATGTAATGGTTTCTTCCTAGTTGTCTTTATATATATATATATATATATATATATATATATATATATATATATATATATATATATTTGTTAAACAAGAGTCATTCATTCTGATGACGTCTTTTCAAAAAAAGAAAGCACTAAATAAATAGTGGATATTTTACAAATTCTGTTTGGAAGAGTTGCATTTTTAAGGTATGCCATTACTGGAGGTGTACTTTAGGATTATTGGTATATTTTCATCTCTAGTTGCCTTGGCCAGGTTAAAGTAAGCTGTGTGCACAGTCTTACCTTCATCCAGTGCTTTGGTGACCCTCTCATAAAAATCCACCAGATTTAATAGACATGACCTTCTTTTAACAAAGCAGAACTGTAATGGGTCCAATGCTTAAAGGTTACCTATGTGCTCTTTTATCATGTTCACGATGATTCTTTCTATGACAATAGGATGTACTACCAACACAGCCAGCTGGAGTTTTGTAAATAATTATATGTCATGTGTAACTATTAAACTGATTTATACAAGATGCTTGTACTACAAATGTATTAGGACTGTATGTCATGTGTATATCAAACTGATTGCACAGATGTTTGTGTTGAAAAGGTATTTGCATAGTGCTTGTGTTTGAAATGTATCCACAGTGTGCTCTACTGGAAAGAAGAGTATGTAAGAAGAATGTACATGCACTATTGTTAACTGCTTAACTGTATATGTTTTAACAGAAGAAACTGGAAGGTTAACCTTAAACTATAAAATATATCTGAAATTAAAAAATTTTATGGGCTAGGCAATAAAGATGTTATCTCACAGGTTTCAATGCAGCCAGAGACACAGCATCTGTACTATTACTACTCTGGAAGCGTGGAGGTATGAAATTGTTTTATGACTTCCAGCACCTGCCACAGATCTGAGCAAAAGCCTTTCTAGTGTATTTCTACAGGTAGGTGCTAAATCCTGCCAGCTTCCAGCAAAGTAGGTTTGTATTGGAATTAGAAGTCAGATGACCAGAAGTGATGTCACTCCACAAACTATCCCAGAAGTAATATTTTAGATATTGTTTTGAGAAGTCTCTTAGTGAGACAGAGCATTTTGAATTCTGTCTTGGGCCTGACAACAAGAAGGACCATTCACCACATCATCTGCCTCGCTCTATTAAGTAAGATATTAGGGAATAGTATAATTCTCTTAGATTCAGTCAGGAATATAGTGAAACTTAGTTTAGATTATTGTTCTTTATTTGTCTGAGTCTGTCTTTCAATGTTGCTTTAAATATTTCTTGTGATTACACTATGTCACTATGAATATATACTTAGTATTTTCTTTTTTTTATTATTTATTACTAAATACATCTAAACCTTTAATTGTGGCTAATCTTTGTAGAGATATTTAAGTTTTGAGAGTACTTACATATTTATTTGGTGACACTGTGTGGGCCACTCCTAACAGCCTCCCTCTTGGTAAAACTACTATTTCTATTAATATTCATGTCACTCAGTGTATTGGGTATCCTTGTAAGGGGCTTAAGGTAGCTGGCAGGAGTGTCTGGTGGCAGTGATAACTACCTTATATTCTGTGCAGAAGGGGCATAGCTAATATACCTGTGCCAGTATTCCCTAGGTGTGTGTGTGTGTGTGTGTGTGTGTGTGTGTGTGTGTGTGTGTGTGTGTGTGTGTGTGTGTGTGTGTGTGTGTGTGTGTGTGTGTAAATCCAATCTCAAGAGTGTGTGTGTCAGTTACTTGGGCAGGGATATGAAGCACTGATTGGACAGAGAGAGTGTTTGCGGTCTTGGCTTGGACACTCACCCGAGATCTCAACTCTGTAGCTGTGCCAGTTGGTAGTCTTACTGGGGATCTGGAGAAAGAGGGAGAACCGAGCCCCAGACTAACTGTGGTCTCTGTATGCTCTTAAGGGAAATTGCACTTGATCCAGAGAGCTGCGTCTGGAAATACTGTGCATGTACCTATTATCCTGCCAGTGAATGCCCCCCACTGGTGCCAGTGGTGAGGATTGAGGCTCCTTGATTACTGGCCCAGAGGTGGAAGGTCATCACACTTTCCATGGCCTTAAAATGAGGCTGGTAAGATGCATTGACCTGTAGTTACCCAGATTAGTGGTGAGACATCCTTTTTGGAGGCAAATGACTGCAGCCATATTTCATTCCTTGGGCACAAAACCTGACTGAAGACTCCACATTAAAAATGATTCAAGTGGACTAGAGAGGTCATGTTTCATGCTATTTATTAAACATCCTGGGATGTTATTGGGGCCCATTGATGTAGTTTTTTTGGCACTAGAAAGTACATTAGTTACCTGTTTTTAGTAATGGTTGGGGGGATTGTGTATGTGGTTTTTCCATTGGACTATCAGGTGGGAGTGTGGGAGAAATTTGACATGAACCTGTCAGCCAAAGCACTGGCCATGACCTCTGGTTCAGTGGGGGTAATGCCAAATAGAATAAGTTCTGTGTGTCGCTCATCCTGTCTTGATGTAATAGATGAGTCTTCATGGGTTCTGTTCAAGCAGTTTTATATACAAACACATTACTGTTATAGCCATTAACTTCAATTAGGTAACCTATTTACAAACTAACTACATTTATTTTCACATGCATACTCTCTGGCTGCACTTTCAAAATGGCACTAGGTACAACACGTACCTGTTATTTATACATGGACGTTCATCACTTGCTATGCTTCTTAAAGACACATCACACACTGTGCTCTATATCCTCTTTCTTTTTAGAATATGTGATGGACAGGATATCAGTTAACATGCAAATAATACAAATTTATTTTCTATCATCGATTATACAAAACTATGCATCTATATACAGTTATGTCCAAGTCATCTTGTATCTCACACCTGGTCTGGATGTGCAACCAAATCATGTGATGCAAAACTGGGAATCAGGCTTAGCAACTGGAGCTGTCTCTTTTGAATGTTCAATCTTTGGAATATCAGGAACATTTTCAGGACTGGAATCAGATGGTATGACATGTTCTGGAACTAAGACAATGTCTGGGACGCTCTAAGATCTAGAGTCTATACGCTGTGATAACAATTCTGGTACAAGAAGGAAATGTCTGCGATTCCTCCTGTACTCCACACCCTCAGATTCTACAAAGTAGGATCTTGGCTTGGTACATATACCTGATATTTGACCAATCAGGTCTAAACCTTTTGCTGTTTGTATCCTCACTGTCTCTCCTTCTTTCAACAGACATAGAAATCTGCTCAATTTGTCATAAATGGACTTTTGGATAGAATGCTTCTTCAACAACTGGCTCTGATGGCTCTGTTGTTTTCAGCTTTAGGCCTCAATAAACTGGAACTAATAGGCAATGCTGTTCTGGTTTGCCTGGATAGAAGTCTCTGAGCAGGCAAGCCAAGTATATCATCAAGGGGTATGTTTCTGAGATTAAGTAGATTCAAAAAGACATTGGTATTGTCATGCTTTGACCTTTCAAGTAATTGCTTTGCACTCTGCACTGCACTTTCAGCAGGCCCATTTGACTGTGGATATTCTGGACTACTAGTAACATGTACAAACTCCCATTATCTTGCAAATGTCTGAAATAGCTGATTAGTAAAATGAGTATCATTGTCAGAAATAACTTTGTGTGGACTACCATGGACTGAGAAATTATGTTTCAACTTGGTAATAACAGTAGTGGAGGTTAGATTAGGTAGTAAGTCAATCTCAAACCAGTCCGAATAAGAGTCTACCAATGCTAAGTAATGCTGATTGTTCCACTTGAATATGTCAGTGGCAACTGTTGACCAAGGTAGTTCAGGAACTTGACTTAGCTGAAGTGGTTCTCTTTGCAAGTGTGGTTTAAGTACTATTGCACCCTTCTTTTGGTAGAGTTGGAACCTGGGTGACCACGATGCAAAATCTGGCTATATTCATGTTGCAAGGAAGCTGTAATGGGAGGTTGACATAATGGTTAAGGTGTTTACCTTACAGTCACAAGGTGCATGGTTTGATTCTCACAATGGGTAATTTGCTAGGCTTGAAATGGCCCATAAGGGCAGTTAGCCTAGTACTAACCTATGAACTATAAGCAGGGACAACACTTTTAGGACCTTTGAAAATAATGCCATCTTCCATCAACATCTCATCTCTGTAAGAAAAATAGGTTTGCACTTCAAGTGGTACACTAGATTGCTTTTACAGCCATCCAACATTAATGTAGTGGTTGAGCTTTTGCAAAATTGGGTCAGTCTTTGTATGATCTCTCAGCTACTCAAGTCTCGTGGTAGAAAAACTACATAATGCCATTATGTCAAAGTCAAAATTCTTTGTATCAAGATGCTCTGTTGTATTTCTGGGTAATCTGGATAAGGTATCAGCCAGATAAAGGAGTTTGGCTTTTGTATAGACCATTTTGAAGTTGTACTTTTGCAATTTGAGCATCATTCTTTGTAATCTTGCTGGAGCAGAATGCATAGGCTTCTTTAGAATAGTAACTAGAGGTTGGTGATCGGTTTCAATTTGAATTGCTTGACCATAGATATAATCATGAAACTTTGAACATGCAAATAATATTGCCAAAAGTTCTTTCTCAATTTGAGCATACTGCATCTCAGTTTGGGTAAGTCTTCTAGATGCACAGGCTAGTGGTTTACCTTCCTGAAGAATAACTGCACCAAGACCAAATTTTGAAGCATCACAGGAAAGAGTAACTGGTTTATTGATATCAGTGTATCTTAATGTAGGTGGGGTGGCAATTTTCTGCTTAAGGTTTTCAAATGCCTACTGGTGCTGCCCAACCATGACCATGTAACATTTTTGCACATTAGCTCTCTTACAGGTGCTGTCATCTCATTGAAGTCTAGTATGGACTTGCCTACATAGTTGACCATGCCAAGGAAACATTGTAGAGCTTGAATATTATCTAGTGCTGACATCTCAAGAATAGCTGCTTGTTTAGACGGGTCTGGTTTTAAGCCAGTGCTGGTAAACAAATGATCAATATATGTACCGGCTGGTAGTCGGAATTTGCACTTTAGAGGATTGAGCTTTAAGTTCACTTCTCATGCTCTGTCTAGAACTCTCTTAAGATTTCTGTCATGCTCTGGTTCACCACTGCCTCCAACCAATAAATCATCTACTCTTATGGCACAAGAATAACCTGAAAAAATTTGCTCTATTTCATAATGTAAGACTTCTCTTGCAGAATATATTCCAAATAGCATCCTCAGAAATCTATATATGCCAAACAGGGTGCCAAAAGTGGTTAATAATAGGTTCATAGGTTCATACAAGGCTATCTGCCCTAGGGCATTTATAAGCCTAGCCAGAATGTGTTTGGCTTTCGCCACCCATTTTAAATTTATTTTGCTATGCCCTTTTTCGAGGTTAGTTTACTGTGCCTCTGTCTAACAGTGACACAGAAGTGATACCCGGGGTAAACCTATGATCTCCCATCCACTCATCAAGATTCCTCTTGAATAGAGTCAATGAGGGACTCTGCCTAACCTGGACTGGGATTTTATTCCAGAGTGAAGGGAGCCTCTGGGTTATGAATCTGTCCCTCCAGCATGTCCTATTTATTTCAGTGCTGATGGTCAAGTCTCTCGAGCGCGTAGCTCGATGGGATTTGGATTTTCTGAGGTGCAGCATGTCCATTAATTCCGGGTTGGACATGGCTTTATACGACAGGCACAGATCGCCTCTAAACAGGCGGTATGCCACTGAGTAGAGCTGGAGTTTCTTTAACTGGGCAGCATATGGCATCTGTTTGAGCCCTTTGATCCTCTTGGTGAGGTACTTTTGGGGTCTTTCCAGTTGCTGCAGGTGTCTGGTAAGGTACATCCCAAAAGGGGCATTGTACTCAATTATTGGCCTGATGAGGGATGAGTAAAGAGGCACGATGACCTCCCCTGATCTAGATGTGAATCCCCTCATGATTAGGTGGGCTATATAAAATGTTTTTCTAATGACTTTGGCCACGTGGTTGTCAAATGAGAGATTGCTATCAACTTGGGTCCCCAGGTCCCTAATTACTTCTTCTGTACTTAATGGATTACCACCTATGTGGTAATTTGTGGGCACTTTGTTTTGCCCAAAGGGATGACTATACACTTTTTGGCATTTAGCATGAGGCCATGGCTCTGGCACCAGTTGTCTGTTTCTATGAGGCCCTTTTGGAGGATGCTTGTGTCGGCTGGAGAGTCGATTATGGTGCCCAGTTTGCAGTCATCTGCGAACTTGGTCAGCCATAGTCCTTCCATGTTGGCCTGTACCTCCGAGAAATATATACTGAACAAGAGAGGTCCCAGGACTGAGCCTTGTGGGACACCACTTGTAACTGGTTTGGAGTCTGACATGGCTCCAGCAATTCTAACCATGTGGGTTCTGCCCTTGAGCCAGTTTGCAATCCATCTAGTGACATAGGGGTTTATATTTAAGCTGGTGAGCTTATCTATAATGCCTGAGTGGGGTATTGTATCGGAGGCTTTTGCAAGGTCCAGGTAGGCTGTGTGGACCACCTTCCCCTCGTCAATGGCCTTGGTGACTGTTTCAAAGAAATCAACCAGGTTTAAGAGGCAGGATCTGCCCTTAACAAAGCCGAACTGGGTAGGATCCAGTGTCTGTTGGTCCCCAATATCTTTATTTATGAGGTCCATGATGATCCTTTCCATAGCTTTGCAGACCAAGCTAGTCAGGCTTATGGGGCGATAGTTTCCAGGATCCGTTGAGGCACCACCTTTATGGAGAGGGACCACTGTTGCTGTACGCCACTCTTTGGGCACATATCCTGTAGTAAGGCTGAGATTGAGCAGTAGTTTTATGTTTGGGTTTAGCTCTTCTTGGAGTTCATGTAGGGCAGCCGGGACACCGTCTGGTCCCATTGATGCTGTGTTTTTTGCTTTGGAGAGGGCGGCTCTTACCTGAGCATCTGAGATGTCAGAGGGGAAGCACTCTGCTGGGATAGCTATTTGCTCTTTTGGTGGGGAGGGGGGGCAGTTTGCGCTGAACCTGTCAGCTAGGATGTTGGCAATGCCTGTGGGTTCAGTGTATTTTTTGTCATTTTGGACTAATTCTGAGCATATCTGGGAATTACTGCCCAGGTTCCTAACATAACTAAAGAAAGCCTTGTGATTATCCTTAGTGTCCTGTGCAATTTTTCTCTCGAAGCTGGCCTTAGACAATTTTATGAATGCCCATAGTTTTTTGCTAATACTGATCAGTGATGCCTTCCCTTTTTGGGATTTTGCTCTATTATTTAGTAGCTTCCTCCTTCTATTGTATAGTTTGTTTATGGCTGGGGTCCACCAGACAGGACGTCTGCCTTTGGAGGATTGGGTCTTGGTTTTATTTGAGACTGCATGATCCATGCATTCCTGAAGGTGTTCATAGAATGCATTTATAAAGGATTCTGCTATCTGGGCCGTATTTTCCACAGGCCTGGGGGCTTTGAAGGATTCCACCTCGGTTTTGAGGAGTGTGAAATTTGCTTTAGAGAAGTTTTTCACTGTGGTTTTCTGGGCAGGGGGTGGGGTCGGGATGTGAATATCCAGTGAGATTAGTTTATGGTCATTTATGGTCTGATCTTACCAGTGAGAGATACACTTCTGGTCTGGAGCATAGAGTCCCCATGTTGGTGATGATCAGGTCCAGTATGTTTCCCCCTCTTGTGGGAGTGATAACAAGTTGTTCCATAGCATCTGAGTTTATAAATTCTAGGAATCTTTGGGCTAGGGTATTGGAGCTAGAGTAATGCTCCCAATCTATGTTTGGGTAGTTGAAGTCACCCAATATAATGGTGTTTGGAGAGACCTTCATATTTTCCAGTGTTCTCAGGAAGGCCGAGTGGGGTTCCTGGGTTTGGGATGGTGGTCTGTAGCAGGTTATAAATTGGAAGGCAGTTTTACCCACTGTTAGTTGCACATGGATAGTCTCTGATGCTTCGTGCTTTGCCACCAACCTGGAGGTGTGGGTATCTTTGATGAATATCGATACTCCCCCTCCTTTAGTGGTTCGATCCAAGTTTTGGGGCCAAAAAGCATGGTATGAGGTACAACCTGGTAGTGCTGGGGTGCTCTCGGGAGCCCTAAACCAGGTTTCTGTTACTGCACAGATATCGATGTTCTCCATGCTAAGGAGAGTTTCGAGTGCATGCATCTTGAGGTTTAGACTTCTGGCGTTGAGTAGCATTACTCTTAGTTTCTTATCCCTTGTGATACCTATGGAGGTGGGTTTGTCCTTTGAGCCTTGCCTAAAAAAGGCACTATGGGGGTAGCAAGAGCCTTTGCCAATATCTGAAAGCCCAGGGGTGACAGGTGCAAGCCATCCCTAGCGAAGCATCGTGGCTTGTCGAGCATATCATCCTAAGCTGACAAGCATTAGATCCCCTTTGAATGACACCAGTACTTAAGCCAATTGTTGAAATTGATCATCTTGTCTTCATATTGTGGCATCATTCTTGGTGAGGGTAAGATGCCACTCAAGGTCAGGGTCATACCGGCCTGGGCTACATGCTCAGAGAGGTCCTTTATGTCTCTTTTCATGTAGTCCAGGGAGGTACATCTCAGGTCATTCACACCAGCATGGACAATGACTGAGTCATATTTGTACTTGCCTTGGAGTGACCTGAGTGCTTGTGTTATGTGGCGGATCCTAGCGCCCGACAGGCTGCTCACCGTGACCCTATCCTTGTTCAGCCTGGTGAGCGGGACATCAGTGTGCTTGACGATAGAGTCACCTATTTCAAGTGTATCAGGTGTGTTGTTAAGTCTTAAGGGCTGTGACTGTTTGGCACACTGGCTTTGTGAGATATGTGTTGCACGTGTTTTGTTGTGGGGTAGCGGTTGCTTGGGTGTCTGCTTTGGAGGTCTCTGCTGCTTAGGCAGATTTTTATTTAGAGCCTCCTAGTATGTTTTTGTGTGATTATGTGTTTGGTTTGCTGTCGTGGTAGGTCTATGTGAGACTGGAATTGTAGTGAGTGTGGTTTCCTTCTCCTCCTGACTGGTTATGCCAGTACTGAGTTGAGAGAGCTTAGCCTCCAGTTTGGCTATATGGTTGCATCTCTCACATGGGTTGGAATTTGTTGGGAGGAGGAGTGGGTTGTCTGTGTACATGAGGCAGTTGTAACATTGCCTCAAGATTCCCAGATTCACCAGCTGGACCAGAGAGGAGATTGGCAACTGACCTTTGGACATGCTAGAATAATATTGGGAATTCCTTAATAATTGAAAACAAGGGCCATTGGGGAGTGAGGGTGTAGTGCTTTTAATTTTTAGTGCTGACTTATATAATTGCTTTAGTGAGCAAGTGCCAGGTAACTTAAGTGCAATGTGTTACAGGTAACTTAAATGCAAAAATGACAAACAGTAAGTACAGTAAGCAATGCAGATATCACTAGTGATCCACAGAAGTGCTGAGAAGCCGCGTATTAGGTGGAATTAGCGGTTCAGGGAAATAACAAGCAAACAAACAACAAGCATATAAACAAAGCTAGATTCAGCAGGCCTGGATCTAGTCTATGCTACAGCAAACAAGGTGTACCAATTTCAGTAAGATACAGTTTAAATATTCAGGCACTATAAACCTTTAACCAGAAATTCCCAGCTCAGAAGGGCAGAGTCCAGTCTCTTCTCCCACAAGAGTGCAGACCACAAACCTTCTTAATGTAAAATAACTGGCCTGAAGCCCAAGTGATTAAACCAGAACTAATACACTTTAAGAATAACAGACACTGGGCTCTCAATCAGCAGTTCCCAACTTAGAAGGATGAAAGCTACCTGTCCTGCCACCACAGTGCATGCCACAAACCTTCCTAATGTAAAACAATTGGTCTGAAGCCCAAGTGCTTAATCCAAAAGACTTAGAATGATAGCTACACTTTAATCAAGTTACTACCAAGCAGTAAGAAATACAACTGAATACTTTAGAGAATGCCTGGATTAGTGTTCAAGTTACACAAACAAAGCTAGATCCAGCAGGCCCGAATCCAGTCTATGCCAAAGCAAACAAGGCGCACCAACTTCAGTAAGAAGCAGTTCAGATATGCATGCACTATAAGCCTTTAACCAGAAATTCCCAGCTCAGAAGGGCAGAGACCAGCCTCTCCTCCCACAAGAGTGCAGACCACAAACCCTCTTAATGTAAAATAACTGGCCTGAAAGCCCAAGTGCTTAAACCAGAATTAATGCACTTTTAGAATAACAGACACTGAGCCCTCAATCAGCAGTTCCCAACCTAGAAGGATGTAAGCTACTTGTTCTGCCACTACAGTGCAGACCACAAACCCTCTCAGTGCAAAACAACTGGTCCAAAGCCCAAGTGTTTAAACCAAAAGGCTTAGAATGAGTTACACCAAGCAGTAATAAATACAATTGAGTACTTTTAAGATGATGCAAAAGTAAAAAAAAAGTAGGTAGAAATACAAGTACAGTAAAAGCAGATGAATTTTTTTTTTCTGAACAAGTGCTGAGATCAAAGAAACAGATTTGAGTGCTGAAACTAGAAAACTGGCTAGTTATAAAAAAAAAAAACTAAGCTAGAAAGCTTCCCTCCAACACAGAAGGGCTTGGGGGCTCAGAAGCCTACAAATAGTCTATAAGCTAGAAGGCTTCCCTCCAACACAGAAGGGCTTGGGGGCTCAGAAGCCTACAAATAGTCTATACCACTTAACAGGAAAGGCAGGAAACAAGCTTAAATTTTTTTTTTTTCTGTTTCCCAGATGCTCTCTTTGTACACAGTAGGAGTGCCTGAAATCAGAATATGATCTCACTGCACTCAGTTGAGTGAGCAAATGAGATGGGCCCAGAAGGAGTATCCAAACACAAATTTACAAGAGGGGTGGGCAGTTGCAAGGCCACTAAGATTAACACCAAAACAAAAACGGGGAGTGTGGGTGGGAATAACTGAAGAGCAGAGTCAAAACTTCCAGTTCAGTTAATATTCCTTCCACACAGTTAAAATCAATTTAAATACTGTATTTTTTGAAAAAAAAGTGCAGATAAAGGTACTTGAATTCTCTTATACGTCCAGTTGAATACAACAAGTTCTTAGCCGGCCAAAGCTGAGGTTTTTAAGCAGAAAATATTTCACACTGTACCACTTAAATAGGCAAGGACTGGAAATCAAAGAATGTGGCTACCCCCACACCTGCAATTACTAACAAATAATAAAATTCAAGCAGCACTAACTGAAGAGCAGAGTCAAAACTTCCAGTTCAGTTAATATTCCTTCCACACAGTTAAAATCAATTTAAATACTGTATTTTTTTGAAAAAAAAAAGTGCAGATAAAGGTACTTAAATTCTCTTATACATCCAGTTGAATACAACAAGTTTTTAGCCGGCCAAAGCTGAGGTTTTTAAACCTGAGGATTTGTGATCAAGCATCACTTGCCAAAATTAACTTTTTGCATCCAAGACAGAAAAAACAGTAGCATTCAGTATTAGGGCTGCAACTTCTTCAACTGTACACAATGGATGATGCAGTCTCTTTAATGATTTGTTCAAATCTCTTGGGTCAATACATATTCTGATTTCTTCTGAGCCTTTCTTGTGGGCTGTTATCATGGATGACACCCATTCAGCTGGTTTTGTAACTTGACAAATTACACCTTGTGGCACCATTTTATCCAACTGAGCTTTGACTTTATCTTGCATAGCTAATGGAACTTTTCTCGCTGGTCTGACTACTGGACTGACCTCTGGGTCCAACTTCATAGAATACACATCTGGAAATTTGCCCAACTTGTTATCGAAAACATCAGCAAACTCTGAGAAAATGGCTTCAGAAAAATTGGAACTAGGATATGCACTTATATGATGAATCTATTTGGTCAAAGAAAGCAGAGTCATTCTCAAACTTTCTCTGAGACCTAATAATGACTGCACAGGTCTTCAAACTACATAGAATAACAAGTTGTAACAATTCTTAGCCAAATAACATGAAAGTACTACTAAGCCTTCAGTTTGAATTTCTTCATGTCCATAAATAAAAAGTTCACTCTACTAGCCACTTTGAGTTGCTTGTTAGTTCTCACCTTAGCAAATGTATCTGCTGATATAACATTACACTTTGATCCAGTGTCTACTTTAAGCTCGGTGGATTTACATTGATCTGGACAGTACAAAAGACTTTGTTTTTTGCCAATAAATTCACTGCATCGACCTTTTCACCAATTACTGACACACCATCTACATAGAAAGTGGACTGCTGCAACTCCATTTGATCAGTTTGTCTTTTTTGAGTGACCTTTCTTTGTAACTGTGTGAGGCTTACTTCATTTGCAAAACTTTTGAAAATGGTTACATTTTTTACACTTGTGTCATTGCTGACCAAATGCTAAGCAATTTTCTCTGTTAGATTCATGATTTGTATCACAGTTGCTACAGTTAACAATAAAGCTGGATTTGGGTTTTTCTGACTCTCAGTTGTACTGCACTGAGCATGTTCCTTTCTTATAACTTCCTGAAAACTACACAGTTTCCCTGATGAACTAGAAGGGGCTGTGGGTGCCATGTGCAGAGGCCTGCTTCTGTTTGCCACGTATTGTATGTTACCTACATTTGGTCTGGAGCCTGCTGGAATCATGCTCTTGTCACTTGCAAGCATACTTGTGTGTCTTCATGTAAATTCATAGATTTCACAAATCTCAATGGTTTTACTCAATGTTAATCACTGTCACAAAGCAAAATCTTTCTCAAAGAAGCCCTACTAATACCACGCACAAGTCTGTCCATTATTAACTCATCTTTTAAGTCACCAAACCTACATGTTTTAGCTTTGTTTCTCAGGTCAGTAATATAAGCTGCAAAAGTTTCCCCTGGTTTCTCATCTCTTGTGTTAAAACAAATGCCTCTCTAATGTAATATTTGTCTGGGGGTTGCACATTTCACTGAATTTGCATTTCAAACACTCGGGGTCTTCCCTTGATTCAGACTGTAAAATAATATGATGATTTTCACCTTCTCCCTCATATACTGCTGGTGCATACACAAATTAATGCTCTCTTTCAATGGCCTCTCATCCAGCTAGGTATAACAAAATGAATGCCCTGGTGCATGCATGTTTGCTGGAATAAGCTGCTTGTATATAAATATCATACTCTTGCTCAAATATTCTCCAATTTTCTACAGTATTCTGATCAAACACAAGTGGTGAGTGCTTTCAAAATCCATTTGCATATTAACACATACCAGTGAATGATTTTGCAAATATGCATGAGTACTCACACATGCACATATACCAGAAATTTATGCCTGTATTTGTAACTTTGCCCAACGACACAACAAGCATCTGAATAACTGAATTTTGTGAAATAAGTTTCTCGGGCACTTTCACACTCTTGAAATTGTCATACAGCAAAAGTCATTTATCATTATTTTAAGTAACATTTGAAATAACTGAACTGTGTGAATGAACTGGGCAAAAGAAGCTTGGAGCAAGAAACATTTCAAAGTAACTGCACTTTGCGAATAAACAGTACACGGCACACTGAAACTTCCCAAAATGGCAGTATTTTGCTAGATAATTCTTTACTGTGAAAGAAACACTCTGTAACGGTAGTACTTTGTGAATAGACATACAGCACAAGAAACGTTTTGAAATGGCTGTACTTTGACTGTACTTTATGAAATAGTTTCACTTTGCACACGGATAAACTCTTCAGAATACAAGTATCACAATAAGCACACACTGTAAGCACTTTTACACACTTTGAGATACTTTGAATAACTCTAGTTATGCCCTTGATACAATACAAAGTCATAGTTATGCCAAAACACAGCACTTTTCCAAAAACATGCAGTTTCCTTGCTTTATTTATGCTTAATGTGCTCTTCTTTACCCTTATTACATTCCCTTCACTTGTTTAATCTCTCCTCACACCCACTGCACCCTTCCCCTGCTCATTTTACTCTAAACATGCCCATTTCCCTCCAAACACACTCATTTTACTTTATACATACTCGTTTTGTCCTATATCTTAATCTCAAACATTTTGCCTAACAAACAAACCCCCTGTGCCTCTTGTCTGTTTAACAATGCAGTTTGTGCCCTCACAAAGCCCCACCCCCATCTTTCCTATAAAGCAAACTGTTCATGCAAGTTTTCATTACCTTTATTTCTTTCCTGGCTCTTTCTCGTGCTCGTTTTTCTTAGTTTACCTTCACTGTTATCTCTGCACCTCATGGCTCCGAATATCAATCTCTGGAATTCTGATTCTAGCACCATGTTGCCCATCCTGTCTCAGTGTAATATACGAATCTTTGTGGGTTCTGCTCAAGCAGCTTTATTATGTACAAACACATTATGGTTTTAGCCATTAACTTCAGCTTAGGTAACTTATACACAAACTAACTACATTCATTCTAATGCTTACTCTCTGCCTGCACTTTCAAAATTGTACTAGGTACAACATGAGCCTGCTGTATATACATGGACGTTCATCACTTGTTATGCTTCTTAAAGACACATCACACACTGTGCCCCACACTGTGCATTGTTGTGTACTTCCTCTGAGCTTACTTACTTAGCTGTAGGAACCTTTGTGGTTGTTCTTTGTCTGAGAAGCTATTTTTTCTTCAAATTTAACCTTTGAAGTATTAATTAACGCTCTTAGTTGCCTGTTTAGATTGGTTAGGTGACATTTAGTATGTAGACAAAGATATTGGTACTCCATGGTATTATAGTAATGACTGCAGGATACACTGTTATGTTCTTCTGTCTAGAGAGACAGACACACACCAATTGACTGCAGTGATATTAGAACCCTTACCTAAGTATACAGACTAGAGAACTCAATAATTAACACAAGCTCCATGGCACAAGTTATGTTAAATAACATGTCTTAAACTTTTCTGTTCAAATATTTTAGATAGTCTGTCCCAAAAGAGCTTTAACCTCTCTCAGCCCTTAAACACATACATAGCTGTTTCCTCCACCATACCCACATTTCACATGTGATCACTCATATTCCAGTTTATACCTCATCTCTTCTTTGACATGAAATTTTTTAAATAATAGTCTCCATAGCAAGTCATCATTCACATAACTCTGCACAACTCAAATTCTTTTATACTCATTCTTTTCTCCCTACTCACTCCTTCCCATTCATGTACTAACAATACAGGCATTATTTTCTTATACTGTTTCTTTTTATGCTTAAAGCAAACCATCACTTTTTCCATATAATTAGCTTCCTTTTTAATATGTTTATATCATTCCCTGCTGTTTTTCCTGTTTATCTAACACTCTCCCAAAATGCCACATACTTGTATAATAGCCAATCATGTAAAACACTTGTTTAAGCAGCAAATACTTTCTGTATTATATAACACATTCTCACAGATGACAAATATGCCACCAGATTCAACAGTCCAAGTCATCCCATTTTAAACTCATTATAAGTGATTCTTCTTTTGATGGAGTCCAATTGTCATCCATAGAAATGCAAAACATTCACGAACAATTTCTCCAGGTAGTCCATCACAATGCATACTCCTCACAAAAACTTTAATAACATTATAACAACAGTATTCACCAAATATATCTTCCTCCAAAATGATATCCTAAAGTAACTTTACATCTTTGTCTTTTCTATCCCTTTTCTCATTGCTGATTTGTCTCCTAGAGTGACCCCATAACACCTTTATTAGATATTATTGAAAATACATTCTTTTAATATGAAGTTTCCCACCTAATTCCTATTTTATCCAAAACCTTACAAATCCAATGTTTTATTACCATCAAAATCTCTTTCATTCGTATTCTTTATCCTCCAAGCAAAACCCTAGTTATCCTTTCAGGTTTTTCTAGTGCATTCTACATTGCAACCTACAAACTCTCTCATTTTAATTTTTTTCCTACAATTACATTCCTCTTAACTGTCCAGATGTTTGCAGAATGTCCAGATTTTTGCCCCATATTTTAGTCTTTTCCACATACAATTTGTGGTTTTCTGAATGTTTATAGTAAAACAGTGAGGATTGAATTCACTAAATAATGACAGGCATTTGAGTTTCAGCCTTCATATCATTCAAAATATGCATGGTAACACAATACTGTTTATCCTAGCAATCGTCTAAGTTTATATCAGCAATATTTAAAATTTGTCCCTATTTTTGGAGGTTTTGTCACCCTATTATTTTGGCTTTGTCAAGATGTTTTGTGTTAAGAGGTTGAGAGTTATGTTCATTACCAATAGGCATATAGCTAATAGGCCATCTTTCTATAACTATGCCATTACTTAACTATCCATTTATATGTCTTTGCATATTGTTTCTGGAATATGAAGACATTGTCAAATATGCTATCATACATCTCTCACATCTTCCTTCAGAAGTTTTTACAGTGATTAATTACTTTCATTACTGACATTAATACAATGCATTTTTGACATCACAAGCTGGGATCTACTTTAGAACACCGACACGCCAGTTCGCCGACACACAAACCACCGACACCAAACAACCGACAACACACAATACCGACAACGCAAAACACCGAACACCATTACACCGACACACTACACGTAAACAACACATTACACTACATTACATATCCACTAGCCCTAACCCAAACCCTAACCCTAAGGTCCGACACTACCGCACACTTACCCTACCTGCACCCTAACCCTAACTCACTTAACCCACCCCTAACCCTAAGATCTGACACTACCGCACACTTACCCTACCTGCACCCTAACCCTAACTCACTTAACCCACCCCTAACCCTAAGGTCCGACACTACTGCACACTTACCCTACCTGCACCCTAACCCTAACTCACTTAACCCACCCCTAACCCTAAGGTCCGACACTACCGCACACTTACCCTACCTGCACCCTAACCCTAACTCACTTAACCCACCCCTAACCCTAAGGTCCGACAGTACCAGACACTTACCCTACCTGCACCCTATTCCTAACTTACTTAACCCACCCTAAAACATAAACCCATCACTAACACATACTTACATTACCCAAACCCTAACTCCGACACTACCGCACACTCAGCTTTCACACACCCTAACCCTTAATCCCTCACTATTGCACACTTACCTGTCCGCTTCCTAATCCTAAATCCCTCACTATCGCATACTTACCAAGTCGCGCTTACACGTTCCCCTTGTCGGTCTTCCAGCTGTCGGGATTTCAGCATTTCGGTCAACTGCATTGTCGGTCCTTTCGCGTTTCTCTTCCGCGTGTCGGCGAACTGGCGTTTCGGTAATTTGAATAGGACCCACAAGCTGACAACATTCCAATTCTTTTTTTCTCTAATCAAATCAACAACCTTTCTTATAAGTATCATTATTGCCTTAATCTCTCCTGCTTTAATTCCATATACTCCATATTCAATTGTCCCATTCAAAAATCCAGAAAATCTTAGCTGTACAGTCTTCACAACAATCTGATAATTGACATTAGCTAGACATAGCCAGACATATGATCTCCAGTTGTCCAATTTTCTCCTGCCTCCATATGAATTTTAAATTGATCTATCCCCACTCCATTATCTCTCATATATATTTTTAAAACCACTTATTAAGCAAAATAATAAAATATTTTCTCCACTTATCATTCATTCATTCTTTTATAAAACCTATATGGTATACAATACTCATCTAATGCTATTTTCTTGTCTACTTTCTTAACATCTTCCTTCAACTCCTGTCCCATACATTTCTTAAGTAATACCTTATTTTATTCTTTTGCTAACATCTTAACATCCTACCCTTCAAAAAAGTTACCCTCTTATCTTTCATAGGTTCTTCCACTACTTCTGTTATACATGTTTCTTTCATTCTTATAACCCCTTGTAAGGAAATGTACCAAATTTACTACCAAATTTTACCTTAATGAAGTAAATGAGTCTTATAGGACTAAATTTATAAAACATAAATATATGTATAATATGCAATTGGCAGTGATGGGTCTCAACACCCCTGGAAGGGAGATATTTACACAATAATATACACCCTGGAGGATATTATTGTGCTTAGAGAATGGGATATATGTTAAATTGTTTTGAATTTTTTTAATTACTATATATATATGTATCTCTCTCTCTCTCTCTCTATATATATATATATATATATATATATATTTATATTTTTGATGTGAAATAGTTCTGACACCTGATGTTTCAAAGTTGCTATAGTACATGTAACAGTTGTTGGAGGAAGAATTTTACATCCAAAATATTAATTTAATAAGTATTTAATGTCTACACTCACACACACACACACACACACACACACACACACACACACACACACACACACACACACACACACACACACCTAGAAGCAGTGCATATTTCAAGCACACATGATTAATAATAATGCCATTCATTAAATGTTTCATACCTGCATAATTCTCAATTGTCCTGATTTTCACAGAATGTCCAGATTTTTACTTTATTTTTTTTTCTGTCCCTCATAACATTTTATTTTTGCTGGCAAGTCATTTTGGGTTAACTCATTAAATGACTTAAATAAGTTTCGTACTTTATCTCCTTCAGAAAACATGTGTTAAAACAAATACTGTTATTCTAGAAACTTTCTAATTTTATAAGAGGAATATTTAAAATCTGTCCCTATTTATTTGCCTTTGTCATGCCAATAGGCTTTGTCCAGACATACACATGCATGCACTCACACACAGACAGAAACACACACACACACACACACACACACACACACACACACACACACACACACACACACACACACACACACACACACACACTTTTCTATTTTTTATATCATCTACTTATTTTAATTTTGTGCTGACTAAACAGCAAAAGCACTGCTTAGCGACTCTAAAATACTGCTGGCTATTAGCTTTCTTACAGTCTGAACTCAACGACAGCTTAATATGCTGCCTAGAAGTGGCAGACTTCTTTTTCAGCAGACAATACTAGTACATTAAAACTCTACTGGAGAACATTCATTCTTTAGTCAGGGTTTAATGTACAGTTTGCTCATTCCCTGAAAAGAAATAAAGTGATACAAAAAATTATAATTCAGAACATCAGCTAAGTCTGAGTGCTTGAATATATGTTTTAAAAATTATGTCTGAAACAGTTTCCCGAAGGTAAGAATGCTATACTTTCTGCATTCAGTTTGAGTCCTTTCTCAATACACTTTTGATTTGTAAGGACTAGTTCTTCCTGAAGTAATTTTATGTCAGTGGGAAAACAGGTAATGACACCAAACTTGTAGTCATCAGCAAATTTGGGTAATCTCTGATCAGGGTCTGTAGTTGGTTTGGAGACCATAAAGCTATATACCAAAAACGGCAGTCCCAGTACTAAGCCTGATGGTACTCCACTGGTTCCCCTCTTACTTGTTGATGTAGCACACTTGACCTTAATTGTGTCTTCTATCCCTCAGCCACTTTGCATTCCATTTTACCATGTAAGAGTCTTCTCTTTCTTAGTTTACTTATAGTGCCAGTCAGAATAGTACAGTGTTGAAGACCTTGGCCAGATCTGGATAACCTGTGTGGATCTCAGTGGACACTGTCTACTGTCTTTGTAGCCTTCTCAAGTTAACCATGTTAAGTAGATATGATCTGTCCTTGACAAAAAACAGACTGTTGTGGGCCCAGTTGTATTTTTTTTTAGTATTGCAATTTATGAAGTTTGAAATTATATATTCCATGGCCTTACAAATTTAGCTACATAGGCTGTCGAGCCTATAATTCCCAGGTTCTGTGCCAGGTCCTCTTTTATGGCCCACTACAGCTCTTTTGCAAACCTCAGGGTCCTAATCCTGTGTTTAGGCTTAAATTAAACAAGTGCAGGATGGATTCAGAATGGGCATGTATGGTGTTATTAATCAGGCATCCAGGTAAATTGCCTGAGCCCATGGAAGAGTTTTTTGTTTTCAGATATTACAGCCAGGACATGTACCTTTGGGATCTTGAGAGTGAGCAGGACTCTGAGATTTGTGGAAATTTGGTGATTATTTCTGGAGTAGTTAGCACTCTCTCTATCCGCAGTTATGCTGGCTATGTCTTTAGGGTCAAAGTGGGTTATGACATTTTGGACTAGTTCAACACATTGCAGGGTGTTACTTCTCTGTTTCCTAATGTAACCAAATAAGGTTTTGTGGTTGTCTTTGACTTCTAACATCAGTTTCAGTTCATGTTTTGCTTTTGTTATTCTGATGGATATTTTTAGTTCATTTATGATCTTTTTCATAGTATCTTTAATGTGGGTAGATTTGTTGTGAGACTTTAAAGTTTTTTTTTTCTTTTGTCATAGAGCTTATTTATAGTGGTGGAAGACTAAGGTGGTTTATTTTTAAAATTTCTAGTTATATTTAGCTCTAGTGTAGGCTGTTAGATCTGTACACTCTTATGTGGAATTGTCTGTGGGTGTATGTGTCTGATATGGAAAAAAGGCCT
This sequence comes from Protopterus annectens, assembly GCF_019279795.1. Classification (NCBI taxonomy): domain Eukaryota; kingdom Metazoa; phylum Chordata; order Ceratodontiformes; family Protopteridae; genus Protopterus; species Protopterus annectens. Next base: position 54,328,032 of record NC_056734.1, read on the forward strand.
GGAATGTACTTTGTCTCTTTTGCCTAGCAAACTGTGTTGAATGTGATGGCTGTGCAGGGGGTCCCTACAGGAGTTGGCTGCTACAAGTATGCATGGATGGATGGAGAATTCAGAAGTAGGATTCCGAATTGCACATCGTCATGGAGATGATGCTTTTAAAGGAGACATTACTACTAGTACCACTATTAATAATAATATGACTTTCCAAGGGTTGGAGATACTTAAATATATTTGGTACACTTTGGAGCATTGTTTGTGAGACCCATATCCAGAATATTCTGTCCCCTACTGGTCTGGGTAACTTATTTGCTCTAATGTATTATCATTTCTAATTCTATGAATCATTGAGTATATCCATCTTTAGACTGGTAGTAGATACTAGGTGATCGAAGGATAATCTTGTTTCGCTGTTGCAGTCCTGACTGTTTGGATTTCCTGCTGTGGAAGCTTTTGGCTGGCCTGACTGACAGAGAGGGCTGTTTTTGCCTCCCAGGCTGGCGGACCCCCTTGCCGGTGTTGGTGTGTTTGGGTGTGGAGGGAGCCAGCCTGCATCATCACTTCAGTCTTTTCTTGCCTTCGAAGCCCAAAGCAGTATACAAGTACATCGGTTGGTCTTCACCAGAGAGAAGTTGTCTTTGGAAAGATAAGTACCCCACTAAAGTAAATAATTGTTTCTTCTGTGGTAAACAAATCCCACACTGAGACTTTCATACTCTTTGTGTTACTTACTTAGGCCCAGACCACAATGTCCCTAATTGTCATTTTTGTGCTAGGTTTAACACTAGAACAATTATGTGTAGGGCCGAATTCTTAGCTTGTTTTCTAAGACAAGAATCAGTTGAACCACGTCCAATGGCATCCGACAGTCATCCTAATCTTCAGCTGCATAAATGCAAAGAAAGAGAAAAAACAAAAGCCAAAGTCGTCAGACAACAATCACTCCCCAGCTGACTCTCCTGCTAGACCGATAATTGTTGAAGAAGGTGAGGCACCTTCTCAGCCCCTTTCAATATTTAAAACAGCAACCCAAGCCTCTGTCAATACCCATTTGAAGTCCATCATGCCTTCACTTCCTTCAGCTTCCACTGCTCATGTTTTTATCTCACTGGTTGCGTCCAATGTCACTCAGCAGGTCACAGCTTCTATGAGCACAAGTTAACCAGTGATACAATGAGGCCTAGGCCAGTGCATTTCCAGAGAGAGTCAGGTACCAGGGTGTTGGACGCACCTAGGCTTAAGGCCAAATCCACTCCATAGAAAGGATGTGTGTCAAGGCCTCCACCTAGGTCTATGGACTCCCAATTACCAGGTACCTAATAGGGTTTGTTTAAGCTGGCTGAGGACGTAAGGGCTGGACAGTCCACAGGTGAAGCCATACCAAGAAAAAAGAAAGGGGGATGACTATACTGATCTTGACCCAGACCCCTTATTATCTGAGGAGTGTTCAGACTTGGAAGACTCTGGTGCAGAGGAAAGACCCTCTTACACATCATTTGGGTATCAGATTCTGAGGAGAACCTTCCTTTAGCTTCAACTCCAGATGATCAAACTTTTGGGAAACTCATCATGCTGTGAAGCAGCATTTTCAGTGGGAAGCACAAGATTACCCCCAGGCCAAGAAGAGAGTTAGGGAGTTTTTGGACCTCCCTGAACACAAACCTTTAGCTATCCCTCTCATTTTGGATGTGGTAAAGGATGTTTTCCAGGATGCCTCCATGAACCCTGACTCAATTCCTCCTGCCCCCAGGAAACCGGACAGATTTTATGGGGTGGAAGACACCCATAAATATCTGTTTACAAATCCTTCAGCTGATCTAAAAGTTGTTACTGCAGGGGCTAGGGCCAGTGCCTCCAAGAATCCCCTGTCCATGGACAAGGAGAGTAGGGCCCTAGACAGGTTCATAAAAAAGCTATACACCTCTGCCACACTGTCTATGAGGGCCCCAACAATTCCATATGATCAAATATCAGCAAACCATCCTGGCAAAAAATTTCAACCATGGGGGATAAAAGTCTTTCTAAGGAACTTTTGGACTTGTGTCACTCCACTTCCTATGTTGCTAAACACTCTTTGCATGAGGCATTAATCCCTACATCACTCAATGGGTTGCCAACTGGCTTATTGACAGAACCCACACTGTAAAAGTTGCTAACTCCAAATCCAGCTCCAGACAAGTGACAAGTGGAGTACCTCAGGGTTCATTCCTGGGACCGGTCTTGTTTGGCATCTACTTATCTGAAGTACAGGCCAACACTAAGGGACTCTGGCTAACAAAGTTCGCAGATGACTGCAAACTGGTAGCCATTATTGAATCTCCTAATGATGTGGATACTCTACAAAAGGGCCTTACAGAAACAGATGCTTGGTGCCAGAGCCATGGGCTCAAGCTCAGTGCCAAGAAATGTATAGTTATCCCCTTTGGGAAAAGCATGTACCCATGAATTACCACATAGGTGGCAGTACACTAAACATCGAAAGTGTGATAAGAGACTTAAGGACACAGGTGGACAGTGGTCTCACCTTCAATAACCACATCGCCACAACAGTCAGGAAATCCTTCTATGTGGCACACCTCATCACTAAGGGCTTTTCATCCAGAAAAAAAGGAGGACATTGTCCCACTGTACTCATCCCTCATTAGACCCATTATAAAATAAAACGCCCCATTTGGTATGTACCTCTCAAGACATCTGCAACAACTGGAAAAGCCGCAGAAATACCTCACTAAAAGAATCACAGGCCTAAAGCAGATGCCCTGTGCTGACCGCCTTAAAAAACTCCAGCTATACTCTGTCACATATCGTCTACTCAGAGGTGATCTCTGCTTAACATACAAGGCCATGTCAAACCCAGAGCTGTTGGACATGCTACACTTAAAGAAATCCCAATCCCTCAGAGCCACATGCTCCAGGGATCTAAACCTTGTCATCACAATAAACAAAACATGCTGGAGGGATAGGTTCCTGACCCAGAGACTCCCCAGACTCTGGAATACACTGTCCATACATGTCAAGCAGAGCACCTCCTTGGCCCTCTTCAAAAGGAACCTTGATGATTGGATGGGAGAAAGGAAATTCACCCCTGGGATCACGTCAGTCACCCTGCTAGACAGGGGACCAGGGAAGTAAATAGTGTGGGAATAAATAGCAAGGGAATTTTTATGGCTAGGCTTGTATAGGCCCTAGGGCCGATAGCCTTGTACCGACCTATGAACCTATGAACCTATTCAGCAAATCTAAGTGCTATTGAACTTGAGTGATTTGTTTAAAAAACAGGATTAAATGACTTTAGGGTTTAATCAATATGATTATTGCTTAACATGAGGAAGGAGTTTGGGCTCTTGCTGAGTATTTAGCCACAAAGAAAGATTCTAACCAAGAAAGCTGAGAAGTTAAAATACATTTAGGTAATTTTATATTTCAGAATTGTTATCCTTACCATATCTTGTAAGTGGCTTATTTTCTAATACTTGTAGTTAATTAATGACTTATAGCTCTTATAAAACTCTTTAACATTTATAAAAATAATCATTAAAAATCAGAAGCCCACTTAGATACTAATATGGGGTTCCTTAACATAACAGTCATACTATCTAATGTCATGATCAACATACGTTAAAATTAGACAGCAACCAATCTAAATAATCAGTGGTAAAATCTTAGCCTCCATAGTATGTAAATTGTTTAGATCTAATTTCCATTTGAAAAATATTGATTTCAAAGTTCAAAGAACTGAAGTATAATGTGTGTTAAAGAAGAGAACAGAAAAGAATAATTTTTCTCAGTAGTAATCTGTTCTGCAAACTGAATTACAGAGTGAGAAAGGAAAAAAAGCAAGCTACAGACAAGGATTTATGCATTGATTAGAATTAAGTAAGTGAAGCTGGTGTGGAAGGCAACCACAAAAAGTCCTCGGCTCGGACACAAACCAATAGTTTATTACGCAAAAAACAGCCAAACAATACATCCAAGGTTAAGCGCTTTCATCTGACTCCTGCAGACTTCTTCAGAACATAGGAGTACTACTGCTCTTTCAATTTAAACACATTATGGCGCCAAAAGCCACTTCAATCAAGGAATTAAAGGTGTATTTACAAAATAAATAAATAAATAAATAAATGTTCAAAATACACCCTTATATCGAATACATACAGCCTTATTCGAGAATTCCTATCCTAACAAAATGAATTGCCACCTTGGGTAAAAAAGTGGTACATAAGTAATGTTTACACAGCAACAAAAGAGTTAGTTAATAAATAAATGTAACAAAAGAGTTAGTTAATAAATGTAATGTAAATGTATGTGTAAAAAATGTAAGAAGTTTTTTAAAAAGTTTTCTTAAATATATATATATATATATATATATATATATATATATATATATATATATATATATATGGGTACCATAATGTTGCTAAGAAATGATAAAATGATAGAATGTCTCCTGGGGACTAATATCAGAACTTTCACTTAATAAAAACCTTATCATACATTTAGTAGAAACCTTACACTTAATATACGCCCACCAATTGATAATAGCTAGTAAACCTAAATATAACAATGCATATGACTGTATCAAATGGTAGTGAATTATTTTAATATTTAAAATGTAAAATATTATTCAAGGTGTTTGAAAATCTAAAAATCTTAAAATGTTGAAAATGTTAAAAATTTTAAAAATGTTAAAAATGTCTAAAAAATATATATCAATATGTATATAAATATGTATGAATAATATTGATAAAAATATGAAAATATGAAAAACAATGGGAGAATTGTATTTGTATATAAACTGGGACACTGTACCAAGACCCTAAATTAACTGCAAGAACGGTTTTATGCTGATGAAATCGTTGATACCAGGCAATCTTGTGGCATCAGTGGTAATTTGCCATTTGCTCTCTTTCATGGCCAATAGTGCTTTTGCATTCCCCCCCAAATGCTGTGATGTTGACCTTATCAATAATTGCAAATTTGAAATGATGCATAGCACCGTGTTTTGATATATGCCTGTAAAGAGCATTCTTTGTGTCTTTCTTTTTAATAGCAAATAAGTGCTCGTAAATACATCGTCTCAATTGTCTTTCAGTCTTGCCTATATAAAATGCTGGGCAAACTTGGCAAGTTGCAAGGTAGACTACAAAATTGGTATTACAGTTGCCTGTCCTGCAGTGTACGTATGTTTTGTTGAAATTGTCCAAGTTAACACCTTCCTTAACATTAATAGTGTAGCATTGATTACATGTACCGCATTTTCTTGTACCTGTTGATCCCCCTTTTTTATCACTTATATTTGATTCCAAAATCCTTTTGAGATTGTTTCCTGTTTTATACACAAATTTGGGATAAGGTCCCAGGGTCAGGACCAGATCGCCATTCATAGTAAATAAATTCCAGTGTTGCCTCACTATGTTTTCGATGTGTTGGACTGTGGGGGAATACATTAACACACAAACCCTATTGTTAAATCCCTCCTTAGGTTTGTTGTCCGATGGTAAAACCCCAGGTGTAGAGTTGCCCAGTAAAGGTAGATATTTATTACCCCATTCTTTGCTACACTATTAATGATAAGGAAGGTGTTAACTTGGACAATTTCAACAAAACATACGTACACTGCAGGACAGGCAACTGTAATACCAATTTTGTAGTCTACCTTGCAACTTGCCAAGTTTGCCCAGCATTTTATATAGGCAAGACTGAGAGCCAATTGAGACGACATATTTACGAGCACTTATTTGCTATTAAAAAGAAAGACACAAAGAATGCTCTTTACAGGCATATATCAAAACACGATGCTACGCATCATTTCAAATTTGCAATTATTGATAAGGTCAACATCACAGCATTTGAGGGGAATATAAAAGCACTATTGGCCATGAAAGAGAGCAAATGGCAAATTACCACTGATGCCACAAGATTACCTGGTATCAACGATTTCATCAGCATAAAACCGTTCTTGCAGTTAATTTAGGGTCTTGGTACAGTGTCCCAGTTTATACACACATACAATTCTCCCATTGTTTTTCATATTTTCATATTTTTATCAATATTATTCATATATATTTATATACATATTGATATATATTTTATATATTTTTTAGACATTTTTAAAATTTTTAACATTTTCAACATTTTAAGATTTTTAGATTTTCAAACACCTTGAATAATATTTTACATTTTAAATATTAAAATAATTCACTACCATTTGATACAGTCATATGCATTGTTATATTTAGGTTTACTAGCTATTATCAATTGGTGGGCGTATATTAAGTGTAAGGTTTCTACTAAGTGTATGATAAGGTTTTTATTAAGTGAAAGTTCTGATATTAGTCCCCGGGAGACTCGAATAAGGCTGTATGTATTCGATATAAGGGTGTATTTTGAACATTTATTAATTTATTTATTTTGTAAATACACCTTTAATTCCTTGATTGAAGTGGCTTTTGGCGCCATAATGTTTTTAAATTGAAAGAGCAGTAGTACTCCTATGTTCTGAAGAAGTCTGCAGGAGTCAGATAAAAGCGCTTAACCTTGGATGTATTGTTTGTCTGTTTTTTGTGTAATAAACTATTGGTTTGTGTCCGAGCCGAGGACTTTTTGTGGTTGCCTTCCACACCAGCTTCACTTACTTACGTTGTTGCTGTGCTGTGTTATCTATTGATTAGAATTAGTTATTGGCTGTCTTTGTTGAATAAAGAAATCTACATAAATTAACTAAATCAAAGGACCACATTAGCTCTATTAGGCCTTCTGAATTACAGGAGAGATTGAATTCTTGAGTCCTGAGTTTGACTTTATTACAGTTAATATAGTCTAATATACAATTTTAATCACCAAATAACCTTTAATAGTATTTCTGAAATATCAACAAAGAAGGAATATTGATCAAATGAATTACTGACACTTCTTTTTTTACAAATTATGAAACTGAAGTTATTCTTTACATAGGTTTATAGGTAGATTCATAGGTTGGTACCAGGCTTTTGGCCCAAAGGCCTAAGTAAGCCTAGCCAGCAAAGTTCCCTGGCTTATGGCACCCAAGAATGTTATTTTCCTGTGCCCCTGTTGAGTAGAGCCACAAAAGTGATCCTCGGAGTGTATTTCCTATTTCCCATCCACTCATCAAGATTTTTCTTGAAGAGTGCTAATGAGGAACTGTGCTTGGCTTAGATGGGTAGCTTACTCCAGAGTATGGAGAGTCTCTGGGACAGGAATTTATCCCTCCAGCATGTCCTGTTTATTGTGGTGACAAGGTTTAGGTCCCTAGAGTGTGTAGCTTGGTGGAACTGGGATTTCTTTAGGTGTAGCATGTCCAACAGCTCTGGGTTTGACATAGCTTTATATGCTAAGCAGAGATCACCTTGTAGTAGGTGATATGCTATGGAGTAAAGCTGGAGTTTTTTTAGACAGTCAGTATAGGGCATATGTTTGAGACCAGTAATCCACTTTGTACCATATTTGTATTACAGTGAGAATACATATATGGTATAATCTCCAAAAATCTCCAAAAATTGTTGATCATGTAAAGAATTACTTCAGTTTCACAATTTGTAAAAAATAAATAAATAAATAACTAAATAAATCTCAGGCAGCAACAACCTTCTCACCAGTTCACAGGACATCAAAAGCAGATGGAAGGAGTATTTCCAGGAGCTTCTGAGTGAAGAAAACCCCACAGAAGCTGTACTGCCCCAGAAACAACCTATGATGAGAGAAGAAGAGGAGCCCACCTTAGAAGAAGTAAGAACAGCACTAAGGAAGATGAAGTCAGGGAAAGCAGCAGCCTCAGATGAGGCCACAGCAGATAGCATAAAAGTGAGATATGGGAGAAATGGCTCCTGAGGGTACTAATAGCAGTGTGGAGAGAAAGGCGTATCCCAGATGACTGGAGAATAAGCATATTCATGCCTCTGTACAAGAACAAAGGAGACATCCACAACTGTGGGCAGTACAGAGGCATCAAACTCCTACCACATTGCATGAAAGTTCTGCAGAGGGTGATTGATAAATGGATGCGGAGAGTAATAGAATGTAAGATGAGAGATGAGCAGTTTGAATTCAGATCAGGATGCAATGCAACTAACCTGATGTTTGCACTGAGACAGGTACTTGAGAAGAAGCTAGGGATGAGGAAAGAGTCTAACTGGGCATTCCTAGACTTGGAGAAAACATATGACAAGGTCCCAATAAGGCTGATCTGGGAAATAGTAGTTTGAAGTCCCAGAATCATTAGTAGAATTAGTGCAGGCTATGTACAAGGAACCAGTGACTCAAATTTGAACAGTCCCTTAAGGAAGAATTGCCTGGATGGACACTACTCCTGCATATATGTCTCAAACAACTAAACTTTAGTATGTAGGTGATTTTATTTGTTTTATAACTCATAACAGACTATTCAGTGTTTATTGTATGTTAGCCTTTCACTGTGGTGTGCACACCAACTGCTTACTACCACTGTACTTTTTACACCCCACTCCCATCTTTTGCATTGTGAAGCAACTGCATTTCTTTGGAAATGCCACTAGGTGGCAGTATAAGCCCTTACAATCCCAACCATTTCCCCATATTTTACCCAAACATCTCTCGAGCTCTCAGTAATTTGTCCTTTACTTTTTGTCTGGCAACTGGTTTTGTAGACTTTGATAACTTCAGGGAGTTAATCCCTTTTTCTGAGCTCCTGACCACAGCTAAAATCCTACCATCCTACCATACACTTACCTGTGGATTCCATCTTGGCTCTACCTGCTCCGTTCACCCTGTTGGCTCAATCCGCTCCCCTAACCTACCCCCAAATTCCACCCACCCCAGCACCTATACTGTTTACTTTACTTATCACACTCACTTCCTCCCATACCACACCCTCATCATCCCATACCCAATCAGCTTACCCAACCCCACCCATACTCAATCTACTTCTTCCACACCATCACATATACTTAATTCCCCCACCTTCTCACCACTATATACTACCTCTCACACATATCTCACCCCATTACTTTTACAGTCTAAGTCTACCTTCAACTACATATCCAAAATACCACACCATGTCTACCAAACCTACCATATTTCTAGCTCTAATATTAGGTTTTATGACCTTGTCCTTTATAGCCCACCTCACTAGACCTCTCTATGCTAATCACTCTCCCCATCCCATTCTATTTCCTCAGCCCTTATACAGCACACACTCACTGATCTGCCTTTTCCCCAGTCTCTACTCCATGAACAATACTTTCCTCTTCCCCTATAAACTTTTACCTAACCATAGAAACACCACACCCTTCTGTACCAGTTCTATCTCAATAAAGCTTACTACCCACAAACTTAATACTAAGCAACTTAATTACCTCCTCTCCCATATTTGCCAACTTATCTCTTTCCTTGTCTCTAGAGACATACACCCAAACCCTGGCCCATCCCCCCAAACAAGCAAAACTCCCCATTTGACCACCCCACTCACCCAGTAAGTCCCTCCACTTCACAGCTGTAAATGCCCAGAGCATTTGTAATAAAATACCCAATCTCCATGCCTGGCTTATCCATAATCAACCAGATATTCGCTCCATCTCTGAAACTTGGCTGAAGCCCCATATAAAAGACTCAGAATTAATACCACCCAACTACTGTATTATTAGAAATGACAGAATACACCAAAAGGGGGAGGTTTTGCTCTCCTCTACACCTCATCCCTCCTAGTTATCCCCTACTCCAATCCTATTCCTAAATTCGGTAACGCTGAATTACTCCCAGTCCTTCTGCAGATAAATAAGCACAAATCTATCTGTATTGTCACCCTTTATATCCCCCCAGGAGACAATATCTCAGTCCTCGAAAACATTCTCTCCTGGTTATCTTCCAACATTACCAACAAAACTATAATCCTGTGTGATGTCAGCATTAACTGGGACACAGTTCAATCACCAGCCAACTATCTAAATATAAATCTTTACAAGTTCACTCAACTGATTTCCTCAACAACCAGACCATCCAAAGAGTTCCTCTCTGGAAGTATCCTAGACTGGATTCTTGTTTCACAACCCCACTACATAAGTAATAGCGGTACCTTTCCTGGCCCACTAGGTGACCACCTTCCCATTTTTGCTCATCACCCCCCCCCCCACAGCTAACCCATACCTATACCTCTACTCGGTACCCAACGAATTCTCAAAATCACTACAAAGGACAAACTGGAAACCACTAAAAACACTACCCCTAGAGAATGCTGTTACCTACTTTAATACAACGTTCTTAAATTTGCTTGACTCCTTTGCACCCTGGAAAACAAAACACACAAAAGCAATCCCATCTCATGGCTAACTAAAAACACCCTACTCTGCATGAAGCTCCATGATAAAGCTTGGAAACACTGCCATAAAACCAAAACCACATCTACCCTTAATGAATACAAAAGACTCCATAACAAAGTAAAGAAACTTATAACTTCAGATCACAAAACCTATTTTTCCACACTCCAAATCAATCATAACTCTAACCCTAAAAAAATCTGGGATGGAATCTCCTATCTCTTCAATCCAGGTAAAAAAGAGAACCCCTGCCCTGACCCAAATGCCTCCCATTCAGAACTAGCCTCCCAATTTAACTCTTTCTTTATATACTCCATAGCCAAACTAACATCATCCTTCTCTAACAACCCAGTTTCTCCACATCAACCCGCACACATCCCTTCCACCTCTGTCATCTCCAGCTCCCAACCACCTCCATTTTCCATGACCCCCATTCCTGTCTCTACAATAAAAAAAAACTACTTCTAAAACTGAAACCTTGTTCTAATTCCCCAGACGACATACCGTCCTACTTCCTAAAAATAGCAGCAGAAGCCATTGCCCTCTCAAGCTGCATACTAATAAATCAATCAATTTCTGAATGTCATGTCCCCCAACTCTGGAATAAAGCCTTCATTATCCCACTTCATAAAGGGGGCAACAATAATAACATCTCTAACGTCTGACCTACTGCTGTCCTAGCCCCTAATTCTAAACTTCTCGGAAAATGTATTCACCTGCAACTTCTTCTTTATCTCTCAAGAAATAACCTTCTTAATTGTACCTGACATGGTTTCTGACCCGGCCATAGCATCACCACCGCTCTACTCTCCTTCCTTGAAACTGTCAACTGTCTGACCCGAGACTCCGGTCACATTGTGTTCACCCTGCTCTAAGACCTTTCTAAGGCCTTTGACACCATCTCTCACAACCTGCTCCTTACTAAACTCTCCAAACTAAATCTTTCCCACTCAACTATCAACTGGTTCCCCAGGTACCTAATTAACAGACAATAAGCAGTCAAGTGGAATAAAGCAATTTCACCTTTACTTACTGCTCCCATAGGTGTGCCCCAAGGGTCTATTCTAGGACCCCTCCTATTAAATATTTTCATAAATGACTTCTATCTTGCCATCCCTAATGTTAAACTCATCCAATACGCTGACGACTCTACAATTATCTGCTCTGCCACATCAGCCTATTCATTAGCAAAATTAACTCAGGATGCCTTCTCTTCTACTAAACAATGGATGCTTGACAACCACCTGGCACTCAATGCATCCTAGACCAAATTAATGATATTCACCCATTCTAAAACCACAATCCTAGATAAAGACTCTTTCTCTATCACCAGCCAAAATAACACACTTCTCGAAATAGTCCCCACTGCAAAACTAATAAGAGTCCTCATTGATGGCCAACTAAAGTTTGATAACCATCTACATGTAAACATAAAAAAACACACACACAAGAAACTTGGCATGTTCTACCATCACTACCGCTTCATCTCTCCTGCCACCAGGACCACTCTTGCTACTACTTACATCATCCCTTGCCTCTTATATGGAGCCTCTGTCCTTACTAATCTTCAGTCCTCCCTCAAGTCAAAACTCTCCACCTGCTACTACAAAATTTCTAAATTTGCTACAGGCCACAGATCCCCTACCCACCACTGTAAATCCCTACATCAACTGAACTGGCTTGAGCTACCCATTTACCTCATCTATGCTCAACTGATCCAAGCACACAAACTTATTTTTAGCCCCTCTCTCTGCCCCTCCCTTACCTCTACCTTCCAAATGCATCAACCAAATAGATGTCTAAGATCCAACTTTCAAAATCTTATTGAGCTACATAAACCTGGCCGTCCACCTGGCAATCATCTTCTACCCTTCTCCGTAGCACACCACTGGAACTCACTTCCACCACACATCTGTACCACTAGCAAACTCTCTGCTTTCAAAACTTTAATCTACTCCCATCTAAACTCACAGTGGGAATGCTTTGACAGAAGAATGCCAAAGAAGCTGAAAGGTAAGGTGTACAAGACAGCGGTGCGACCAGTACTACTGTATGTATGTATTGTAAAATAGCAATAATTGATGGCTGGCTGTGGGTAATTCTGGATTTGCCCATGGTTGGCTTTGTTTGGTCACTTGGGCTTCTCTTTCATAAGGGGTATTCTTTTTAAATCTTTTGCTGATTAGAAAATGGACACCAATATTTTCATTATACTTTATCTGCAGTTTATTTTGCATGATTTATCCACGACAGCATCACTAGTTGTGCTCCTTTTGTAGCTTATCACCACATCAGGTATATGTTAAATCATTATGGTTAATTATTGGATGGGTTTAGCTATGCTCTTTTCTTCTGTTCATACTTATTTCTATGGTACTTCTTTCTATAATGTTACTGGGCATTTAACCATGTTGTTAGTGTTTTGTCCTTTCCTTTGATTAGACAGATTTTCAAGTTAGCTGTATAAATAGAATTATTAAATTTCTCACTTGGAAGAAAATGTAAACTTGAATGAAATTCTGACTGTGGCATTTGGAATGCTAAAACTGTCTAACAGGTATCATATGAGGGAGTTTTGTTCACTCCCCCCCCCACCCATGTATCTGTCTATGGTGCAATAAGAAAGTACACCACTGCTGTCATTATTCCAATCGTTTGCCACAGGTGACACGTTATTTCTCCCCTCATAAGCTGTTATAAGTTACATGTGTGCATAACATAAAACAATCATACCACATTTTTTTCTTGTTGAAATTTTCTGACAGGCATTTCACAGTGTGCATACATTTGAATCAATTCTGAATTAATAAAAGTATAAGTGTAGTCAAGATAGTATCCAAATTAAGAAAGAGAAAATATGTACATATTATGTTTATTTTTTGAAATGCTATTACTTTTATGGAAAATCTATTATTAACATTTCACAATAAAAAATAGATTAGGGAGGGGGAGCTAAAAAGTATAGAAAACCCCACTAAGGATCAGATAAATAGATTAATGAATTGTAAAATATCCAGTTCTTAATTTTCTGATGTAATACAATAAAATATACAGATTATATACCATCGTATGTGGGCAAAATTGTGCACGTCAGTCGATCAAGATAACAGCTCAGTGAATGTGTTGAGCTTCGCCACATTTGTCACACTGCAGATGAAAAATGGCAAGAACTCACATGTGCAAGACTGTGGTGCATCCATTACTTTGAATATACTCTTTCCTGTCTGTAGTACTATCGCAGATGTTAGAAGTAAAGTTGTAGGTGGCTCAGGGATCTCCCCCCTCACAAAATACTGTTTAGGTATGAATGCTTGTTGAATTGTGTGGGCATGTGTGTGGGATGCAAATTTATCTGCACATACGATGTTGAAAAGTATGTATATAGTATTTGATAGTTTGTAATGTGCATGTCTTTGAATGAGTGTCAATCGTGTGTTGTGTGTTTGCATATTGTTGCGACTTTGCAATGAACTGTATGCATTCAGAGGTGTTTTTTGATTGTTTGTGGTGTAATCAACATCATGTTCTTCAATGCTTCATTCTGAGCTATGTGTATGTATATTCCAAAAGTAAAGATTTAAGAAGTAGGTAGGGAGAGGAATAAAGAAATAAATGACGAAGGATGATAAAATCTGCATCCAGAAAAGCACCTGGTAAATAATAACTTTATGTAATAGAATAAAGAAATAATGCTTAGCTAAACCTGCATGTCTGAACACAACAGATGCACTTCTGCAATATCTATATTTGTATCTAGTCTTCACCTATAGTACATCTACGTCTGAGTCTGAGTTGTTCAAGATCATAACTAAAACAACAACTAAGTCCAAGATCATGCTGCATTAATATTTAACCAGAACTTAGGTGACTGCTTGCTTGTTTTATCTATATCAATTTCTCTGTTCATTTCTAAAGGTTTGAATTCAATATTCTACTGATTGATAACAAAAAAGAATCATGTATACTCAGAAGAGGAGCTAGCTGGCTTCCAGCAGGTAATGCATTTAGGGGCTGTTGTCAGAAAGAATATTAGTAAGGACTTTCTCTTATCGGAAACCAGGTTTGGTATCCTAAGGAAAAAAAAAAACACTCTCCATATAACTGTATAGAAAATGGGAAAGGGGTCAATGATACTGAGGATGATGATGATGACAATGAATGAGCTGTGCAGAGTGGTTCACTCATGTCATACTGATTTCACTTCCCTAATCACCCATTAGACTACTTAAGTCAATTTGAGAGGCTTGATTCATCTTGATATTCCAATTCAATGGTATACTGTTATACAGGCCTGTCATGCCCCTCAAAGGCTTCCAAATAAATGTCTTTCTGGACAGCACTTTAAGAACTGTTATTTAGCTATTAAAATAATGTTATCAATGCTGCCTTAGAATAACACTAAAAATCAGAAATTACTGTACCTCTCTTTCAGTATGGTAGAATGATCAGGTTACAGCTTACCCTCTCTAAGAATGCCAACTCCTGCTTACGTAACATAACAAAAGTGAATCTGCGGGAAGGACACGGAGTCACTAACAGAACATACGACTAAAGAAATACAAACTACAATAATGCTTGACATGTCTGTGAGAAAAAAAGTAGTGATCTTTTATAATCTCTTTCTCTATATATATAATCTAAATATTCCATCAGACACAGATGCAACTAAATCCCTAAATACCTTATGATATGTATTTTTCCCATGACTTCTGTACAGGGATTATAGTGCATCTTAACTCCCACTATTTTAGCACCACTTGTTTTCTATCCTGAAAACCTACCAAACTGCAGAATAACCTGAAATAAATTGTTTACATACAGTGGTAACTTGCAATACATTGCAATGCATTGCTTATGGTATAGCTCAAAGATCTCTGTTCCTTTAGTTTTGTGCTGATGGCTCAATGTGCAATGCAAAATAGAAGACCAAAGTGAATATCCCTGTCTTGTACCCTGCTGATGTTAAATGGATTAGACAACTTTGAAATGAGCTTTACTATGGCTGAAAATCCAGCATATAAAGAAATCAGCAATGTCAAAAGGATGCTAAAAATCCCATTAATGCCAGTAACTTATGGATACACCCAGCTAATTCTATTTAATACCTTTTCTGCATCAAAACATTTTTTTCCACTTCTGGATGCATTTTCTTTTTAGGCTGTTGACTTTAAGAGATTATCTGCCATCCCCCCTCCTAGGAACAAACCTGGGCTGGTCTAAATGAATCAACAAGGGATGAAACCTATTAAGGCATGAGTTAAAATAACCATAAACTGTTACAACCATGATTCAGGAACCTGCTCCTCAGAAAGATGGGTTTCATTTAGAAATAATATTTCTAACATCTATTTTTAATGTGTGTTATTACAGTAAGCATTTTATCAGACAATGTAAACTGTTTGCAAACTAAGTCATGCATTTCATAGATTAAGGGGGAAAAAGTAGGAAAACACACCCTTTTCCTGTCCAATGCCTTCTTTAGGACCCAATACAAACTATGTTAAAAATTTAGAAAAATAGTTACTTTCACCTTCCCCACACCTTTTATCATAAGAAAAGATACCAGATAAACTTCAGGTCTAGAAAAAGAAACATAGTACAGTACTCTTATAAACTGCAGAACATTGTGATTCATCAGGATGCAAATAAATAGTTAATTTTGAAAAACATAAGGCAAACACACATCAGAAAACAAAATAGAACAGAAGCTATAAAAATTTGACATTTGTATAACTATATAAAGTATAGTTCAAGCTTCCATGGATGAGGCAAATCACCTTTATTATTATGGAGATCAGCAGTTACAATTCCCAGTAATCTATGCCATGACATACGGGGAAAAGTCGCCTACACATGGCACCACTCCTGAATCACACCCACTGGCCATATTCAAATACAATGGAATACTTTAAACAACACTGACATGGATTCTAGCCATACACAAGCACTTGATGCAGGTTGCATTGCTCATCATTTCAGTAATGTGCAGCATCACAGCCATTTCATAATTAACTTTTATATGTGCACTATTTCAAAAGAGTAGAATGTACAGTAAAAAGACCAAAAAACTCCTGACCGTAACTTCAAAAATCTGCTAGAAACACCAAACTCACTGAGAATTAACACAAATAGTAAATCATTCAGCATCTTCACATAATGTTTGTTAATTCTCTTTGCAAAATGAGTTATTAGCCTTCTGAGTGACCTGTAGATTTTTTCTAAATAAAGAAAATGATTCATGAGGCATACTTTTTTTGCAATATATCCCTATGTAATAGCTTGCATATTTGGTGGGTCTGCTAACTGTACATTACTGTCAAAAAAGGAAGCCTTGCACAGAGAGCTTGATGAATTTTTCTTTCAGGCTTCTTCTGGAGAAAAAAATGTTGCTGTACCTCCTGGCAAGTAAATTATAAGGTGTGCTGGATAAATTAACCTTGCCTTTCACCAAAATCATCTACAACATTTTATAACTCCACAGAAGGAGTTTTTTCTGCCTTGTTACAATTGAAGAGTCATGTTTACAAAATACAGAAATACCTACTATTTTTTATTAGTTTTCATTTGTTTTTTTTTTTATTTAGTGTCACAAGTGCTGGCCCAAGGCACACTTACATGAGTACAGAGATTAAACATTGATGTTCTGGTGTTGTCCCAACCCAATGGCACAGACTGCAGCAAATACCTATTAGATGTACATACTGAACATCAGCTATAACATCAGAATCATAACATATAACATTATAATCATATACAAATCTGTCATAATGGTATTATGCTAAGGGCAGACTACAGTGCAATAATGACCTCTTTGGACCTAGCTGCCATGCTCTTACTTATAAACTGTGCAAGATAAAAGGATTTTTTTTATCACTGTGTCCATGTGGTAGTCGAAGGTAAGGCTACTGTTTACATGCATACACAGATTCCTGACCACTGGGTTGAATGTTGGGGGTCATATTTGTTGCTTGTCTTGTGTATACTCAATAAGATGATGAAACTGAGTGTTTATTTAAGTAGTTTATTACACACAAACACATCAGGATGGAGAACGGTAACATTAAACTTAAACAAAATAACTAACTGACTGACTACTACACATGCATGCTTACACCTTGGCTACTCATTATAAAATGTCACTCTTGCTTCCACATGCTCAGTGCTTATATGTACGTGCCCATAGATTGGAATAGCTCTTAAAGGAACATACACACTCTGATCTACATCCTCCTTCTTTGACTAGCTGGTCATGCAAATAAACAATAGCAATCATATGAGCATACAAATTATACAAATATATATACAAATAACAATCATGTCCAGGTTGCTGTGTATTTGGGTTTAAGTCTTGAGATACGACCTGACCTCGTAATGTAATAACTAGAACTTAGTTTAGCAACAGGGACAGTCACTGGGGAATACTCTTCTTGAGGACTTTTGGGGATACTTTCAGGAACAGGAAAAGGCAAGGAAATGTTCTCTGGAGCTGATACAATGGACAAATCACTTTGAGAATCAGAGTCTTTGTTACAAGCAAAATGTTCCAACACTGGCTCAGATACCAGTAGTAAATGTTTCCAATTCTGCCTGAATTGCATGCCTTGTGACTCAACAAAGTACGATCTCAGTTTTTCACACAAATGTTTCACAAGTCCTATTCAGTCAAATCCTTTTGGTGTCTGCATCCTCACTATCTCTTCTTCTTTTAACGGATTCAGAGATTTGCTGGTTTTATCATAATAAGACTTTTGGGATAAATGGTTCTTTAGGAGTTGAGCTTTTACTGCCTTGTTGCTTTTAGCACTTGGAACCAACAAATTCTTACTGATTGGCAGTGTAGTTCTGGTTTGTCTCAACATTAACCTCTGCCCAGGTGAACCAAGAAGATTGCCACAGAGTATGTTTCTGAGATTAAGCAGATTTAGAAAAACATCAGTAGTGTCACGTTTAGACTTTTCCAACAGCTGCTTTGCACTTTGAACTGCACGTTATACCAAACCAGTTGACTGTGGGTATTCAGGACTACTCATAACATGAACAAAGTCTCATGTTTCAGCAAATCTCTTGAACTGCTGACTTGTAAACTGCACCATTGTCAGAAATTACTTTTATGGATTACCATGGACAGAAACGTGTCTGTTCAATTTAGTAACGACAGTATTGGATGTGAGATTAGGAAGTAGGTCAATCTCGGACCAGTTTGAATAAGAGTCTACTAAGACTAAGTAATGTTGACCATTCTATTTGAAAATGTCTGTAGCTTCTATCGACCAAAGTAGTTCAGGAATATGGCTTAGCTGAAGTGGTTCTTTTTGCTGATGCAGTTTAGTACTATTGCAAACAGAACAAGCTGAAAGTTCTTCCTCAATATCATTTGACATAGAAGGCCAAAATACTAGTCCTTTCACACTTCTTTTGGTAGAATCAGTTCCTGGGTGGCCACAATGCAAGATTTTAATATACTCTAGTTGCAAGGCTTTTGGAACAATCACTTTTGGACCTTTCATGATGATACCATCTTCCATCAAGATCTCATCTCTGTAGGAAAATACTGCTGCACATCTGGTAGCAAACAGGATTGCGTTGATGGACATCCGCAAATGATAAAGTGGTTGAGCTTCTGGAGAACTGGATCTGAAGCTGTGTGAGTTCTAAGCTCATCAAGACATGTGGAAGAAAAATTTCTCACTTCCAGGAGTTCAAAATCAGGTTTCTCATTTTCATGCTGTTCAGTGTTTTTTCTGCGCAATCTGGATAAAGTTTCAGCAAGATAAAGAAAATTGCCTTTTGTGTAGACCAAATGAAAATTATACTTTGCAATTTTCAACATCATGCATTGCAATCTCGCAGGAGCTGTGTGGATTGGCTTTTGTAAAATAGTGACCAAAGGTTAGTGGTCAGTCTCAATTTGAAAAGGTCGGCCATAAATAGAATCATGAAACTTTGAACATGCAGACACAATTGCCAAGAGCTCTTTCTCTAGCTGAGCATACTGCATCTTGGTTTGGGACAAGAGTTCTGAATGCAAAGGCTAATGGTCTGCCCCCTTAAGGAATGACTGCACCAAGGCCAGTCTTCAAAGCATCACAAGAAAGTGTGACAGGTTTGTGAACATAATAATATCTTAAAGTGGGTGGACTGGCAATTCTCTGTTTCAGGACACCAAATGTTCTTTGGTGTTGTCCTGACCAGAACCAAGTTATATCTTTGCATGTCAGCTCTCTTAGTGGTGTTGAAAGTTCTACCAGCTCTGGATTGAGCTTTCCCAAATAGTTGTCCATGCCAAGAAAATGTTGTAAAGAAGTCACATTGTCTGGAGCTGGCATCTCAAGAATTGCAGATTGCTTGGAAGGATCTGGTTGTAAGCCTGCACTGGTAAATAAATGACCGACATAAGTAACTTCTCATAGCCTGAATTTGCATTTCTGAGGAGTTAACTTAAGATTCATCTCACAAGCACATTCCAGAACTTTCCTAAGGTGTCTATCATGTTTGACTTCACTATTGCCTCTTACAAGAATATCTTCTACTATAATAGCTTGTTCCATTGCCCATTGAAAGACTTCATTGGCAGAATTTATTCCAAATGGCATTCCCAAAAATCTGTACTTTCCAAATGGTGTATGAAAGTGATAAGCAATGAAGATTTATGGTCCAGCAAAATGAACTTTTTGCATCTAAGACAGAAAAAACTGTGGCATTTGGCATAAGAGCAGCAACTTCTTTGACAGTATGCATTGGATGATGAGGTTGTTTTAGTGCTTTGTTCAAATCTCTTGGATCAATACAAATTCTAATATCATCTGTGCTTTTCTTATGAGCTATCACCATGGAGGATACCCATTCAGTTGATTCTTCTACTTGATAAATTACACCTAAATGCACCATTCTGTCTAGCTCAGCTTTGACTCTACCTTGCAGGCCTAACAGAACTTTTCTTGCTGGACTTACTTCATAGTCTAAGTTCATGGAGTACACAACTGGGAGTTTGCCTAACTTGTCTTTGAAAAGATCAGCATAGTCAGAAGAAATAGTTTGTGTGAAATGTTCATTGTTGCACGTGCTTACATGGTGGACTTCTGCATTAAACGAAAGCAGTTCCATTTTCTAACTGTTTCTGAGGCCTAACAATGACTGTATGTGCCTTTTGACTACATAAAATAGCAAGTCATAGCTGTTCCCAGCAGAATAATATGAAAGCACTACTGAGCCTTCGGTTTGAATTTTTTCACCACCATAAGCAACAAGCTTCACACACTTTGTCAGATCAAGCTTCTCACTAACTGTTAGTTTGGCAAGCATTTCTGCTAACATAACATTGCATTTTGAACCAGTATCAACTTGGAGCTCTATAGGTCTCCCATTAATCAGAACAGTACAAAAATACTTCATTCTTTGCCCACAAATCTACTGCATTGACTGTTTCACCAAGCAATGACACACCATAAACATAAAAAGTAGATCCGCAGCTTTCTAGTTGATCAACTTGCCTCATTAAATGCTCTGTTTTAATAAAAGAATGAGCCTTATTTGATTAACAAAGACTTTTGAAATGATTCCACTTTGTATATATTTATTTATTTTTATTTATTACATTTGATTACCGGGTAGTGTCTGACTGGGCATGTAGCCCATTTTCAGAGGAGACCCAGGGAGAAAAGCTCCAACATTAAGTTACATAGATACATAATATTAAGGTTTGTGATACTGAACATAATCATCAAGTCATACAATCATTGTCAGCATACAAGAACTGAATATAACCTATTACAAAATAATACATGACACCATATTGATAACTTATTACATATAATACAAGAGAGAATATTGTTGCAGAGGAGGCAGTATGAAACGTAGAAAAACATTAGGCTCATGGTTTCTGGGAACCTGATTACAGAGTGGTGAGTCTTGTACATAAAGTGTGGGGTTTGAACTGAAGAGTAAAATAGTCATAGAGAGGAGAAGAAAGAAAAGGACATTGTAGTAGTGGTTTTAGAAGTTAGTTGAACAGTAAATCATGTGAAACATGCATGGGGAGATGGGGAATAGAATGAGACCAGGGTTTAGTCTGGTGAGCAGCAGGGGCAGAGCCAGTTGTCTATGAGGTGATTCTTTAGCTTACTTTTGAAGTAAGGATGGCAGGGAGTGATTTGAATGACTAGAAGTAGAGCATTCCAGAGCTTAGCTAGTTTGTTGAGTATAGAGAGTCAAAGTGGTGGTTGTGGGATTGAGTGATTTTGAGCAATGGCTTATCTGAAGACCTAAGGGACCTGCTTTTAACCTGCGGTTGGACTAGCGTTGATATGGCTGGGCAATTCTTGAGGTTGTGGATGATATTATGGGTGAAGGTAAGTTGATTGAAGGTTAGTAGGTTTGGGACTTCTAGCCATTGGAGTTGTTGAAGAGTAGTACAATGATGGGTCTTGTGGGGGAAATTTGTGGCAAATTTTGCTATTTTGTTATAGCAGGACACAAGATTATGGCGGTCAGAGTGGTGTAGCTTGGTGAATGTGTCTGAGCCATAGAGAAGTGTGGGCAGAAGTTCTGATCTAGCAGTGGCTAATCTGGCTTGGGGTGTTAGCTAGGGTTGGTCCTATATAGTGAACCAAGTTATGCATGGACTTTTTTAATAATTTGGGAGATGTGACTATCAATTTTTAGCCTGTTATCAGTTGTCATACCTAGGAGTTTAACCTGATTTTTGGGCTCAGTTATGGTACAGTTGGTTGATGTGATGCATAGGGATGGACAGTCGTGTTTGGTGGGTTTGTATGAGAAGATTATTAGCTTGGTTTTGTTACGGTTAAGGATGAGCTGGTGCTCTGATAGGTAAGTTTTGATTTCTTGGAATGATTTTTGCATCTTAGATTGTAGTTCAGGTGGGGAAAGGGTAGAGCAGATAAGGGATGTTTCGTCTGCATACTGGATGATGGATGCATGTCGGGTTGCTGAATTTAGATTGTTTGGAAAAATGGTGAAAAGTAGGGGGCCAAGTATGGATCTCTGGCGTATAACGGTGGATACTGGCAGCAGTGGGGAGAGATCCCATTTAGTGGCCTGTTGACAGTTAGAGAGATAACTGTGAAACCATGTTAGGGATGCTGAGTTAAGACTGTGTGAAGCCAGTTTATTAAGTAGTAGTTGGTAGGGAAAAGTGTCAAAGCTTTTGATATATCCAGGAAAATGGCTGATACTAGTAGTCTGTTGTTCATGAGATGATAGATGGTGTTGCTGAAGGATACTAAGGCTGTGCTTGGGTCTAAAGCCATGTTGGGTATCGGATAGAAGGTTATTTTTGGTAAGGTAGCTGAGGAGTTGTTGATCGATGCATTTTTCCTGTGGGTGGGAGGATGACAATGGGGCGGTAGTTTGTGATATCTCTAGAGGGTCCACCTTTGTGAAGGGGAATGATGTGTGAGATTTTCCAGAGTGGAGGGATGTATTGCTCTATGACTGAGTGAATGATTGACTAGCATGGACACTGCATAGGCTATGGATGGTGCAGCAATTTTTAGGAACTCATTTGGGAGTTGGTCGCTGCAAGACAGCATGGCTTAAGTTTGGCTAGGATTTTTTTAACGTAGAAGGTTTGAATATGTTTTAATGAGAAGTGATTTGCATAGCTAGGATCTTGGAGGGATAGAGAGTGGTAGATTTTGGTGGCCCATTAACAGGCTTGTGATTGACCAGTCAAAGTTTTGAAGTAGTTGGTTGAATAGGTCAGAGGAGAAATGTTTCTTATTGTGGATGTATTTGAAGGTATTAGCATATTGATTTTGGACTTTTTTTCCTGAGCAGATATGTAGGAGCATGGATTTTACTGGAAATGCTATGGAATTTGCTAGAAGGGCTCTAGTTTTCATTAAAGCTGCCACAGGTTTTGCTAGGGAGGACCAGGGTGTGGCCATATCCTTAGGCTTTTATCTTTTAACCTTGTGCTGCATACCATCAGCATTGGCGCTGGAAAGCACTGGAAGCATGCATTTCTCATTTGTAAGCATATGTGTGTGCTTTTCTGTGAGTTCATATATCTGGCAATCTCTATGGCCTTATTCAAAGTTAAATATCTGTCTGAAAGCAAAACCTTTCTCACTGCATCATCTTTAATACCACATACAAGCCTGTCTTTTATCAACTCATCTTATAAATCACCAAATCTGTACATTTTTGCCTTGTTTCCAAGTTAGTTATATATGCTACAAAAGTTTCACTAGGATTTTGATCCCTTGTGCAAAATGTGTCTTTTCATTGTAATATTCATTTGGGGGTTACACATCTCTCTAAATTTATGTTTTAATCACTCAGGTTCCTTCCGGGTTTCAGCTGGTACCAGGATAATGTGGTCTTCCCCCTCCCCTGCATACACAGTTGGGGCATACACAAATGAATGTTAATGAATGCTCCCTTTCAATGGCTTCTGAACCAGTTAAATTAAGCAAAATAAATGCCTTTGTATGTGCGTCCTTGTCAGACAAGGCAGCCTATGTGAAAATATTGTACTCTTGCTCAAACACTCTCCAGTTTTCAGCAACATTATTATCAAATACAAGTGGAGCATGTCTGTGAAATCCTTCTGCCTTGTCTACAAAATGCCCTTGTAATTATGTATAAACACACAGCTGGTACTCAAAAAATTATTCAACTGTACCATAAACTCTTTGAAATTACCATTTTCTACAAAATAACTGTAATGTAATACAACACAAACTTGAGAACACTTTGCACACTTCATATAGCTCGGATAGCTTTAGTTAATGCAAAAAAGAAGCACATAGCAAAAAAATATGCCTGGGAATTTAATAAAATCCATGCAGGCATAGTGTAAAGCCTACATGGAAGGTAACACGGACGTGTATGCAGTACCCTCTTGGTAGTACACCATGCATATTAATGAAGGCGTGTTACTAAGGGAGAGCCATGTATCACGGTATTGAATCAGTTTAGGGAGTGTGTTACTGCGTTTGGAGATGAGTAATGCATCCTCTGCACTGTCAAACTGCTGGATATCAATGTATGCATATGTAATAAAAAGTTAATTTTATTATTATTTTTTGTGTGTGTTTGTGCGGTGAGGCGTGGCTCACAACAATGGGCACATGCCAGATATCTAAATAGAAACCAGATACATTTAATTATGAAATCAAAGGTCATGTTTAAGCATAGCTGAGTGGGTTTGGGCACCACTCCTTGGTGCTGAGTAGTGCTTAAATGTAGTGGAAAGATATATGTAAAAGTATAGCAGCACTCTACACAGCCATATAGCAAATGGTTAAAGTGACAGCCTTATGTGCAGTAAGTGCAGGGTTTGAGTACAAGGGCAGGTTATTTTGTAAATATACATTATGAGGGTAATATTAACCCCCCATTACATTTTGAATGATTACACAGACAGGTTATTAAATTTATTTTGCACATATACATTTATGAGAAGTACTATATACGCAGACAGGTTATTAAGCATTTATGAAGCAAATACACATTTTGAAAAGTATGTGTAAACCCTTGATTAAATATTCTATGTATGGACAAATATGTTATCAACCATTTTGGTTGCAAATACACATTATAAAATATATTTTTAAGTTCTGCTTTGCTGCGCTCAGCTAAGCTCCACTAAGCACAGCTAAGCCTTGCCAAGCACTGCTTAAACAAGGAATGCTTTAGCAGTGTTTAGCTGGTTTGTGCATTGCTAAACGATGTGAAGCACTGCTAAGCTATGCCCGTTTAATTAATGCTCAGACCAGCTAAGCTGATTTGTGCACTACTATGCATTGTTAAACATTGCCAGTTTAAGCACTGCTAAGCTCAGAAGGTTTGGTCATTGCTAAGCAAAGTGCCACATTTTTTAAAATTACCCAGTGGTGGTAAAAGGTGGGAAACAGGCTTATTTCAGTGCAACAGGGGGGAATACAGCAGAACCAGTTGGAGTTTTAACTTGGCAGGAACTATGGCAGGTGTTGGAGATGGTGGGTGCTTCTGGGCATAGTGTCGGGGCATTCTGGAGTCAAGGGTCATGGTTGGAGTCCTCATTAAATACCATGATGTCAGGCTGCTGCAGGGCCAGTACCAGGGGTCAGAGTACAAATTAGAGGCCTGGGACCAGCTGACATGTGATCTCACCAGTGCAACTGATATCCCACACACAGGTGAGCAGGTGCATCATCATTATGATGACCTGAAGCATCATAAGGGGGATCTCTTGGCCACCAGGGTGCAAGATGCTTGGGATGGGAATGCCCCGCAGGTTTGTAAGTATTGTTTGCATTGTTTTACCAATACCTAATCTGAATGTGTGATAGACAAGTATGCATAATGGTGTGCTTCTCTGCCTACAGATGATGAGGAGAGAGCCTGCAACTTACAGGCCCATGCAGGGTGCCTCGCCAGGTTGTGCCTTGAGTGTGGTGAGTACAGATGTATCTTGCAATCTATAGTCATATAAGCAAGGAGTAATGTATTAACTGCCAGTAGGTATATCCAGTTTTGATTGTACTGCAATGAATGTAACCATAGAGCTGGACTGCAATAAGTGAGTAATGCCAGGTATAGTTCAATAAAGATGAAAGCATGAAACCTGAGAATGTTAAGAAATAAAGTTTCTACTGCATTAATTGTGGAATAACAGCTGTGTTGCAATGCCTGTATTATATGAACTGTTCTGAAATAAAGAATGGAAAAATATACCACTCACTGCATGAAGCCGCCCATAATAAAGCTGTTTTGCAATATGTGTGTATTTTGGGCTGTTCATGAAATCGAGGATTACATCTGCTGTGAACTAAAAATATGAAAGAATACCACTAATTGGCTGAAGGTTAGCTAATAAAGAGTGTGCTGCTAAACTGTATATTTGGAGCTGTACTAAAAGATATAAATGCATTCTGATATTTGCTCTGCACTAAGATCTGAAGCAATAATAGGAATGCCCCAGGTATATTGTGTATATCAAGATTGTCTTGTGTTAACTATGGCATTTCAGCTATATGCAGTGCTGCTATGAGGTACGCTGCTGCATGGAAGTATGAAACTGTAATAGCTGAAGAGTGCAAATATACCATCTGCAACTGTATATGGGTCAGGTAGCCAAACCAGCGCTTTGATATGGTTTGTACACATCACAGATATTTCCACCCACTAGGGGTATATTGTGTACACCTGCATTCTATATATTAATGTGCAGCTCACCTACTGTCTCTGTCATGCATGAATCTCTTGCATGTGTGTTCGACTGTTAGTGCAGTCTTGTATAACATTCTACTTCTATTACCAGGTCAGATGCTGTTAGCAGGTGAGCTCTAGGCAAATAGTCAATAAATAAACAGCAGTAGCTCAATTTGATAAATGCTAGGTCTGATGTACATTTTGTCACAAGCAGACCAGGGTTCGAGTCCATTGACAAGTACTAGTAAATATTATTGAATCACTTATGTATTGTTAACAGATGTTATCCCCATAGGAATTACAGGTAAGTAAATGGCTGCAGTAGCCCTTAGAATGTTCATAATTTGTGTATTCGGATGTAACAGAGTGTTAACAGCATTGCTCAGCAATGTGAGCAGACTTCAGAAAATAAAGGCAACAGGTACACTACTAATAAAAGGTAATACAATAAATAAAATATGTAATCTTGTTATGGCTGCATGCCTGGTGTGTCTGTGAATGTCTGCTGATAGTCTAACCCCATGCCTGCCAAGGACAGCATGATACTCATAAAATGTCTGTACTGTGCATGATACATGTCTCTCAAGTGTCACGCTGTCACGGACTGCGATCACTATTGCCTAATCCCTCTGTCACCGATCTATCATGGACATGATTTATGTCAATAATATAGTCACACTACATCAGTTCACAGTATACCTTGGTAGACATATCTGTCCCCCTGACATATAATAGTCCACTGTAGTTGTGCACCTGTAGGTATTACAGCTTGGTCCATACTGTCCTATGCGGATAGCTTGAGAGCTATGTATATGCTACAGAAGCTCTAGTGCACTTGTATACATAAAGGAAGGGTAGACCTGTAGAGTATATAAGAGTACTGTTGCAAACAATATAGCCTATACTGATATTAATGGACTGTATCTCCCCCCACCCCTTATCTGCATCTTAATTTATTATTGTTCTACATTGGTTATGCTTTACTATTAGCATATGTTGTTCTCAAAATGTTATGTTGGGCCTTGTGTTTTATTATTGTTATGTATTACAATGGTTGCATACTAACATACCTTGTTGAATTACCTATGTAGTTGGCTTATGCTGTAA
Source organism: Protopterus annectens (assembly GCF_019279795.1). NCBI lineage: Eukaryota > Metazoa > Chordata > Ceratodontiformes > Protopteridae > Protopterus > Protopterus annectens. The sequence continues at coordinate 54,355,604 of NC_056734.1, forward strand.
CTGTTACTGGCATGCTGTTACTCTACTGACTGTTATCTCACCTATTGTTGTGTTCCATATGCTATGCAATGTTATGTTACTCAGTTATTTGCAATGTTCTGGCATGCTGTTATAACTAACTAAATGTTCTGTTCATTACTAATCTATACACTTTGAAATACCTCAACACCACAGCTCGACTGGGTAGGCCGGTTCATGGCATCCACCTACCCTACCTCAGCCGGCTGTGGCACCAAGTCCCAGTATGTCTGGGACCTGAGCCGGTGGTGCCCCTCCCCCCCCGAGAACAGCTACAGGTGATGGTGCACAGGATCATGCATCGTGGCTATGAGGATCGCCTGTGCTAGACTGAGGGCAGATTAACCAGCCTGGAGGGGCAAGGTGGCCACGGCACCCAGCCCCAAGCACAGCCACCTTTGGGGCAGTGAAGGATCAGTGTTGCTTGCCCATGGATGGGAAGCTTAATCTCACTGCTGCTGTCTGGGGGCACATGGCTCTCTGATTCCACAATGCCCTCCCTGTCCAAGGTGTTTACACCCTCATGTGTCACACACCACCCCTGTATGCCATCTTGTTTGTCTTGTCTGTCTGCAGATGTAACCTCTCCTACCCAACTTACCTCCCCAAACGTACCTATATCCCTTCCCTAACATTCCACTCTCACCTTATAAAAAAATGGGCATCTAGCCCACAAAAAAAATATATTGCCCCATACATAGCTCTCCATTTTTCACCCATGTCCACTGGATACACTTAATCATTACATGAATTGATCAACACAAGTTAAGTTACCCTCGGAGGCTCTAAATTCTAAATTCTCTACAACCTGCACAGCTGTTGCTGTAAAAGAAATGGAGAGCTATGATCCTTTCCTACACTCATCCTGCACATCCTTGCCTGCCTTTCAGTATGCTTTCCCCCTGCTTGCCCCCAGTTCACCGCTTTCCTATCACCCCTTTTTTCTTTTCTTTTTTTAAAATCAGTGCTGGTTTAAGAGGAGCTAAATGGTTCAGTGCAAACCTGCTTAAAACTGCCTTAATCACTTTCTCTATTTATGACACTGTTAGGCACATCTGCAAAATAATCACCCCTGCCAAGTCTCAAAGCCAGACCCCTGTCAACTATAACATAGTGCATTAGCCCACTAGGCAACTCAGCTCTGAAGTTTAACAGGTGTTTCCATAAACATATCCTTATTGCCACTGACACACTGCTTGTACATATCATGTGAAAAATGACAGCATACTTGGCACTGTGATGCAGACACCAAACCAGTAAACAGCCAAGTAAATAATGATGGATGTACCATATGCAGCAGTATGTTCAGCCACCTGCTGCAGACCTACCATAACTGCACAGGCTGTTGCAGAATGTCAACAGTTGTGCAACCTACTTTTGGCACAGTTGTCACAAAACTTATTCTGTGTGCTGAAATACTGGCAGTTCAGTACAGATTGAGGTTAGAAAATCATGACAGACAGTTCATTGTCACATGTCATACCCATCCAAACACACATGCTTATGTGAATCCTATGTAACAGACTGTATGCATGCCCATATATTTTGCAAATACACCTGCCATTGTACCCGCTCATTTTGTTAAATTCTTAGCATGCATTTTGCCACCCACAGTCTTGGGTTTGAATCCAGTGTGTTGCACTTCAATTATATCCTTGTGAATACAACAAATAATGACGGAGCCCTGCAATTTTAAGCAGAACAGGTTGGTGCTACTGCGTTCACTGCTACCCATGTTAGCATGTCAAAGGCCTGTAGGTAAGAACACACTGCACAAATATGTATAGGCTTCCTAAATGTCTCCTATCACTCCATGAATGGCACTATTACATAACATATGTACCTTACGCACATGCCTCACCTTGTCTGTTATGGCTAACTTCACTCTGGCACTGCTGTAACAACAGAGATGACTGCTTCCTCACTGACACATACAGCTTGCTGTCCTCAAATGTGTTCACACTCCCCAGTATGACTCCTGGGCAAAACGCAGCAGCTGCCGCCTGCAATATATGCAGCAGTATGTTCAGCCACCTGCTGCAGACCTACCATACCTCACAACCCCCTGGAAAAAGGGATCTACACAACACCCATGCATAAAGGGGTGAGGTTCAAAGGTCAAGCAAGATGGACATGTGTCACAGTCTTCCCCCACAAACATACACAGCTGATAGAACTCAGCTACTGCAGCAGCATGTATATTCTGATGCATATGATGTATGACACTCACATTTGTCTTCACCCTTACTGACCTCAACCCACATTGTTTAACACCAAACTGCCACATAATCAGAAAGTGATTTCACAATGGCCAAACATAGCATGCAAAACTGTGGACGTACCAAAGAAATCCCAGCAGTGGACAGTATTTTTACCTACCCTCTGCAATGTTGCAGTCTCCACACCTCGATAATGTCCATCTCACAGACTAGGAAAGGGCCAAGGCCTACATGAAGGCCTTAAATATAGCATTGTTGTGCCATGCCATTGGCTGATGAAAGTGCAACCCAGCTGTTCTGGATGCAGTTAGCAAGTCTGAGCCACGGATCGGTGCACAGGCAATCACCTGTTATTACAAAAGGCAAGCAGCTGCTAAAATTATTTTATGTCTGAGGAATCTTTTTATTTGCAGACGTCTGGAAATGTCATTAGGTCCCCCTACGGGGGGAGTTTTGCCAATATTGTTATGGCCGAGTGGGAGAGGGAGTACGTGATTTACAACTTCAATGTAACCAACAAAATAATTTACTATACCAGATTTTTGGACAACATCTTTATTCTGGTAAAGTGTTCCGCTGCATTATTTCAATGGTACAACTGATTTCCTTAAGTTCACTTCGGTGTTTAGTACAGAAGAAATAGCATACCTTGATTTATTGGTTGTAAAAAATAGAACCTCACACTGTTTCCAGGCAAGTATACATAGGAAGGCTATGTATTCAAATGATTTTCTCCATTTTTCAAGTTGCCACCCCTTCCATCAGAAACGCTCAGTCGTGAAAGGCCAATTAGTAAGAGCGGCCCAGATTAACACACAATTGTGTGATTTTTATGCTGAATGCAATCGTCTTAAACTTATGTTTCTAGACTGAGGTTATCCTGAAGATTTAATCGATAAGTTGACTGACGAGGTTACAGGCAAAAGGATGAATGGAACTTATTCACCGATATTATCGGTAAAAATTCAATGTGACATAGAAATGGATACCCCAAGTGAGCCCTTTGAAATAGTAACCTCTACATACAAAAATGAAAAGGTTGTATCATGTAGCGTTAATAGCTATAGTTCAAATTTCATCACTACATTTACCTGTGACAGCCACCTAGTAACAGGTATTTTAAAGAAAAATTGGAATTTATTTAAATCATTTCCAATGTTATGGGATAGATTGGGTGACACACCCCGTACAACCTTTAGAAGGGGCAGGAACATGAAAAATGTTTTTGAATCATTGAAGTTTCAAACTACAAAAACAACTGGCATGTTTAAATGTGAAGCATGCAATTATTGTAAGTACATGGAAACTTCCAATAATTTTGTTGTTAATAATTTGAAATATAAGTTGAGAACTAAATTCACCTGTCAGTCTAAACTTATAGTCTATCTTGCAAAGTGTAAGCAGTGTGACGCGTTTTACATTGGGAAAATGGAACGTAAACTTCGAGAGAGAGTGTATGAACACCAGTATGCTATAAATAAAGGTAAAATGGATAATGCATTAGCAAAGCATGTACATACCTCACCCGGCCATAGTTTTGCATACATGGCAATAGATCAAGTAAACATACCCCCGAGAGGGGGCCCGATACCAATTCTTTTAGAAGAATTGGAACTAACATGGCAAATCAGACTTGATGCATATAGACTGCCTGGGTTGAATGATATGTGTTCAGTTAGTTGCATTTTAAAAAATAGAAATATGTGTAGATAGTTTACTTGTTTTACAGTACACAGTGGCAATTGTGGTTAAATATCTTGTTGAACCTTATTAATAGGTACCTTTGAACATGAAAAGCCGTACAGAATTTAAGGGAACAGTTATCATACACATTTTTTATTTATGATTTTATATATAATGGTATAGATGGATATATTATATACATATACATTTTTATAGTTTATAAGTACTACATTTAGGGTTATTTTTAAAATGTTATAATAACATGTATATTATATTTGGTATAAGGAAATTTTAAAGTGTGTTTTTGATTAAACTGAGTGGTTCATTATTTTAAAGCACTACATCTTTAAAGTTTGAACAGCAGCATAATTATGTAATTGTGATGTCACCAGTAATACTGATTTAAACTCGTAGTGTTTCTAATTACAAGGTCTTCTGAGGAAGTTTGCTTTAGTGCAAACGAAAAGCGTTTGTATTAGTGTATCTACATTGTGCTTAAAGATTTGGATTATATAGTTTATTGTATCCTGCAATAAACCTTTTATAGTGTACCTTGGACCGGCTTCTCATCAGTTGTTTTGTTTTTTATTAGTTTTACGATTGGTTTCTGAGTTTTCAGCTGCCTATGGTAGACAGGTCTGTGACTTTCCTCTCCAAAACAGACAGTGATTTCAGAAGTATTTTTCTTCAAGATTTCTGCACAAAAAGGAGTACAACACTTTACCAGGTATGTAATAGAAGTCCCCATTTCATGAGATGCAGATGGGAGGATGCAGTTATGCGGAACAGGGATTACAACTGTAGGTCTGTAGTACATCTCTGGGAATGACATTTTGGTGATAGTCTGCTGTCCAGCACCTACAAGCATGCCTTTCAACTCTGCCTGCTGTGTCATAGATCACAGTCTGGCCCTCTCAGTACCTACTGCAATGTTCAGCTCCTGTATGAGTGCTACTGGATTGTCTGTTAGACAATAGTGACAGCACATAATAGTGGACAAAACTGGCATATCACATGATGTACTGTCATTAGCTACTCTCAGTCTGTGAATGTCACACAGAAAAAGTTCAAACATTATACAGGTGTCCCTGACTGTCCCTGATGTACTCTAACTAGGTACTGTTTAGTCGACATTCATATCTCATCACTTGAGAGCTATGGTTAGCATACCTGGTGACCCCCTACAGCAGGATATCAGGTCATAGCCAATAGTAGTGGGGAGACACAGGCTCGACCTTAGCGACAGAGTGCACATATTGATCATATAAGGTAAGGCAACGAATGCAGTAGCAGATATTCCTGTAGCATAAATGTTTTCTGAGCATTCTGGCATGTGACAGCCAAATTCCCCACATTCTGAGATCAGCCATTAAGTATCGCCCAACCATTTGCCAGACATTCACATGTTTCTGGCAAAGGGTCCACATAGATGAGGCACATGTACACATTTGGCAAACATCTGTGTACTGCAGACATTGGACACCTACAGTGAAGATACCCCACGGCATGTTTGCAGTGCTGTCTGACATTGTGTCAAATGGATGTTGCTGGACTGTCTCCATATACTTGGAGTAACACTCACCTATTTGTTGGACAATGGCTGCATGACTTGGTACTGGGACATTGCCCATAGGGGACACACCACAGTAGACAGCACTGATGGTAGTGGAGACATACAACACACTCCATCACAGCACACATGGACAAAAGCGGTATTGCTACTATGTTGCTGATAACCACATACATACTGTGTTGACTGATGGCCGGGTATGATGTGGGAGTTAGCAGAGGATAGTGCAGGCCAATTTGGATGTGCAGGGTGTGAACATAGTGCAGAGCAATGTATATGATCCTGTGAAGTGTTCTCTTCTTCTTGTCTTTCAGAAAGGATGCATATATGGAGACAACCGCCATTTTCAGCTGCGGAAAATTATGTGATCCTGGATGGCCTCAGACTGCATCACAACATACTGCTGCCCAGGAGTTGCCAGAATTATGAACAACATGCTGCACTGTGGGCTGACTTCATCACAGCAGTAAACCAGGTAGGGCTACAGGAAAAAAGCTACAAGCAGGTCCAACTTTGTGACAGATATGATAAATGCTCTATGGCAAAGGGCTTCTGCAGTGGCCAGGGACCGTGCTGCCACTGGTGGAGTGCCTGCAGTAGAACAGTCATTCTCAGCCACAGAGGAATTCCTGGTGAACCTGGGATCAACCACCAGCTACCAAGCATCCATCACCCATATATTGTGGAGGTGGGTGCCACAGCTTCCACAGCAGAAGAGCATCCAGGTAAGCCTCCTGTGTTCATCACTGTAACACTGTATCAGTTATTGTGGCAGGCTCTACATACCAGTACAGGGATATCAGATCAATCTGCATTTGGGAGGGTGGGTTTGTTTCTAACGCACACTTGTGAACACATACTCAGAATGTCAGCAATGTGAGCAGTATCACAGTTCCTACTGTACATGTTGATATAAGCACATACTATCCTGTAACAATGCCACATTTGTGTTTGCTGACAATACATCTCCCTCACATTTCCATAGGTATGTCAGGTGTGGCCGGAGTCCAACATCCTGTAGCCGGTGAGTGTGAAACTCTTTTTGTATGGCTCATATATACCCTAAGAATGTTAAGGGCTGCCATTTTGTTGTAGACACAACTGATATGCTTAGCCAGAGTACAATACTTGTATCTTCAGTTCTGGAGGGGTTAACTGAATTGCATTGAATCAGTAATGACAGTAGTGTATTTGCAAGAGTTGTAACATATTTGTACTTAGTTTTGTGAAGGTCTATGCAGTCTGCTATACAAGGAGCAATAGTCTGGTCAAGATGGGTATACTGTGTCGTAGTTGTAGGTCTATCGCTTGCACTGACATATCACTTATCTCACAAGTGTATAGTAGTGACAACTTTAAATGGATGTAGCTGCAGTGCATGCTATAAAGGGCCTGTCTTGTTTATGTACGTAGTAGTCTGTTTGTGTGTTGTGCATGGGATCAGAAATATAATGTAGTATGTGTAATGCAGTTGTGGCACCTCACCTCTATGTGTTTGTGTGTGTGTGTGTGTGTGTGTGTGTGTGTGTGTGTGTGTGTGTGTGTGTGTGTATCACCAGACATAATAATGCAGGTATTAATGTACTTATATTGTCTTCCTCCTCACAGGTGACTGTGGGGGTTGGAGTGTGTCCCCCCTTACAACCTGATGTCAGTGTCTCATTGGACTCTGATGATGATGGTGGGCATAGTGAGGCACAGGTGGAGTTGTTGAGGGCTGAATTTGTCCCATGGGTTGACATCCCGCTTCCTCCCCCATTGTCTCTGCACACAGTCAGTATGCCCACACATACCCAGTTCCCTGCTGCCACAGATATCAGAGAGTCAGAGTGTGGTTGCATAGAACAGGAGAGTGTGGCAATTATGGCATCAGAGAGTGTAGACATTAGCCATAACCAGACAGCTGGCAAAGTCCCACACAGGCATATTGACAAGGGTTCTCGAAGGATGACTACTGCCCATCCACCACCTATCACAGGTGTCACATCATGAGTGACTTAATGCATGCTTTGGTCCATCATGGAGGTGCAGGCATGTTCCAAATGCAGCACCAGACAGATGCTCAGTATCATGGATGCATCACTAACATCAGTGACTCTCTCCACCACACTGGTGATGCCATGCATCATTTTACTGATGTAGTGGACAGATGATGGGATGAACCATTGTCTGTCTTTGACCACACATTGTCTGTGCTAGAACATGTGGTGGGGGTAGGGTGTTGGACATGTGGCCATAGGTCAGCAACAACATCTGGTGAGAATCCATGTGGCCATGCACACTCACACTACCATAGTGGCTGTACCGGAGGGTGCTGCCCATACCATGATGTGGCTGCCCATGGGCACGTGGTCCTGGGTGGTCCCATGAGGGACATGGGCACAGCAGACACCAGTCACCATCAGCGACTTGTACCACATCTGACCCTGGGTATGGTGGTGCCAGTGCCACTTCTGACAGAGCCAGTTCCCATGTTCATGGGAAGTCAGAGATGGTGAACTGTCCATCTTTCCATGTATGGTCCACTTCTGTTCAACATATCCACGTGTAGGACTAGAAAAATGGCTTGACTGTGTACATACACATACTCAAACATCATTTTCACATGCAGGTCACCAACAGACACATATGGCACCCTTTCATGGCCCAGCTGACCAGCACCCCTTCCTGACATCCTCACATGATGCCAACTGTTTAGCACAGTCTAGGCCTCTGTCACCCACACATCACATCCTGTGCATCTGATGATACCTATGTCACATCCCTGTCATCTATACCATTGATGCAAGAACATGCAAATATGTGTCTGATGCACAGGGTGACTATAGTACATTATGTGATATTTTGTAATGCGGTTATGTTATGCCATGATAGGTGCTATACACTGTCATGCGTCATGAGTACACATCAAAGTATTTGTACCTTTGTTGCATGATGTTAGGTTGAAGATGGTGTTTCAGACTGACACGTGTCTCTCAGAACATTGTATGTTTCTGTTATAGGAGTCTGAGTGGCTACTCTGTGGAGACTTGGTGGCAATATAATGGCTCAGGATGGCATGGTAGCAAACAGGAAATATGACATTGGCAAGGTATGGTTGTATATGTGCATGGTTACCTAGGAGTTTATGTGCAGAACAGTGTGTCAGGGCAATGGGGGCGGACAGCATAATCCTGCATGCATACTCCATGACAAGGCATGCTATGCTTGATACATGTCACCTGCATGTTCTGCACCTACTAAAGTAGGTGGTTGTGGATAGCATTTATGCCTGGTTAGGTTTAAGCTACTTAGGGGCAGTAGCTACTCAGAGGGCCTTAAAATGTATTACCATTGCATACACATAGGCAAGATAGACACTCTGCTGCAGGGGGATACATTTGTATAAACACACACACACACACACACACACACACACACACACACACACACACACACACACACACACACACACTCAGAAAGTTATCCTTTCTGAGATTAGAAATTCTAGTATACACTGTAGCGCTAAGCACTTAACACATGCACCACAGAGCTTATATATTTTGCGAGTGTGTGACAGTGCTGTTAAGGTGGATGATATCAGAAGGCCCTGTAAAGTGGGCCAATGGGAGGGGTTGACAGGTAGGCACAGGGCCTTAAAATGTATAACCATTGCACATAGATAGGCACACTGCTGCATGGGGATATATTTACACACTCAGACATGCCCTTTCTGAGACTAGAACCCCTACCTGTCTCATACTATATACTATAGCACTAAGTATTTATCACATTGACCACAGAGCTTATGTGCTTTGAAAGTGTCTGGCAGTGCTGTTAAGGTGGATGACAACAGCAGCTGTTGACAGGGAGGCCACTGCTGTGGAGTACGCTAGTCACAGGGCCATAAAATGATTGATCGCTGCACAAACATAAGCCTGAGGGTCATGTCTGTACTGCAGTATGGGAAATATCTGCATACATACACAAACACAAGGTGGCTGATGTCAGATTAGAAGCCCTTCCTACTTACTATCACACACTACTGCTCACAGCAGTAGTTCAACACGCCACCAGTTACATTTGGTGTAGAAGTGGTTGCAGCACTACATCATTCTACACCTTTATGTATATATATATATATATATATATATATATATATATATATATATATATATATGTTATATAGATAGATATCCATATAGAATATATATATGTTACATCTAGATAATATTTATCTATCTATCTATATATATATATATATATATATATATATATATATATATATGTGTGTGTGTGTGTGTGTGTGTGTGTGTGTATATATATATATATATATATATATATATATATATATATATATATATATATCATGTCTGAGGGGGATAGGGAGAGATACATATGTATAGCTGTCTGTATGCACAGTGATACAATACACATCTCAGTTCATCAGAAAGATGAGGCATTAGACTTGTTCCAAAAGTAGGAGTGTAGGAGCATGCCCAGTGTGACCATCAGTACTTCCAAGGTGACTCCAGGCCAGACTAACCTGTACTCCCATCCGGGATTTTGTGTGCTACAGCCAATTGGCTGCTGCACCTGATTCAACAGTCCAGCACCTCCCTGATATTATGTCCAAGGGATTCCCTAGTTGTGAGCTGCATGTAATACCCAAGTCATACCTAGAGTGTGTTCAAATTGTAATAGAATGTACAGGGTTTTGCATCATATATCTAGTACGTTTTACATAGCATTTTGATTTTCTTGTACATCACTAGGACATCATTATAAAATGATGTTAGGAACTGACGAGAGACATTTGAGGTACTGACTCCATACACAGCAGGGAACCCATGCTACTGTATAACCTGTTATTCTCTGCACTTTTAATATTCATCTGGCCACAGTTAATCTTTCTGCTTATATGTGGGCCTTTGTCCCACTCCTTTTCATGGTTTTGTCCATAATTCCTGCTGTAAGTAGTTGTAGGTTTGCTGTGAATGGGTACATGATGTAATACCACACACAGCATTACAGATTTCACATCTCTGACTGTACATGTTTTGCAGGATGTCCACCATTCAGCCCTATATTGTCTGCTCTGATCCTCAGACAGTTGTGTATTTTTGTTAATATATTACTAGATGGTGCCCACTGAATTGTTGTAGGTACTGACACAGTTATATGATAGCCTTTACATCCTGCTGCTACTCTGACATGTTATAACCTGCTGTAATACTAGCCACCTTCTAGCTTACTCATGGCATGTGTAATGTCCATATCAGTGGCCCGCTGTCCCTCCATTGTCTCTGGCTTTGCCCAGATTTCTTGCAGTGACAAATAGTGACATATTGACAGTCTGTGGGACTCCTACACTAGGAGTTCCTCACATGCAAAATTGTAGGTGCAGCCGGCTTCGAACCATGAACACCATTGACCATGTTAATGTACTTAGGCCACCAAGGAACACCAGCCACCAGAAAGTGTAGTTTAATTCCTGATACTATCAACATCAGACAGACATGCACTTTGACTCCTGCATATTGAGGAAATAGAACATGTTGCCAGGTTGTTTGGGACAGCCCTGAGATTGTGTGGTCTTCTGCTATAACCTTGCAAACATACTGTTATTGCAGCTGTATGGGAACATTTCTGTGATGGGGTAGGGGACCCTATCAATGACAGTCATGGGTCTGTCCTATGACCCCCCGCTATTTCACATTTCCCTCGCATACCGCAGTGGGTTTTGCTGCCTTGTGGCCTTCTGCATATTATGGGGCAGCCAGTATTGGACACAAAGTTCCTGTTGTTCCACATAGCTGCTAGTTCTCTACAGTTAATCCAGTATCCCACTCTATTCCCTTGCATATATGCAGCAGGTCCACACATATGCTACCATTGCTAGTACCCCCATACATTTGTTGGGAAGAAGAGTGACTTACCTTATGAATGCAGCAGTTGAGATAACAGTGCTTCAGGGCTGACTTTGCCTGATGCACACAGTACACAACCAATACATTGTAAGGTACAGGCTGTGTGGTGTGGCTGGCATCCTTTTTACTATGTATGTGAGTCGGAGTGAGGTGTCAGTCCCTAGGACCATAGGTTGTCAGTGCATGTGCTATGCGTTGCCTCTTTGCCAAGGCCAAGGCATACTGGGCAAGCCTACATCTGCCTACAGGGACAGGCTCAAGGGGTTCCTCCTCCAAGTACCCCTGTGGGTGTGGCTGTGGGGACCTTGGCACTGATGGGCTGTGTGTCCCTTCCCTGTAATGATCCTGCTGCAGCTGTTTCTGCAGAATCATATTGTGTAGCATGGCACACACTGTGAACATCTTTGCACATGTGGCTAGAGAATACTGCAGAACTCCACCAGATATATTGAGGCAGTGGAACCACGACTTGAGCAGCCCAAACACATGCTCTATGATGTTCCTAGTTTGTGTGTGTGTGTCTCATTATGGCATTCCTTGGTAGGTGTGTGTGCATTTCTGATGGGTGTTATCATCCATGGTTCCAGTGCATAGCCATCATCCTCCAGTAGATGGTCATATGTGATGACCCCCCCCCCCGGCAAACATCTGGTGCCAGATATGGGAGTTGTGATAACTGCCAGGGCTGCCAGCACACACACTCATGATAATACTCTGGGCATTGCACACAACCTGGCAGTTGATGGAGTGATACTCCTTGTGGTTGATGCACACTCTACCGTCATCACCAGGTTGTGCTTTGATGTGGACATGAGTGCAGTCTATGGCACCCAGTACCTCAGGGTAATGTGCTACTTGGTGGAAGAGAAACATACTGTTGGCCTTCTCCTCAGTTGGTCTTTGAAAAGTACTTGTAGCTAGTATTCTAAGGGCTACACATACCTTTGTTTCCACTGGGATGGGTTCCCCCTCTGTTGGCTCTGGGTCTGAGTTGAGGGCAAGAAAGCTCAGTGAGTTGTTGTAGTATGTCCCTGTTCTCTCTATAGTGCTCTACAATCTCCAGCTCATATAGCTCCTGGAAGTTTATCCTGGGCCTGAACACTCTTCTCCTTCTCAGTCTAGGCCTATTGTCAGCAGCAGCATCAGCACTGCCCTCAGTCTGTAGCAGATACAGATGTAGCAGAGCAGCAGCAGCCCCTAGCATTTTGTCAGTTAAAATGCCCACGTCTGTACTCCAATGGTGCAGGGTATGTGGGAAAAATCAGATTGTAGGGTGTATGCATACTGCATAGTGGTCTGCTGCAGATGCAGCCTGTGTGATTGGCTAACTATAGTGCATTTCACCTGCCAGGAATATCGCTGAGGGGTTTGAATGGCCCAGTTTCAATGGAACAGGGCTTATCAGTAATTTAAACATGATTGGCTTACCCAAGCTATTTCCCTTTTTTTTAAATGCCTTCATTGCTAAGCACTGTGGTGCAGCATGCAAACCCGCAGCACTGGTGTAAACACCAATCATCAGTCTGGACAAACCTTCATACTTAGTTGAGTAGCGTACCATGCAAACTGGCACCACTTAGCTCCAATCCACTTAAATATACAGTGACACAACCTCTTTTCTTGTCAGCTAGCTGTCCTGCAGACACCAACATGGTTCTGGAGCTACATGGGTTTTATCTGTGGCACAGTGGCCCAGTTTTGCTATTCAGTAATCCCAGCTCATTTGCATACAGATCCTTGGATATAACCTGGATATTTCACTATTCAAGGGCCTGCCTCCTTAGTAACCACTGACATCTACCATTGTACATACTGCATGCAGGACTCTATAATGCATTATTCTCACATATGTCTTATTTTTAGTTTTTAAACATTTTAATTTTTTTCCATAACGGCATGTTTGCACATTGCTGCACACTGCACAAACCTAATATGGGTATTAAAAGAAATTATTATGTTATATTTTTTTGCATTAGTTTTTGGACTCACATGGCATAGTTGTGCATACATCCGTGCCTACTATGACAATTCTGACCTTTTAATTGGGGTTTTACAGCCCCTGTTTAATTTTTACATTTCTGTACAAGGACATTTTCCTTATACACTTCTAACACCAACATGGGTTCTTCACAGATACCTGTCTGCTTCCTGGATTGCAAAACACCCTCATTTGCATGCATTTCACCTGCTTATGAGGTGATTTGCATGCCACAGACACTTCGATGTCCGCACGCTCATGCAAGCCCCTCTGCTCTGTTTACTGTATCGCACATCTGCTAGATTCCGTGTTAGCACCATGCCATTCTGCCTACATGGAAAATCACTCCATGTAGGCTTTATTGAGTACCCCCATGGTAATTTTCTCTTTTTTATACATTGTATGCAATTCAGAAGTTATTTCTAGCACTTTTGTAAGTATTTTGAGTTATTTTTATCAATATATCATAATCTCAAACATTTCATTTAATTAGAAAGTCATTTTGAATGGTTTTAATTCTTTGTTTTACATTTGTTGAGTAAAAAAAAATCATTTAAATGAGTTTTAGTACCTGCCTGTTTACAAGTCATTTGAGCAGGCATGATCCACTCCTGTATATTCCTCCAACTGTAACTGCCTGCCTCATGGTCTTGAAGAAGATGTTTTACTCTGGATCCCATTCTGACACCATGTCACTTGTCTTGTGTATATTCAATAAGATGATGAGGATGAGTGTTCATTTAAATAGTTTATTATGCACAAACACATCAATATTGAGAACACACATGCATGCTTATACAGGGCCGGTGTAAGCATTTTGGGAGCCCCCAGCAAATGTCAAGTTTGGGGCCCCCTGGGCATTTTCAGTCTAAGTATCACCCTGTCACAGCCACCACTTCTATCCATTTTTTTAGTTCATGCTGCAGGCTTTTAGGAGTAGTACACACAGAATTACCTGTAGCTACAATGATCTTATTACAACAGGCATACATACCACACTGTGTTGGCTCATCTCACAAAGTGACATTTTACAGTTACTGGCATTTATGTGCAACAAGGATACATTACAACAACTCTATGTACAGGGGAGAACTAATGTGCAATGGAACCCTAGGCACTGTTTACTTTTTCAACCCCCGCCAAAAAAAAAAAAAAAAAAAAAACACACCCTCCAGAGTTTCCTTTCTGTTTCCCCCATGTTGGGCTTCACACTTATGCACAATACTTTTTTTCCTTCCATTTCTCACATTTGACCTTTTTTCTTCAGCTTTTTCAAGAAGCCATAACTTTATATATGCTCTAAAGTGCTTTTTAAGTTTTTTTTTTTTTTTACCCAATAATGGCTTGAACAGAAATGATGATTTAGGAAAGAAATTCAATATTGCTGTTCAGCTTTAGTTTTCCTTCTATCTTTTCAATATACTTTCTTGACCAAGACAGCACAGTAATAACCATTTAGGAAATAACTCAATTAAGCCGGTGCCCCCAGAAGCTAGAGCATTTCCCCCCCTTTTAATCCAAAAGTGGCCTAAACAATAATCACGAGTAAGAAAAAGGAATTTCAGTCTTATTGTTTTCTTTCAGTGAAGACAAGTTGTACCCAAGGCTTAAAATTCAAAGCTGACAAAACTAGTAGCTCAAAATAAATTAACAAGTCAACTGTTGTGAGGATACACGGATCATGTATGGGAATACTGCCTTCCTCTCTAATCCTCCCAAAAAGACAGTCACTGCCTATGCAACCCTCTAGTGTTAGATTGGGATGAAAGCAGAGATTCAGATGGCCACAGTCATATATTTCAAGTGACTTCTGAAATACATATACATAGCAGGCCTACTTACTCTTCGATCCTAACCCCCAAAAGCAACCAGCTGTAGATGTGCCTGATGTTTGATTGTGAGGAAAGTGAAAATAAATAATGACTGCAATAATGTATTCTACTTTGCTGCTACCAGGCAGTACAGCTACAGGAGCTAAAGTAACTTTCTTCGCATACCTCTGAAGTCTGTTAGAAAAGTAAAGGAAATGATAACTACACAATCCCCAGCACCCTCATAACCTACAGTAAATTTCTGTACACAAACATCTGAGCAGGGATGCTTTAGAATGTTTGTGGTTGAGGACAAAGGCTATTATCAGTTTTATCCTAACAGGGTCATGTCATATAACTCCTTCGAGGCTAAAGAGTGCAATCAGAAAATGAAAGCATTTTTTTCTCGTCATTTTTCCTCAACTAAAAACAGCTTTTTTGGGGTCCTCACAGTCAAGGATGATTAAGGGAGCCTCCTGTATCCATTTATACAGTTTAGGGAGTGGGGACCACCAGATTCCTAGAAGATCTAAGTGTCTGAATGATCTGAGATATATTTTATGCCTTACTTTTGAAATATAATCACTTGTTAGCTACATTTTTATTGATACCCCGAAGAATAATGTGTGTGTTCCGGCATTATTGGATATGTGCATTGATAAAAATATGTGATATTTTTTACACACACACACACACACACACACACACACACGCACACACACACACACACACACACACGCACATGCACACGCACACACACACACACACACACACACACACACACACACACACACACACACACACACACACACACACACACACCACAGCATTGCTAAGTTTGTCATTATGTCAGCAAGTACATTGTACAACACTAGTACTACTACACAAGATCAGTGACTGCGTTTAGCAGTCATCAAACAGCAACAGGGATAAGTCACTTTTATTTACTTCAGTGAGGAGTAAATTCCTATCAATATCCCTGGTTTCACAGATATTCCTGATTTTGTTTCATAATTTTGCTTTGTCACAATAAATCCAGTCATCAGAGTTTTATACTTATTGTTTAAAAATGCATGTTGATGCAAAATGTGTTATTATAGTAACCTTTTAAATGAATTAGAGTAATATATAAAATGTGTTCCTCATTTTGAGACTTTATTATGCTATTATGTTTATCACTGAACAGAATTCTTCAGCAGATATGTTGAGAGTTACAGTATCAGTTGTTCTGCCAGTATGTATAAAAACATTGAAAGAGAAATCATTTCTGAAGATTAGAAGCATCAGCTCTTCTTAAACTCCACAGTCTGCAATGAGATCAGTCACCCTGGGCTGCTGATCTCTGTAGTGCTTACTTTGCTTATGTTCATTACAGCTTTGTCCTAACAGGGTCATATCACAGTTCTGTTCAGGTTAAAGAGTATAATTGAAACTTAATACATTTTTTCTCCTCATTTTCCTCCAACCAACAGCGGTTTTTGTGGGGCCCCCACACAGTCATTGATTAAGGGGCCCCCTCCAGCCACAGTAATTGCAGGTACCTAAAACTGGCTATGTTGTTAATTTTAGTGAAGAGGATGTCCACCATCAGGGCTTAACTCGGCCGGGGCATTTTGTCATTGGTAAAATATTTAATGAAATTGTAAAGCCTGTTACCTGACAAAATACTGTTACTATAACTACAGATGTTTGAATTTTGAAGGAGATAAATATGAGTTATTATTACTTACCTGCTTTATTAAGTATACAAGATTGCTGTACTAGCTTTTGTTGGTTTGACAGACATGTTACAAAATATCAAGATCAGATAACTTGCTGTGGTTGGGGGCCCCCCCAGGACCAGGGGGCCCCCAGCGACCGCAGGGTTCGCTGGTGCCTAAAACCGGCTATATGTATATATATATATATATATATATATATATATATATATATATATATATATATATATATATCTATATATATATTAATATATATCTGGTATACTGAATACAATCTTGAGCTAAAAGCAAAACGTGCAGCAAAGTAATATTTGGCAAAACAGCTGTCCCTACCTTATGGATTATATTGGGTTCTCCTTTTCAAACAGTTACAGTCACCAGAGACCTGGGTGCTTATGTGGACTGAGCCTGAAACTGATCAGTATGGATCAGTGCACGACCTCAGTAAACAAATATAAATGAAATAAAATATGGACAAATCTCTCTCATTCAGTCATCACGTTTCCACTATAGTCAAAATATCCTGTCTGGCTCAGCTAATTTCTAAGGGAATATCTTCAAGTTCCAAAGAGATCATCTTACCACTGTATTCTTTCACTATCAAACTCATCAAATAAAATGTCTTCTTGGTATTTACAAAGCTAAGTATTTCACTCAGCTGGAAAGGCCCTAAAAATTTTAATGCAAAAAAAAAAAAAAAAAAAAAAATATATATATATATATATATGGTTTACTATCGCAATTTCGCCGTGCAATTGCACGACTATGAAGTATTCGAGCAACATATGTTTGAATACTTCATAGTCATACTTCATAGTTCGGCAGGTTATGTGAGCGACCGTTATTATTGCGAATGGACTGTGCAGTTGCAATTATAACGTTCGCTCATGTAAGGGGATCGCGGTACAGTGCGGTTAGGGAAATAGATCCCTTTCCTCACTGTAGTGCAATCTCGGAGTTGGAATATTAAGTTAGGGGGGGGTGACCCCCACAGGGGGGTGCAGGGGGGCTTGCCCCCTGCATGAATGTGAGTTTAGGGTAGTTAGGTAGGGAGTTAAGGGAAGGGTGGGAGTGCTGTTTTCGACAATTCACAGTTGTTTTCGACATTAGGTACATATGGAAATGTGTACTTTTGGTGAAACACTTCGCTAATACGTACACATTTTATTTTAACTTTCGACATTTTGATAGTAAACCGATATATATATGTATATATATATATATATATATATATATATATATATATATATATATATATATATATATATATATATATATATATTCAATGCCTTAAATCTGTCAACTATCCTGGTAGACTAGCACAACTCTCCTTATACTCAAATCATATTTGAACTCTTATTTCTTCACAAAACCAGTGGCTCTGCAAACATCTCTACCAAGGAATTATATTTAGACCAACAAATAAATAAGACTCATTGGAAGGATGTCCAAATGGTGGAGACCTAAATTTACACCAGGATTACCACATATGGCCCTGCTTGTTTTGGGAATGGGCAGTATTAAACACTCTTAAAGGGTGACAAAAAGTTTTTAAGTACCGTTAATTAATTAAAAGTATATATGACTAGGCCTTTTATGGTCCATATGACCACTTGTATAATATTGTTCATTTTGACATCTACATACAAACTGACATTTGCACACTTATTGTATAAATTGTACAGAGTTACATTTTATTTAATTTTGTAGTATTATTGTCTTCAACATATCCTACCTATGTATAGTGTACCGTCTCCTAGAATATCTTCTGCATGCAATGTATTCTGTCTGTATATAGTTTCTTTTGCTGCTTTTGACTGTGCTTGCTCTTTTAGCTCAAGTCATGGCTTAAAAGTCTCAGCAGACTACCCACCTGGTAAATTGCAAATAAATAAATAGGGAAATGGAGAGAGAGATAAATGTATGTTCACTGATCTAACCCCTATGGTTTTGGATTATTTAGTCAACATTTGCATGACTTGTTGGTTTTTCCTCTATTAGGGTTCATTTGATAGCAATATTGAATTTCAGTGTATAGGTAAATACTAGGCTATGTGCTCTTGTGGGCTATTTTAAGCATAGCTAATTTCCTTTCCAAAGGTGAGAATTAAACTCTACACTTTCGGTTTGGGAGGTAAACACCTTGACCATTATGCCACACCTCCCCCACTAGGAGGTTCTGTTTGCAGAGTTTGTGTCAGCTAATGCACCTGCATAGCCTGCAGCTTTTGATGATTGCTAAGTACTAAGATAGGTGCCCTTGTAGGACATTCTAAGCCTAGCACATTTTCCTTGAAAGGTTAGAATCAAACTTTGTACTTTGCATCTGTGAGGTAGACATCTTAACCCTTATGTCAACACCAGAGGCTTGTTGACTAAAATATGGTACAAGGAACTTAAGAAGACACATGGCCTCTACATGCCAGAGAAAAGAAAAATGCACCAGAATGAACCAAAGTGCACACTAAACGAATGAAGTGCAACTCCAATCCTAAGTTACAACTTATAGAAACTCATGCAACAAGATCCTGGCTGATAACTGATACCAAGCCTCATTATAGCTCCCAAGAGACCCTACTTGAGTGATCAAACTCTTTTTTAGCAATCCTTAAAAGTATAGAGAACATTTCTGAGGGTTTCTAGAAATCATTTTCAGATTTCTGCTGCATCTGCTACTTCTGCCAAGGGAATTTAATTTTATAATTGATTCAGCCTTCGTTTGAGCCTGTTGGGAGGGTTGAACTTTAATATATCCTTTGGAAAATTATTTTTTGTAGCAGTAACCACTGCTAGATGCATTTCTGAGCTGCAGGCAGTTTGTGCAAGCTGTTCATATCTTGTTTTTCACAAGGATAATGTAGTGCTCACAGCAGTCCTTCCTTTGTACCAAGAGTAGTTACCACCTCTAACTTAAGACAGTTACTTAATCCTCATATTTTTCATTGCAACTCATTCTTTTATAGGATCACAGAAGGTTACTAGACTAATGGCCCCAGGGCCCTTACAAGCCTAGGCAAGTTCAACCCATGTTCCCAAGGGCATCTGGTTCAAACAGACACTAAAATCATCACCTATTGCCCCTGTCCAAGAGTGACACAGGAGTGAATTTCCAGTTATCCATCCAGTCGTCCAAATTACGATTAAATAGGGCCAATGAGGGGCTTTGTTTAACATGAAAAGGAAGTTTGTTCCAAAAGTGGGGCAATCTCTGTGAGACAAACCTGTTTCTCCAGCAAGTTTTGTTGATGTCGCATACCAGGTTAAGGTGCTTTCAGCTAGTGACCCATCTGCCATTTGACTTGTGAATATGCAACATTTCCATTAAAGCTAGGTCCAAGATTGCTCTATATGCAAGGCACAGGTCACCTCTGAGCAGTCTATAGGACACACAGAGTAAAGTGACAATGATTTCAGTCTATTTGTATAAGACGGATCTAAGACCCCGAACTTTCTTTGTAAGGAACCTCTGTGGTATCTCCAATTGCTGCAGGTGTTTGGAAAGGAACATACCAAATGGAGCATTGTACTCTGTTATTAGCCTGATGAGGGAAGAGTGCAGGGGGGTTATAACCTCTTTTTTTCAGGAGACAATGCCCTTACTTGTGAGATAAGCAATATAAAATGCCATTCTTACTACTGTGGAGACGTGGTGAATGAAGTTAAGGTTGCTGTCAACCAGTGTGCCAAGATCTCTCACCAATGTGTGCTTAGGGTATTGCCATAGATGTGGTAGTTTGCAGGAAAATCACCCTTGCCGGAGGGGATGATAATACATTTTTTTGCATTAAGTTTAAAAGCATGACTTTGCACCAGTCGTTAATCTGCATAAGACCTTCTTGCAGGATGTTGACATCACTAGGGGTTTCAATGATTGCTCCCAGTTTGCAGTCATCAGCAAACTTTGTCAGCCACAGTCCTTTAGTTTTACCCTGTACTTCAGAGAAGTAGATTCCAAAAAGTAGGGTCCCATAACCAATCTCTGTGGAACACCACTGGATACAGGTCTGCTGGAGGAGATGGAGTCCCCTGTTTTGACCAAATGAGTTCTATCAGTGAGCCAGTTTGCAACCCACCTGGCAATATATGGGTTGATACCCAGCTGTGTGATTTTATCATTGATGCCTGAGTGGGGGGTTGTGTCAAAGGCCTTGGCTAAGTCTAGGTAAGCTGTAGGCACAGATTTGCCCTTGCCTAGGGTTTTGGTTACTGTCTCGAAGAAGTCCTCCAAGTTTAACAGAAATGATCTCCCGTTACAAAGCCAAACTGGGTGGGTCAAATGTTTAGAGATTTCCTATATTTTTGTTAATAATGTCCATGATGATTCATTCCATGGCCTTGCAGATAAGGCTCTTCAGTCTAATGGGTCTATAGTTCTTAGGGTCCATGGATGCACTCCTTTTCTGCAAAGGGATGATGGTAGCTGTTTTCCATTCATCCTGGATAAAACCAGTACTTAGACTGTAATTGAAATGCCTGTCCAGTGGTGATGCTAATTCCTGTTTTAACCCATGTAGAACACAGATGTTGTCTGGTCACACAGAGGCTGTGTTTTTGGCCTTGGAGAAGGCATTTAAGACCTGCTCCTTGGAGATACTTGGTGGGGGACAGGTCTTAGTGATGCTTTAGGGTATATGTGGCAGGGATAGGAGAGTGACGTTTTCACTGGACCTGTCAGCAATCAGGTTTGCTATATCCACAGGTCCTGTACATGTAGTACCATCAACTATGAGTTTGCCGCAAATCTGAGCCTTATCTTTGAGGTTACAGATGTAACTAAAGAATGCCTTGTGAATATCCTTAGTTAGGGAAGCTAATTTGGATTCATAGTTATCTCTGGAGGACTTCACTAGGAGTCTTATTTGCTTGTTTAAGTTGAGGAGGGAGTGTTTCCAGTTTTGAGACCGTTTGTTCCTACTCTTAGACAGCAATTTCTTTCTACTGTTGTACAGCCTATTAAAGGCAGTTGTCCACCAGGCAGGTTTGTTTTTCCTTGAAGATCTTGCTTTAGTTCAATCAGGTATGGCAGAGTCAATACAACTGTACAGATGCTCATATAACGCATTGGTAAATAACTCAGCATAGGTGTCTATTCCATCAGTGGGGAAGGGGCTATGAAGCTATTTATGCTGTCACATAAGAGAATGTAATTGGCCTTGGAGAAGTTTTTTAGTCTAGTTGTTGCTAAGCGGTGGCCTTGTGTTATAGTTATTTCTAGCAAGACTGATTTGTGGTCAGATCTCACCAGGGATGGCCACACACTGGGGATGATACAACAGCCCCCATGATGATGAGTACCAGATCCAGGATGTTTGAGCCCCTTGTGGGTATATCAACCAGCTGGTCCAGGGCATTGGAGTTAGGATCCTTTGGGCAAGTAAGTTAGAACACATATAATTTACCCAGTCAATGGATGGGTAATTAAAGTCACCCAAAACCAGGGTGTTTGGTTGTGTCTTGATTGACTCCAGTAGATTCAAGTAGGCTGAGTGGATGCCCTGATTCATGGAGGGGGTCCTTTATCTTGCAATGACCTGAAGAGCGGGTCTTACCAACAGTCAATTGCACCTGAAGTAATTCAAGGGAACTGTGCTATTTAACCACTCTAGAGGTGTATTTATCTTTAATGAATATTGATAAACCACTTCATTTAGTTCTTACTCCTTCAGTTTGTGGTATGAATGTGTGGAAGGAAATGTAATCTGCTATAGCTGGGGTGACCTCCACAGCTTTAAACAAGGTCTCAGTGACTGCACAAATGTCAGCATATTCCAAGGTGAGGACTGCTTCTAGTGAGTGCAGTTTTTGGTTTGGACTCCTAGCATTTAGCAGCATAACCCAGAGGTTGTTTTTAGAGGGTATTTTTACATTGGGAATTTTGTTCCTGTGACATTGCCTAAAAAGCACTATGGGAGTGGCAAGAGCCTTAGCCTGTAACCAAAGTCCCAGGGGTGACAGATGAAGATCATCTCTGCTAAAGCATCGAGGTCTGACAACCATGTCATCTCGGTCTGACAGACACTGGAGCTCCTTTGAATGACGAGAAAAAAATTAACCCTCTGTAAGACAGGCGAGAAGAGAGAAGTCCCACAAAAGTTCACTTTATTAACCAACAGGATTGAGCGCTTTCATAAGTCTATAACACAACTTCATAAGAATCCATAAACCCACTAAACGATTCAGCTTAAATAGTTAAACACGTAGTCACCTGATCTAATTAACTAATTAAAAACCTTGATTAAAAAACTCAATTCATTGTTTTATTCAAGAAAGTGAAAATAGATCATTAACTAACTACAAAAAAATCTTCTTTCAGCTGCTCCCGTTAGGGGTCACCACAGTGGATCAGCTGTTTCCATTTCTTCCAGTCCTCTAAATCTTGCTCTGTCACACCAACCACCTGCATGTTTTCTCTCACCGCATCCATAAACCTTATCTTTGGCCTTCCTCTTTTCCTGTTACCTGGCAGCTTCATCCTTAGCATCTTTTTCCCAATATATCCTGCATTCCTCATCAGCACATGTCTAAACCAACGTAATCTTGCCTCTCTGGCTTTGTCTCCAAACCTTACAACCTGGGCTGACCCTCTAATATACTTATTCCTAATCCTGTCCACCCTTGTCACACCCAGTGCAAATCTTAACATCTTTAACTCTGCCACGTCCAGCTCTGACTCCTGCCTTTTTGTCAATGTCACTGTCTCCCACCAATATAACATAGCTGGTCTCACTACCCTCTTGTAGACCTTCCCTTTCACTCTTACTGGTACTCGTCTATAACAAATCACTCCTGACACTCTTCTCCACCCACTCGATCCTGCCTGCACTCTCTTCTTCACCTCTCTTCCACACTCACCATTACTCTGAACTGTTGATCCCAAGTATTTAAACTCATCCAGCTTTGCCACCTCTACTCCCTGCATCCTCATCATTCCTCTATCCTCCCTCTCATTCACACACATATATTCTGTCTTAGTCCTGCTGACCTTCATTCCTCTTCTCACTAGAGCATATCTCCACCTCTCCAGGGTCTCCTCCACCTGTCCCCTACTCTGACTACAGACCACAATGTCATTTGAAAACATCATAGTCCATGGGGACTCCTGTCTGATCTCATCTGTCAACCTGTCCATCACCATTGCAAATAAGAAAGGGCTCAGAGCTGATCCTTGATGTAATCCCACCTCCACCTTAAACACATCTGTCACTCCCACCGCAGACCTCACCGCTGTCACACTATCCTCGTACATATCCTGTACCACTCTTACATACTTCTCTGACACTCCCAATTTCCTCATGCAATACCACAACTCCTCTCTAGGCACCCTGTCATATGTTTTCTCTAAGTCCACAAAGACACAATGCAATTCCTTCTCTATACTTCTCCATCAACACTCTCAGAGCAAACATTGCATCTATAGTGCTCTTTCCTGGCATGAAACCATACTGCTGATCACTAATCTTCACATCCCTTCTTAACCTAGCTTCCACTACTCTTTCCCATAACTTCATGCTGTGACTGATCAATTTAATCCCTCTGTGGTTACTACAGCTCTGCACATCACCCTTATTCTTAAAAATTGGTAGCAAAACACTTTTTCTATATTCCACAGGCATCCTCTCACTTTCCAAGGTTTCATTAAACAATCTAGTTAAAAACTTCACTGCCATTTTACCTAAACACCTCCATGCTTCCAGAGGTATGTCATTTGGGCCAACAGCCTTTCCAGTTTTCATCCTCTTCATAGCTATCCTTACTTCCTCCTTGCTAATCCACTGCATTTCATGATTCAATATCCACACATCATTCAACCTTCTCTCCCTCTAATTCTCTTAATTCATCAGCCCCTCAAAGTACTCTTTCCATCTGCTCAACACACTCTCCTCGCTTGTGAGTACGTTTCCCTCATTATTCTTTATCACCCTTACCTGCTGCACATCTTTACTCGCTTGGTCCCTCTGTCTAGCTAATCCGTCCTTTTCTCCCTCCTTGGTGTCCAACCTTTCATACAGCTCTTTACACGCC
Organism: Protopterus annectens; assembly: GCF_019279795.1. NCBI lineage: Eukaryota > Metazoa > Chordata > Ceratodontiformes > Protopteridae > Protopterus > Protopterus annectens. Next base: position 54,380,532 of record NC_056734.1, read on the forward strand.
TTATCCTTAGCCTTCGTCACCTCTCTCTTTGCCATGCACTTCATCTCCTTATACTCGTGTCTACTTTCTTCATCTCTCTGACAATCCCACTTCTTCTTATTTCTTATTTATTTACATTTGTTGACCGGGAGAGTCCGACTGGACACAGGTCCGTTTTCAGTGGAGGCCCGGGGAGAAAAGCTCCACATTAAGTATTATTTGCATTATACAGTTAAAAAAACATAGCATTTAAATATAGACATTAGTCCAGTTAAGGACGCAAGACAAGAAGAAAACAGATGTAAACAGCTGTAGAGCATAATACAATTTTAAAATATGGTGACATATACCAAACATGGTTAAAATGTAGTTGAGATTCATCAGTGAATAACTGATACGAACTGTTTTTGAGGTACATAACAGCCATTAGCAGTTGTTACTACAATAAGTTAGTGTCATGTGGTAGGTAGCTGGGAACAGGAGTAGCCAAGCTTGCTAAGAGTGGGTTGTTGATAGGGGGCTGAGAGAGGTAGTAGGTGGATGGAGTGAATGGTATTGTGTGTGTGGGGGGGGGGGTTGCAAAGGCATATCTGGCAAGTTTTGAAGTGTGATTTTAGTAAGGATTTAAAGTGGGTGCAAGAAGTTACAGAGGTAATTGAGGATGGGAGGGAGTTCCAGAGTTCGGCTATAGTGCAGGAGAATAGTGCTTCTCCAGCAGAGTTAATGGCTCTTGTGACCTGTAGGAGTTTTTTGTGGCTGGATATTAGTGGTCTCGTGGTTATGTAGGGTTGGAGTAGATTCTGGAGGGATGGGACTTTTAGTGGTTGGTTTATTAGTTTGTGGGCAAGTGTGAGTTGGTACCATTGAAAGAGGTGGGGGAGCTCTAGCCATCCCAGTTTTGCTAGTGAGAGACAGTGGTGAGTACGGTAGGAAGCCCCTGTGGCAAATTTGACGATTTTGTTGTAGCAGGTTTCGAGCTTATTTAGATCGCATTGTCTAAGGTTAGTAAATATTGGAGAGGCATAGAGTAGGGTAGAGATAAGATGAGAATTTGCTACCAAAATTTTAGCTGCTTTGGTAAGTAGTTGCTGATTTCTATATAATGCTCCTAGTTTTTTGTGCACTTTTTTTTTTTTGGCTGATGTGTACACTTGATGTCAGTTCCCTATATACGAATATTCCACATTCTGCTCAACACACTGGCTGCCCATTATTCTTTATCACCCTTACCTGCTGCACATCTTTACTCGCTTGGTCCCTCTGTCTAGCTAATCCGTCCTTTTCTCCCTCCTTGGTGTCCAACCTTTCATACAGCTCTTTACACGCCTTATCCTTAGCCTTCGTCACCTCTCTCTTTGCCATGCACTTCATCTCCTTATACTCGTGTCTACTTTCTTCATCTCTCTGACAATCCCACTTCTTCTTATTTCTTATTTATTTACATTTGTTGACCGGGAGAGTCCGACTGGACACAGGTCCGTTTTCAGTGGAGGCCCGGGGAGAAAAGCTCCACATTAAGTATTATTTGCATTATACAGTTAAAAACATAGCATTTAAATATAGACATTAGTCCAGTTAAGGACGCAAGACAAGAAGAAAACAGATGTAAACAGCTGTAGAGCATAATACAATTTTAAAATATGGTGACATATACTAAACATGGTTAAAATGTAGTTGAGATTCATCAGTGAATAACTGATACGAACTGTTTTTGAGGTACATAACAGCCATTAGCAGTTGTTACTACAATAAGTTAGTATTATGTGGTAGGTAGCTGGGAACAGGAGTAGCCAAGCTTGCTAAGAGTAGGTTGTTGATAGGGGGCTGACAGAGGTAGTAGGTGGATGGAGTGAATGGTATTGTGTGTGTGGGGGGTTGCAAGGCCATATCTGGCAAGTTTTGAAGTGTGATTTTAGTAAGGATTTAAAGCGGGTGCAAGAAGTTACAGAGGTAATTGAGGATGGGATGGAGTTCCAGAGTTCGGCTATAGTGCAGGAGAATAGTGCTTCTCCAGCAGAGTTAATGGCTCTTGTGACCTGTAGGAGTTTTTGTGGCTGGATATTAGTGGTCTTGTGGTTATGTAGGGTTGGAGTAGATTCTGGAGGGATGGGACTTTTAGTGGTTGGTTTATTAGTTTGTGGGCAAGTGTGAGTTGGTACCATTGAAAGAGGTGGGGGAGCTCTAGCCATCCCAGTTTTGCTAGTGAGAGACAGTGCTGAGTACGGTAGGAAGCCCCTGTGGCAAATTTGACGATTTTGTTGTAGCAGGTTTCGAGCTTATTTAGATCGCATTGTCTAAGGTTAGTAAATATTGGAGAGGCATAGAGTAGGGTAGAGATAAGATGAGAATTTGCTACCAAAATTTTAGCTGCTTTGGTAAGTAGTTGCTGATTTCTATATAATGCTCCTAGTTTTTTGTGCACTTTTTTAATGGTCATGGAAATTTGAATGTCAAAGTTCAGTTTATTGTCTATTTCTACTCCTAGTAATGTGGTGTGTTCTGTAGGATGGATGGTGGTGGTGTCTTTTGCCGTGATGTTAAAGTGAGAGCTTTCTAGGGTAAGTTTGGTGGGTTAGAAGATTAGTAATTTTGTTTTGTTCTTCGCCAACCTCTTTCTCTGTATACTCTCCTGTACTTTCTCATTCCACCACCAGGTCTCCTTGTCTTCCTTCCTTTTTCCAGATGTTACACCAAGCACTTTTCTAGCCATCTCCCTTACTAGCTTTGCTGTAGTTACCCAACTATTCGGTAACTCTTCACTGCCACCCAGTGCCTGTCTTAACTCTTTCTTGAACTCCACCTCACAATTACCCTTTTTGAATTTCCACCATTTGATTCTTGGTACTGCCCTCACACTCCTCCTCCTCTTCTTCATCACCAATATCATCCTACAAACCACCATCCTATGCTGTCTAACTACACTTTCCCCTGCCACCACTTTACAGTCTCCAATCTCCTTCAGACTGGCTCTTCTACTTAAGATATAATCCACCTGTGTGCATCTCCCTCCACTCTTGTATGTCACCCTATGCTCCTCCCTCTTGTTAAAATACATATTCACCACAGCCATGGCCATCCGCAAAATCCACTACTATCTGACCTTCTGCATTCCTTTGCTTAATACCATACCTACTCATCACTTCCTCATCCCCTCTGTTCCCTTCACCAACATGCCCATTGAAATCTGCTCCAATCACCACTCTCTCACCCTTGGGTACAGTCATCACCTCTTCAGCCAACTCACTCCAAAATTTTTCTTTCTCATCCATCGCACACCCAACATGTGGAGCATATGCACTAACAACATTCACCATTACACTATCAATTTCCAGCTTTATAAACATCACTCTATCTGATACTCTTTTCACCTCCAAAACACTCTTAGCATACTGTTCCTTCAGGATAACCTCTACACCATTTCTCCTCCCATCCACACCATGATAAAACAATTTGAACCCACCTCTGACACACCTTGCCTTGCTCCCCTTCCATCTGGTCTCTTGCACACACAATATACCAACCTTCCTTCTGTCTATCATAACAGCTAGCTCTCTCCCTATATCAGTCATACTGCCAACATTCAAGTTCTGAACCTCATTACCACTGTCCTAGCCTTTACCTGCCTTCGGGTATGCCTTCCCCTCTTCTCCTCCTTCGGCCAACAGTAGCCCAATTTCTGCCAGTACCCTGTTGGCCAACAGTACTGGTGGCGGTCATTAAACCAGCCTCGACTGATCTGGTATGTATATCTGTACTGTTGTCTGCATGTATGATTTGACAAAATTTTACACCGGATGTCCTTCCTGAAGCAACCCTCCCCATTTACCAGGGCTTGGGACTGGCACAAAGACATACACTGGCTTGTGCTTCCCCAGTGGCTGGGTTAACTAACTACAAAAAATAAATACATACATTATATATACATATATTCACATAATAAATATTAAATAGCCAAAAAATATATATGAACAAATATTGTGATAAAAAATTCTTTAAACATAATAGAACCTTAACCTTACTACACTAGCTACTGAGATTTACTCATTCAAACCAGGAGAAACCATGGCATTCAACCTTAGTTGCCAAACCAACTCCTTATTTTCAATCAGGTCACCCCAAGGTCCCCCCAGGTATTGTTTGTAAACTGTGTCTAAACCAAAAAATAAAAATTCATGAGCTAAGAAATTCATCAAATGACAATGAAGGGGATTACTATTTTTTTATTTTTTTATGTCATTTAGATGTTCATATATTCTCTCCCTAAATTGACGGACAGTTTTACTTACATATAAACTTGGGCATTTCTGACACTAAGCCAAGTAAATAATCCCCACTGTTTTACAACTAAAGTGAGAACTGCTTTTAATGGTAATATTATTGACCTTAACCTCATTTGTTTCCAAAAAAAAACACTGACTATAGCTTCTATACTTAAAAATACCACACTTTCTTGACTAAAATTTTCTATAACCTTCTCCAGGATTCACAAATCCTCTGTGTAAGATTAAATAAGTCTTACACAGAGGCTTCAATTGAATGGTATGACTTCAGCGTGCCATGAATATTCATGAGGGCACGCTGACCTAACTGCAAGTCTAACATGGACCATGCAGGAAAGCAGGTGGTGTGTCCGACTGCCGAGCAGTCTAAATGTCCACGCCTCTGCAAGTGTCCGAAATGCAAAATGTAAACACACAAGACCGAGTCCACTCAAATGTCCATGTACCCAACACCACACTCCCTGACATTGTAAACCCCCAGCACAGTTATAAAAAGTAAAACATTAATTTTATTTTTCTCTAATTCCCGAAATAGCTGCCGTATTTGCGCATGTGTACACGGGTGTGCCCATTGCTCAGTTGCAGTTAGCAATCCCGACATGGAAGAGTATAAGAAGGAATGTTTATGCAAATTACACCAAATAGCAATAGCGTAATGGTAGAGCGTTTGCACAAAGAGGAGACATTCACAGTTCGAGTCCCACCACTCCCCTTCATATTTATGTTTTAAATTAGTTATATGAAATAATACCTGACATATATGACTAAAAATTTACTAAAAAGCAGTATAATGGCCTATGCATCACTGAACAAAATATATATTTATAAAGGATCCTAATATATAATTGCCCGCAGTTAAGCAGCACTTTACCCAGCGCAACAGAGTTGTCCATAGCTAAATAGTGCTTTACCCAGCGCAATCAGTTTGCGCGGAGGTGTGCACTGCACCAACCAGCGCACCATAGGGCAACGTGGAGCAATGTAGAGCAAAGTTGCTTAAACACAGCCACACCCCCTAGCCTGTCTGGACAGTAGTAAAATAAAATGCAATAACAAGGTTCGAACCCAGGACTCTGTGCACCATAATCAAAGTACTGAACCACTAAGGTTCATAGGTTCATAGGTTCATACTAGGCTATCTGCCCTAGGGCACTTATAAGCCTAGTCATAGTGTGTTTGGCTTTCGCAACCCCTTTGGAATGAGTATACTGTGCCCATTTTAAGGTTTAGTTTACTGTACCTCTGTCTAGCAGTGACACAGAAGTGACCCCCGTGGTAAACCTACGATCTCCCATCCACTCGTCAAGATTTCTCTTGAAGAGAGTCAGTGAGGGGCTCTGTCTAACATGGACTGGGATTTTATTCCAGAGTGAAGGGAGCATCTGGGTTATGAATCTGTCCCTCCAGCATGTCCTATTTATTTCTGTGCTGAGGTTCAAATCTCTCGCTTGCGTAGCTCTGGTGGATTTGGATTTTCTGAGGTGGCGCATGTCCATTAATTCTGGGTTGGACATGGCCTTGTACGTCAGACATAGATTGCCTCTGAGTAGGCGCTATGCTACTGAGTAGAGCTGGAGTTTCTTTAGCCAGGCAGCATATGGCATATGTTTGAGTCCCTTGATCCTCTTGGTGTAGTACTTTTGGGGTCTTTCCAATTGCTGCAGGTGTCGGCTAAGGTACATTCCAAATGGAGCATTGTACTCAATTATGGGCCTGATGAGGGAAGAGTAAAGAGGCACAATGACCTCTCCTGATCTAGATGTGAATCCCTTCATGATAAGGTGGACAATATAGAAGGTCTTTCTAACCACTTTGGCAATGTGAGTGTCAAATGAGAGGTTACTGTCAACTTGGGACCCTAGGTCCCTAATTACTTCTTCCGTACTTAATGGATTACCAACTATGTGGTAATTTGTGGGCACTTCGTTTTTCCCAAAGGGTATGACTATACACTTTTTGGCATTTAATTTAAGGCCATGGCTCTGGCACCAGTTTTCCGTTTCTATGAGACCCTTTTGAAGGATGCTTGTGTCCACTGGAGAATCAATTATGGCACCCAGTTTGCAGTCATCTGCGAACTTGGTCAGCCACAATCCTCCCATGTTAGCCTGTACCTCAGAAAAATAAATACAGAACAAGAGAGGTCCCAGGACCAAGCCCTGTGGGATGCCACTTGTGACTGGTTTAGAGTCTGACATGGCTCCAGCAATTCTGACCTTGTGGGTTCTGTCCTTGAGCCAGTTTGCAACCCATCATATGACATAGGAGTTTATATTTAAGCTGGAGAGCTTGTCTATGATGCCCGAGTGGGGTATTGTGTTGAAGGCTTTTGCAAGGTCAAGGTAGGCTGTGTGAACTACCTTACCTTCATCAATGGCCTTGGTGACTGTTTCAAAGAAGTCGACCAGGTTCAAGAGGCAGGATCTGCCCTTAACAAAGCCGAATTGGGTAGGATCCAATGTCTGTAGGTCCCCAATGTCTTTGTTTATGAGTTCCATAATGATCCTCTTCATAGCTTTGCAGACCAGGCTCATCAAGCTTATGGGGCGGTAGTTTCCAGGGTCCGTAGAAGCACCTCCTTTGTGGAGTGGGACCACTGTTGCTGTACGCCATTCTTTGGGTACATATCCTGTAGTAAGGCTGAAATTAAACAGCAGCCTTATGTGTGGGTTTAGCTCTTCTTGGAGTTTATGTAGCATGCAATCCGGGACACTGTCTGGTCCCATTGATGCTGTGTTTTTAGCTTTGGAGAGGGCGGCTCTCACCTGGGCATCTGAGATGTCAGGGAGGCAACACTCTGCTGAGATAGATATTTGTCCTTTTGCGGGGGGATTTGCACTGAACCTGTCTGCTAGTATGTTGGCAATGTTTGCGGGTTCAGTGTATTTTTTGTCATTTTGGACTAACTCTGAGTATATCTGGGAGTTTCCACCCAGGTTTCTAACATAACTAAAGAAAGCCTTGTGATTATCTTTAGTGTCTTGTGCAATTTTTCTCTCAAAGTTGGCCTTGGATGACTTTATGAGTGTTCGTAGTTTTTTGCTAGTACTGATCAGAGATGCCTTCCCTTTTAGGGATTTTGTTCTATCATGTAGTAGCTTTCTCCTTCTGTTGTATAGCTTATTAATGGCTGGGGTCCACCAGACAGGACGCCTGCCTTTGGGGGAATGGGTCTTGGTTTTATTTGGGATTGCATGATCCATGCATTCCTGTAGGTGTCCATATAATGTGTTTATAAAGGATTCAGCAGATTGGGATATGGTTTCCACTGGCCCAGGTGCCTTCAAAGATTCCACTTTGGTCTTAAGAAGTGTGAAGTCAGCTTTTGAGAAGTTCTTCACTGTGGTCTTCTGTGCTGTGGTGGGGGCAGGATGTGGATTTCCATGGAGATTAATTTATGGTCCGATCTTACCAATGAGGGATATACTTCTGGTATGGAACATTGTGTCCCCATGTTTGTGATGATCGGGTCTAATATGTTTTCCCCTCTTGTGGGAGAGGTGACTAGTTGTTCCATAGCGTTTGAGTTTATGAATTCTAGGAACCTTTGGGCTAGGGTGCTGGGGCTTGAGTAATGCTCCCAGTCTATGTTTGGGTAGTTGAAGTCCCCCAGTATGATGGTGTTTGGAGAGACCTTCATATTCTCCAGTGTCTTTAGGAAGGCCGAGTGGGGTTCCTGAGTTTGAGAGGGTGGTCTGTAGCATGCTACAAACTGGAGGGCAGTTTTGACCACTGTTAGTTGCACATGGATGGTCTCCGATGCTTCGTGCATTGCCACTAACCTGGAGGTGTGGGTATCCTTGATGAATATGGATACTCCCCCTCCTTTTGTGGATCGGTCCAAGTTCTCGGGCTGAAAAGCATGATATGAGGTATAACCTGGTAGTGCTGGGGTGCTCTCGGGAGCCTTGAACCAGGTTTCTGTCACTGCACAGACATCTATGTTCTCCATACTGAGGAGGGCTTCGAGAACGTGCATCTTGAGGTTTAGACTTCTGGCGTTGAGCAGCATTACCGTTAGTTTCTTTCTACTTGTGTTTTTTAGGGAGGTGGGTTTGTCTTTTGAGCCTTGCCTAAAAAAGGCACTATGGGGGTGGCAAGAGCCTTTGCCAATATCCGAAAGCCCAGGGGTGACAGGTGCAAGCTATCCCTTGCGAAGCAGCGTGGCTTGTCGAGCATGTCATCCCAAGCAGACAGACATTGGATCCCCTTAGAATGACACCAATACTTAAGTTAATTGTTAAAATTGATAATTTTGTCTTTGCACTGTGGCATCATTCTTGGTGAGGGTAAGATGCTGCTCAAGGTCAGGGTCATACCAGCCTGGGCTACATAATCAGAGAACTCCTCTATGTCTCTTTTCATGTAGTCCAGGGAGGTACGTCTCAAGTCATTCACACCAGCATGGACAATGACTGAGTCATATTTGTACCTGCTTTGGAGTGACCTGAGTGCTTGTGTTATGTGGCGGATTCTAGCACCTGACAGGCAGATTACTGTGACCTTTTCCTTGTTCAGCCTGGTGAGTAGGACGTCAGTGTGTCTGACTATAGAGTCACCTATTACAAGTGTATCAGGTATGTTGTTTAGCCTGAAGGGCTGTGACTGTTTGGCACACTGACTTTGTGAACTATGTGTTGCATGTCTTTTGTTTTGAGGTAGTGTTTGCTTGGATGTCTGCTTTGGAGGTCTCTGTTGCTTTGGCAGATTTTTATTAAGAGCCTCTGAATATGTTTTTGTGTGTTTATGTGTTTGGTTTGCAGTTGTGGTAGGTCTATGTGAGACTGGATTTGTGGTGTGTGTGGTTACCTTCTCCTTATGACTGGTCCTGACTAAGTCATGAGAGATTAGGATAAACAGCCACTGTTAACATACATAAACTTATGCATGATAGATTAACCATTACTTAGCAGGTCTGCAGTCAGCCGAGAATTTTCAAAAATGGCCAATCACAATAAAGTGCGGGAAATGCGGCATATTTAAGTCCATAGGCGGGAATACTCACCATAACTGATTGTAGCTCACATCTGTAGTTAGAATGGCTGGTGCTGGAGAGGGTGCATGCTTCCAAGAGCAACGTTGGGGCATTGAGGAGTCAAAATACATGGTTTGGCTCCTTTTCCACCGCCATGAGTCAAGACTCCTGCAGGGCCAGTTCCAAGGGACGGAGTACAAGGCAGAGGCTTGGAACCGGTTAGCTCATGACCTCACCAGTGTCACAGGTGTTCCTCGGACTGGTGAGCAGGTCCATCACCACCATGCAGACCTGAAGAGATGGAAGCAAGACCTGCTGAACCAATGGATACAGGAGGCCCGTGGGATGCAAGATGCCCCACAACTGAGCAGGTAGCCATGGAATGCAGTATGTAAGAAATGATAATTGATTCTGTATAATGGATAGGTATGTCTCAATATCCCTTCATTTACTTCACAGCTGCAGGTGACCGTACTGTGAATCAGCAAGCCTATGCAGATAGGCTGCTAAGGCTGCACCACCAGGCAGGTTAGTGATTATTCTGCATGTATTGTTATATAAAATATGGGAGAGAGCCTGAAAGAAAGTGTTGTAGTCCAATAATACAGCCATAAAATGCCCTGAATAAGTCCTCTGCATGTACTGTTATATGAAATAAGTCAGAGAGCCAGAAAAAGAACATAGTAACTCATTAAGAAAGGTAAAATATGTCCGGAATAATATCTCTGCAGGTACTGTCATATAACATAAGTGAGCGATCCTGAAAAAGAGTGTTCTAACCTATTAATAAAAGTATAATATGTCTTGAATATGTCTTCCATATGCACTGTAATATCAAATAAAGGAGCGAACCTGTGGAGAAGTGTGTAATGTAATTAATAAAGGTATAAAACCTGGAGTGTGTCTGTGTCACTTACTTTGACATGTTGTTGTACCCTTGCATTATACAAATAGTACTGTTTTAATAAGTGCTGGCAACACACAGTTGGGCAGTCCCATCTAAAGTGGGTGATGGAAGTGCTAGTAGCTGTGAAGCATATATACAGTCCTCAACAGTCAGTTACTGGCTGGCATGCATAAATAAATCTGGCACATGAGTAGCTTGTTAATTTGTTCCCTAGAAATGTGAGTGTGCTACAAGAAATGCAGGGTTCTGTACAAATTGAACTGAAAATGTCATGTGAACACATCCAGATATGTAGATAATGAAATATAAATACAAAAATAAATATGTAGCAGTAACATCTGCATCCTGGGCAGTTAGTATGTCAGATATAGGTCAGGTATATAATGAACTAGCCAAACCCACTACACAACCTAATGCATGTTGCCAAGTGTAATAATACATGTAGGGGATATACACCTGCAGTCAATAGGAATGGAGTGTAGACTAAAATTACTTATAAGATGTTAATTGAGGTTTCTTTCTACATCCTACTGTATGTGCATAAACAATGCAATTCCACAACTCAATGGGTATGTGTAATCTCAAAACATTTTTTGGGACATGTGTCCTATTGTTCTGTAAATATCTGCATTCACTTTGATGCATGTGCCCTGTTCAAACACCACAATCATGGTGGCCTGTTGCCACCAATCATCCCTGCATGCTGTTGGAATGACCACTGTCATTCAATTTATGCATGTGTTATGCTCGCTGTTCAACTGTTGGAACCTTGGTGTGTTGGGTTAATGGGAATATTACTGCATGCTGTTACAACTAATTTGGACTGCTGTTGTTTATGTTGTAATTAAACACATTTAATCACAGAACGTATGGGAAGGCCGGTCAGCGGACCCACCTGTCCCTCCTCAGCTGGCGAGTGCACCTGGCACCAGCAGGTCCGGTGTCTAGTCCGGGCTCCCCTCCTCCATTGGTCCTGTGCCAACTTCGGGTGGAAGCGCTGCAGGGGATGGGGCTCACCCCCCCCATGCAATCGTGGGCAGAGAAGGGCCACATGTCACCCTTCGAAGGGTCCAGGCTGTGGTGCGTAGGGAGATCCAGCGTTCAGTTGCTGATCCCTTACTCTAGCTCGAGGCAAGAGTGGTGCGTCTGACGGGTGAGCCTGCCTGTCCTACGCAGCCCCCAGCACAGCCACCCACAGGGCTGTGAAGGTGTAGTGGTGACTGCCCATGGGTGGGGATCTCAGTTCCACTGTTACCATCTGTGGGCTCATGGGCTTGCGATTTCCAAACATCCATCCCCATCAATTGTGTTCACCCACCCCATGTGTCATACACCGCCTCTGTATGCATCTTGTATGTCTTGTCTGTTTACCTCCCTAACCTACCTCCCCAAATATACCTACTTCCTCAACCTCACTTTCCACTCTCACCTAAAAAAAAAAAAAAAGGGCAATCTGTACCCACATAGCTGCCCATTTCACACACATGTCCGCTGGAGATAATTATAACTGGCAGTACAACATACTTTGCTGTCCTCACCCCTCTCCCAGTGGTGGAAGGTTTCAAATTTCACTCCAAATTTATTGCATATGCACAGATGTTGCTGTTAAAGAAATGGGCAGCTATGGACCTTCCCTACACACGTCCTGCACATCCTGAGCCTGTTTTCCTACTGTCTTTCCCTCTTTGTGCCCTCTTTTTCACCACTTTCCTATTTCCCCATTTTCTTTTCTTTCAAAGAAATTAGCGCGGGGGTTAGCAGGAGTAAGCACTTTTAGGCAGTAGTAAGTGGGTTTAAGCGAGTGTGCGCATGTGTGCGCTTAGCTAAGCATCGCTAAGCATCACACAAGCCTGTACAAACCCACTTACAACTGCTTAAAAGTGCCTTAGTCACTCTATGTCAGGGCCCTTGTTCTGCTCAGCAGCAAAATAAAATACCTCTGCCAGTCTCGAACCCCAGATCATTGACACAATAGACTGCATGAATTACCACGAAGCCACAGCAGATATACAATACCCTGGTGCTCAAATAAATATATCATGCATTTCAATGACTGAATGTAAAGGAAAAATAGGAAGGCCATAACACAAAGCTTGTTTTGTGGATCTTTACCAGCAATTGTTGTGAAATGCATTACATGAGTGTGATATGAGAAGCAGCCATTCTAGCAGCAAATAAAGTTACAAAGGCACTTTACAACCCCCACGCAGTATCATAGCAGGACAAACAGTGGCAATCTGATTAGGGCAGAGGCCATACTACCCAACTGTGACTACTTAACAGGGATGTCCCTGATTGTGAAACATATTTAAGCTGTGTCCCTATGAATCCCTCTAAAAAGTACTGACGTCAGTTAGAAAGGTGGAGTATTACACAATGAATACTGACAATAATAACAGTAGACACCACTTGTACTTCATAAAAGGAGTACGTATCCATATGCACTGCTTCACACAAGTCTAGACTTTTACTGTCTCTATTATGTGTAAGGTGTACTTCACATTTAACTACCTATCCCTGACTCCATGCAAAGATGTATCTGAGTGTTACACACACTGCAAATAGCTTTGGTAGGACTTCCACAAGCATACCCTTATGTAAGAGTACAACACAGAAATACCAAAGGATGTAGCCATGTACTGGTAGCAACTGACTGTAACAATGCCATTGTACTAGTGATGAAAACACCTGTGGGTTGCACAGACAAAGAATAACAGCATAACATTTGACTACCATCTGGATAGGTTCACAGTTGGGAGCTATGCAGACAGACCACCTGCCTTGATAAACCAACAGGTACACACCAATCCTTTAAGTCCAGTAAGATAACATTCACACAATAATACATAATGCTCTCTGTATGTCAGCAACCCCCCCCCCCAACACTTTAAATACACTTGTGTGTTTAGGGTCTACCAAGGCTGTAGGTATGCATACACAGTACTGGCATTGTCCATTTGTCCTGTGAACCCTGTGCTAATGTCAACAATAAAACCACAAACCCTGCAGAAGTGACTACATTAATATTCACAGTATAACAGTTCACAAACAGTTCATGTGCCAAAAGAATACTTCTCAATAACTACGTTTGTATGGCAGTTAATTATATGAGTAGAAATAAAACTACATAGTCACATAAATGTTGTGTAAGCATTTGTAGGGGTGAGTTAAACTCTACACTGATAGCTCTGTACTGCAAGTGGCAACAGTCAGGCCTGAGTACAACATGTACATCACTGTCTACACCTCTGGCTTCAGATATAAGAAGTATACCAACCTTCTGATTTACACAACAGTGTCTACAGCAAACAAGCATGGGCCCCACTCTGGAAATCTGACAGGGCTACGCCTAAATACCTTAGCAATTTATAGCATTGGGTTGTATGACAGTGAGTACTGCAATTACCACACAGCAGGCTGTATGCATTTACCAAATGCTGGGCACCAATTGGTGCAGAGGGCATCACATGCACATGGCCAGATACCTATAAAAGCAGATTGTACTTGCTATCCCCACATGCAATCATTACATTGCACGTGTCAGCGACTACTGCCAAACTTTATTACTTAATAAAGAAACCTTACTTAAGTAAATATTATTTTTACTCCGGTAAAACCGAAAAATATTAATTAAGAAAAAAAAAACTTAATTAATAACCAATAATAACAAATAAGTAAAAAACTTTACTTAATAAATAAAACAAAACCTTGAAAAGCATACACAGACGGACCTGACAGTGAGTAACAGGTATGTAACAGATTTGTAGTTACCGGCAAGTAGTAGATGTTTATGAATAGTACTGTATATACTCAGAAACATGCATAAGTGGCAGCAGTAGGTATGTATGCAGTGATGCCATGCATAACTACTGCCATGGACAAATTAGTGTGTAGCTGTGTGCAGTGGGACATAACTGTGACATATGTATCTCAGCATTAAATGTCGAACATCTGAACATGTTTTCTATGGTCTGTACAGTACTGCGTATAATGGCAGTTTGGGGGAGTAGTGCAAACACCTATATAAACTTGGATGTGACAGAGTATGACATGCATGATAGTAACATAATTTGTAGCTTAGCATTGGCAACTGCTGTACCAGGCTAGTATAGTAATGTTAGCATTTGCAGCTATATATACTCCCTGTACTATTACTGTATGCACACATGTGACAACTGTCCATGTTGTAACAAGGCCCTACAGGTCATCTGTGAGGTGTACAGACTTACAACACTGTGGACCCTGTGTGTTTATGGCACACACATATGGAGAAATATGTATGTGTCTGATAAATTAGCATCTGAACATGTGCATAGAGCAAAGGACATACTGCAACTGTTTGCGAAGGGTGGACAATTATATGTTGTTGCAGGTTGTTATGTGCAGTTTCATATGTAGGTGGTAGTGTGTGGCAAACAAGACAGTATACAGTGCTGGCATATGACATGTGGCGTTTAAACACCATGGGTATGAGTCCTCAGGTTTTAGTCTTCCAGATAGGGGGTCCTGCTAAAGGTACATGGGCTGAGACTACCTTCCATGCATTCTGCACAAGACTTTGCAATATCATTAAATAACTGCATCCCTCTCAACCTTTGCATAATTGATATTCCCACCATGAAAGCTGGACTGTATATGTGCCTATATGTATATCCATATGCACACCAATGGATGTTCATATGTATGCCCAAGCTCAGTGTTGTAAATGTATTGCCATCCCTCTTGTTAAAAACCCTGTACCCATGAACTACCACATAGGTGGTAGTCTACTCAACACCGAAAGTGTGATGAGAGACTACGGGACAAAGGTGGACATTAGTGTCCCTATTGATAATCACAGTGCCACACTAGTCATGTAAACTGAGTACAGTCCACGTGTCATCAGAAAAGGTGTGTCATCCATGGAATAAGAGGTCAGTGTTCCACTGTACTCAGTCATAACACCCATCATAGAGTACATTGGCCCTGTTGGTATGTACCTCGGAAGACATCCACAGTGACAGTAGACGCCAGACACATACCTCACAAAGAGTATTACCAGACTCAAACAGATGCCCTATGCAGACTGTCTTACAAAACCACAGCTACATTGTGTCACATACCGCCTACCCAAAGGCAACCTCTGCCTAACATACAAAGCTATGCCAAACCCACAGGTGTTGGACATGATCCATATATACAGATTAAACTCCATACAAGCTACACACTGTACTGATCTAAACCCTGTAACGTGAAAAAGCAGAACATACTGGAGTGGTACATTATCATCTCAGACACGTACCATACTCTGGAACTAACCAACTATCAATAGCAAATGAAGGTCCTCATTAGCAGTTGTCATGAATAATCATGATGAGTGGGTGTGAGATAGGAAACACAACCCGGGAGTCACCACTGTGGCTCTGCATGACAGGGGCACATGAACCTACATTACATGGGTGTGGAAGGGCAGGGTACCATATGGCTAGGCTTCCATAGGTCCTACAGATAATAGCCTATTAGCTACCTAGGACCCGATACACACATGCATGTACTTATTGCATTACTTGCTATGTGAGGTTGACTGGGTGTGATGGTGAATGTGCAGGTGAATGTGTCAAAGTTGTGTATATGTGTGATAGCCTAGTGGGAAACCGTGTATATCATGGTATGTAGTGTTGTAGCTCAAATCCCAGCAAAGGATACATATGCTATTGCTAGGCAGGAAAAGCAGTAAGGCATACGGTGTGACATAGTCCCATGGTGTTGACCGGAGTGTGCCATTGTAGGCTTAAGAAGTACATGTATGCTTATTGATTGGTAACACTAGTGAATACAAACCCTGTATGAACAGTAGTACTACCTGAAGCTGTAGGCCTAAACAGCACAGTATGGTTTATATCCATATTGCTTGGACACACTGTTTTGTTTGTTACCTGCAGCCCTCACACATTACAAACCTCAGGCATGAGGTTTTGTAGGTGCTGACACACAGTACTGTATGTTACACAGGTAAAACTGATCTGGGTTGCCATACCTATGTGTCCTGTAGGTATGTCTGATGTGTGTGTGGGTATGCCTGTAACATGGCCTTGGTGGTATGTGTGTCACAGGATATATGTGCATATCTAGCAACATGTGTAGTGTATTACAGCAGTATGCCACCTATAGTGATGAATGTGCACATTTGTTACTGAGGGGTTTGCTATCAACAAGTAGCGTGGTGTACTGATAGTACTTAAACTGTACTTAATATTTATTTCAATGGATGACAAATGCCTGCATGCATTAGTTTCATACACACCCTCAGTGGCTAGGTGGTGCATTGTGTCACATAGAGTGTGCCATGTACTGTTGCATAGTCTTACATACTGGTTCCACTTTGTTGCTGTACAGATCATGTTTTGGAATATAGTATGTGCCAGGCACTGTCAGGCAGTTGTGGGCTGAGCAGTCCTATGTGGTATTAAAGGTGTGTATCTACTGACAGCCAATAAGTTGCTATATATGGCATTTCATTGATGTCTGTACATTAGCATGTTAAGTGTGCCACATGACTTGCTCACAATGACTGTTTTATTGTCTTACAGAAATATGTCTCACAACAGGAAGCCTGCCTATTCCCCTGAGAAGGAGGAGGAGGTCATCTTTGATGCCCTTGTACAGCATTACAACCTGCTGTTCTCCAAATCTAGCCAGGACCAGCATGGACGCACTGCACTGTGGCAGGATGTAGTCCATCGGGTGAATGATGTAGGCATGCATAACCGGACTTATGAGCAGGTACGCCATCACTGCAGTGATTTAATCAGACATGTCCAGCAGCATACCTCCGATGTCCACATACAACAACTTGCCACAGGTGGTGGTGCATCAACACATCCCCCCCTCACCAGAGTGGAAGAGCTGCTCCTCAGCGTGGTGGCTACTAGCCAAGCAGTACAACAGACATGTGTCATCATGGAGGCTGGAGTGACCCAGCACGTAGATTCAGAGCTTGCAGGTAACATGGCATATCTGTAGACTACTGTTAGATCAATTGTTAGAACATGCATTTACCAGATGTGTACTGTGTATTCAGAAAATGTGGAGCCTGGTGTCATGCAATACTGATAATTTGGAACATAATTTGTATGCCTGTGACTGTCACCTCTTGTACTACTGTGGAATTGCAAACACACAGCAGCAATGCCATAGTTGTTGATACTGACAAACTGTCTCATATCCTTGTAGGTCCCTCTGGTGTGATAGCAAGACAGCAGACCCATGCTGGTGAGTGTTCTACATTTAATATAGCATATAACATGTGCATGTCATAGGAAACCTGTAGGCCATATACACATGTAAAACACCTACACATAATGCATGCTCTGCATGTTCTCTGTGGGACTATGCACATCCCAATAACATGAGTATCCACCTCAAACACATGCACTACACAGAGCATCCCAACCAATTGTGGTACACTGTAGTGGACATTGTATAGGCAGAGTCAATACACATGCACACCACATACACCACTTTGTCACATGCAGTTAGTGTTAATTTGATACACATGGTGTATGTAGACACCTGCTGTAAGGTCATACTCCAGTATCCCAAATGTCAACAACACAGCACACATACTATACCTGGGGGTAGAGGACTATCATGAGGCAGTGTGACATGCTTCAACACACAACACATTCATGTGAGGCAATGCTCCCTAATGAATACCTTACATACCCATGTAACAACTGGCTGTGAAATGCTTAATGTAGCCAAAGTGGTACAGGTCAGGTACAGCAAGAAAGTTGCCAGTGTGACATACATTAGTGGTCTTGAGTGACCACATGTTGCTGCCTGATGATGGCTCTTGGTACTACACTACATCCAGTTACAGTAACTACAGTACTACACATAGCATTCATTGCTATACACCTGACAGTTGTGTGCATCCGGCCATGGTATGTATACCTATGAGTGATGGTGCACAGGACATTGGAAAGCATTCCAGACTTGCACAGCAATGTTGCGTCCATGTACACATTGTGTTCCAGGGTGAGGCCAGTCATTGAACAACACACATGCATCAAAGACATGTATACTGTTATCAACAAGGACTCTCCACACTCGCACTGCATGCTGTTGAGCAACACACATCCTGCATGCTGACACATGTGATAGGACTCTTTGGCTTGTGATACTGTACTACACCATCAACCACTAATGGATATGTTCTGTATTACTGTTGGTGTGTGTGTGTCAACTTGACTGAGTAGTGCATTTGTGAATGTGTGCATGTGTGTATGAGTTCATGTGTGCATGTGTTCCTGTGTGCATGTATTCCTGTGTGCATGTGTGCATGTGTGCATGTGTGCATGTGTACATGTGTACATGTGTGCATGTGTGCATGTGTGCATGTGTGCATGTGTTCATGTGTTCATGTGTGCATGTGTGCATGTGTGCATGTGTGTGTGTGTTCATGTGTGAATGTGCGCTAACATCCTGTACAGATTGTGAAGTGTGTTTCCTGTCTTCCTCTCACTGGTGCTGAGGTATTGGATGAGTGCAGCAGGGAACCTGAGGTCACTGCCACAAATAGTGGGCATGATGACACAAGTGTAGTGGCACAGGCAGGTTTGTCAGGGTCTGTTGTTGGTCTGCCAATCGACAGTACACAGCTGTCCACCCCATCTATGTGCACAATCATACTGCCGATACATCCCTCAACACCAATGGCCTTAGCGGAGGAACAGCATACAGCAGGCACTGACCAGGATAGTGTGGTATCTATGGCACATGCAACCCTACACAGCAACCATACCCAGACACCTGGAACGGTACTACTTAGGCATATGTCCAGGGGTGCTCGTGGGAGCACTGCTGGTCGTAATGCCCCTGGCAGAAGTGCCCCCACAAGTCTCACAACCTCAGCCATGTTCCGGTCTGTAATGCAGGCACAGGCACATATGGAACGGTACACCAGGCAGGGACTAAGGGTGCAGAGGGCTCACAACACCACTATCAATGACAGTATCCGTGACCTTGCCAGTGCCATCCGTAATTACACTGAACTCATTGATAGACATTGGGGGGAGACACTAGATGTCCTCCGCTATGTAATGTCCATGTGCCAGGACAGTGCAGGATGGCAGAGACGTTGACGTGGATGTATGCCAGCAACATCATCAACTGGCACTCATCGCCGATGACACACAAGTCCCAGCCACTCCTGTAGTGGCAGTACCAGCCCAGCAATGTTGGGGCTGGGCTGTCAATAGACCATCCTAGATGACCACGTGCACGTGGCTCTGGCCAGTCCCAGCAGGGACATGGGTCCAGTTGACATCCCTCTGCCTCTGACGATAGTACCCAGTCTGGCTTGGTACCCGATACTGTCCGTGGCACCCCTGGCAGGCACAGGTACTTTGTCTGTGGCCGGAGACACTGATCTGTACAGCCTGGCACGTACATTCCGTGGCTGTTCCACAATCACCCATATGTGGCAGCCACACGGTGGAACTGTGTGTATGCAGACACACACATAAACCAAACACCTAGGGCTAACACATACACACACATTACACCAACATTGACCCATACTGTACTGTTGTCCCTCACATGCACACACACACACATACATGCTGATTGGATGGGTCATTGTCGGCCTCTGGCAAACCAATAACACACCCTGTGCATATGATGAAACTGTGCCACCTCCTGTCATCTGTGACAATGATGCAGGAACAGGCTTACATGGTGCTGATGCACAGGGTGACCTAATAGCAGTGTAGCAATGTTAGCATGTTGTCAACAGCAAGGTGTACTGATATCCTTATAGGTATATCTGAGCAGGCATGATTCATTAAAGCTATGATAATCAATGTAGTATTGTTTACACCAGTGTTAATTCCAATACTGTATTGTCCGACCATGTGCCACTTGGCTGATGTGCGGTACTGGCAGCATGTGTTGGTGAGTGGATGGTACGTGTGTGATGTGTGCAGTACAGATTTGCAGGTGTATATTTGTGAACATGGTGGAGGTGCACCATCTGCATGTATGTGCATAGTGGACACATGGGAAGGGTGACATGTCCTGTATTACACAGTGTTAACACTTCATATTTCCTATTGGCGGCCAGTATGCATTATACTACACATATGTTATGACTTGGGTACACATGTGTGTATGACATGGTTTGACACTATTCATGTGGGTGATACTGTTTATATCGGTCATTGTTTTGCATACTGGTAGTGTACATAACCTCAACAACCTGACTTTACCCAATCGTTAGCTGATGTCTTGACAACTGACACACAGATGTAGGATACACAGTAGCATTTGAGTCCTTCCGGTACTATACTATACCAGTAACCAGTGGTATTGGCCGCCACACATTCCTGGGACCACTCCTGTTTGGCATGTAGACATCCCAGGTACAAGCAAGCACACTAGGGATATCTCCGTCCAGATCTGGTAATGCATATAGTGGCCTACAATGCATTCTCCAGATGAGACACTTATCCTCCACAAGGATATCATACAGACAGATACCTGTTGACCAACACATGCTGGAAAGCTACAAGCCAACTATAGCATAGTCATCCACATTTACAATACATAGTATCCTGACAGTACCACATTGTTAGTAGCCCACAACATGTAGCAGGGGTACCAATGTGTACATACAGCCACATGTTATGTCATCTGTCCTTTGGTATTCACATTTCCAAAGGTATGCTGATGTCCCTCAGTGAATCACATAAGCATGAAGGGGTCTGTATGCATATCCATGGAGGTGTTGTACACCTGTAATGAATGGCCATTATTGACAGACTGTGTTGTGTTTGAACATGTCTGACATATACCCCAGGCATGAACCCTCACTCACACTATTCTATAGAAACTGTCATGGGTGTGTGTGACACAGATGACCTAGGCCACAGATCACTACAGTGGCTGGCCTTGACACATACATACATATGTGACCTAAAGTCGGAGAAGCAGCAGCACAGACTGTCAATGGTAACAGATGTATTCGTGTAGAAAGCAGGCTTCACACCTATGAACTCATTGAGGTCACATGTGCATATATGTATTTGCCACAAAGATAACAATTGAGGTCACGTGTACATATATGTATGTGCCACACAGATACCGGAAGTGTGCAATGCACATACTGTTGTTTTACTGATATGTCATACAGTTGTAAAAGCAAAATCCACAACCCATTAACCAACAGTGTCACCCATGCACAGTCAGCAATTGCAGGATTCAAACCCCTACCTAACTATGTTATGACACTAGAGAGATCTGCATTAACACAACGCGCTAAACACTTTACTGGAAGTTTTCATTTCCACTACTGTATTTCTGGGATACTGACATCATCAGACATGCCAAAAAGGAGATTACCTCTTTGAATGTGTTTTCACAGACGCCAAAAAGGGCACTCCTCTCAAAGGAAATCACACACACACCCCCAGCGATTGCAGGATTCAAATCTCTACCTAACTATGTTATAATACTACAGAGATACGCATTAACATGACACACTATATGCTTTACTGGGTGTTTTCTTTTCTTCTGCCATATTTGTAGGATGCTGACATCATCAGACTTGCCAAAGAAGAATCTACCTCTTTTCATGTGTGTACCTAGTCTCCAAAAAGGGCTCTCCTCTCACAAGAAATCACACCCCCCCCACAGAGCAATTACAGGATTCAAACCCCTCCCTAATTATGTTATGATACTACAGAGATACGCATGAACACGACATGCTATATGCTTTACTGGGTGCTTTTGTTTCTCCTGCCATATTTGTAGGATACTGACATCATCAGACTTGCCAAAGAAGAATCTACCTCTTTTCATGTGTGTACCTAGTCTCCAAAAAGGGCTCACTTTTCACAAGAAATCACACACCCCCACACACACAGAGCAATTGCAGAATTCAAACCCATCCCTATGTTATGATACTACAGAGATATGCATTAACACGACGTGCTATATACTTTACTGGGTGTTTTCTTTTCTCCTGCCATATTTGTAGGATGCTGACATCATCAGACTTGACAAAGAAGAATCTACCTCTTTTCATGTGTGTACCTAGTCTCCAAAAAGGGCACTCTTCACACAGGAAATTACACACACACACCACCCACACACACAGAGCAATTGCAGGATTCAAACCCCTATCTAACTATGTTATGATATTACAGAGGTACGCATTAACATGATGTGCTACATATTTTACCGGGTGTTTTATTTTCTCCTGCTATATTTGTAGGATGCTGACATCATCAGGCTGGACATGGTAATGTGCGTGCACTTTGCTTTATGCAATCCCAGGAATGAACCATGTGGGTCAGCAGGTGTTAACAGCTTGAACAGGACTCCACAATTCTTAGCTTGTGTGATCTCTCTGTGGACAAATTTCCATTCCTTCATATGACAATACATATTTATGCACAGGTTGTTGAATTTGTGGATACAACATGTGTCTGTGATGTTGATAAAGGGCTACTCAGAGTCTATGTGGGATGTGTGTAGCTCCCTTCAGTGATGTGTGTCCTGGGTGGCTGCCTTGCAAACAGTCTAGCAGGTTTGGGAACCATGACCATACCAAAGTTGGTAGGGCTGTGTGTTTGTCGGCTTCCAATAGCTCTGTTTATTACTTCAATTATGATGGACTTAATGGCCTTGCAGATCAGATGTCATAGGCTTATAGGACTATGGTCTGTTGTGCACCAACTCTTGTGGGGTGTGCCATATGTTGCTGTAACACATTCAACAGTTTCAGATCCTGTAGAAAGGGTGTGGCTCAACAGACTGTTCAGGTGCAGGGTCTGTTTGTTCTGTAGTTCACTTATGACACATATTGGGAAACAATGTCATCCAATTGATGCCATGTTTTCAGCTTTGGAAGGAGCTGTTTACCCATTCTACATGTGATATCTCCTGGTATGATGATAGGGAAATTTGTCAGTGGGAGGTGGGTATGTATGTATAGGCCTGTCTGACAGGATGTCAGCATTGTCAGTCAGGTACAGTTGGCCCTGACTCAGGACATATATGTGTGTACAGTGCTGTGTATGGCATAGCTGAAGGAAGTGTCATGGTTCTGTCTGGACTCCTTCGCAGATAATCTTTCAAAAACACCAACATACCTGAGCACTAAATCCCTGTTATACTCTTTTACATACTTAACACCCTACTGATCCTTTTTGATCAGTCAACAGAGAGTATGCCATCATAATATCCTGGCATGTCCAACGGTTGGTTTCGTGTGTACTCTCCAGTCCAGCTGGTGAATATGGGACTTTTGAGGCAATGTTACAACTGCCTTATGTACACAGACAACCCTCACCTCCTCCCAACAAACAAAAGATATATGTGGGAGATGCAACTATTTAGACAAACGGGAGGCTGAGCTCTCTCGACCCATGACCGGCACAGTCTATCAGGTGGTGAAGGTAACCACACACACCAGAACTCCGTCACACATAGACCTATAGAAACAACAAACTACATTACCACACAATTACATACTTGGAGGTTCTACATAATATCTGCCTAAGCAGCAGAGACCTCCTAAGCAGACACCCAGACAACTGCTACCCCACGACATTACCCACATATCACATGGTTCACAAAGTCAGTGTGCCACACAATCACTGCCCTTAGGGGTAAAAACACACCTAATACACTTGTAATAGATGACTCTATTGTCAGACACACTGATGTCACACTCACCAGGCTGAACAAGGAGAAGGACACTTTGCACTGTCTGTCGGGTGGCAGGTTCTGCCACATTAAACGTGCACTCAGGTCACTCAAAAGCAAGTACAAATATGGCTCCATCATTGTCCATGCTGGTGTGACTTACCTCAGACGTTCTTCCCTGGATAACATGACAAGGGATATAGAGGAGCTCTGTGATCATGCAACCCAGGCCAGTATGACCCTGACCTTATGTAGCATCTTACCCTCACCAAGAATGATGGCACAGTATATAGACAAGCTGATCAATTGTAACAGTTGGCTAACATATTGGTGTCATTCAAAGGGGATCCAGTGTCTGTCAGCCTGGAATGACATGCTCGACATGCCAAGTAGCTTCGCTATGGACAGCTTGCACCTGTCACCCTTGGACTTTCCAATACTGGCTAAGGCTGTTGCCACCCCCACAGTGCCTTTTTTTGGCAAGGCTCAAATGACAAACCCACCTCCATGGACAATACACGGTAAAATAAAGTACGGGTTATGCTGCTCGACACCAGATGTCTAGACCCCAGAATGCACGCACTCAAGACTCTCCTCAGTATGGTGAATGTCGATATCTGTGCAGTAACAGACACCTGGTTCAGGCTCCCAAATGCACACCAGTACTACCAGGTTATACTTCATACCATGCTTTTTGCCCACAAGACTCAGACCGACCAACAACTTTAGGGGTAGTATCCGTATACATCACAGATACACACACCTCCAGGTTAGTAGCACTGCATGAAGCATCAGAGACCATACGTGTGCAACTAACAGTGGGCAAAACTGCCTTTCAGTTTGTAGCCTGCTACATACCACCCTCCTAAACTCAGGAATCCCACTCAGCTTTCCTGGGAACACTGGAGGATATGACGGTCTCTACAAACACCATTATATGGGGTGACTTCAACTACAGAAACATTGACTGGGAATACTACTCAAGCCACAACACCCTCGCCCAATGGTTGCTAGAATTTCTAAACACAAATGCTATGTCACAACTGGTCACAACACCCACATGAGGGGAAAACATATTGGACCTGATCATCACCAACATGGGGACTCCATGTTCCACACCAGAGGTATGCCCCTCATTGGTAAGGTCAGACCATACATTTATCTCACTGGACATCCATATCCTGTCCCCATCGCCATCCTAGGTTCTCTCGGTGAGGTACTTACCAACAATAAATGTCACACTTCTCTAAACCAAGGTGGTATCCTTCAAAGACCCTGGGACAGAGGTAAGTACGGCTCAGACCGCTGAATCCTTTACAAACACATTCTATTGACACCTACTGGAATGCATGGATTGTGCTATCCCAAATAAGAACAAGACTCACTCCTCCAAAGGCAGGGGACCTGTCTGGTGGACCACGGCCATAAATAAGCTATACAACAAAAGGAGGGGACTACTATATGAAAGAGCACAATCCCAATAAGGGAAGGCATCTCTGATCAGTACTAGCAAGAAGCTATATTCACTCATGAATTAATCTAAGACCCACTTCAAAAGGTAAATTGCACCACACACTGAGAACAATCACAAGGCCTTCTTTAGTTATGTCATGAACCTGGGCGCCAACTCCCAGATATGCTGTGTGTTACTGCAAAACGACAATACATAGACTGAACCCACAGACATTGCCATCATCCTGGCAACCAGGTTCAATGATGTGTAAATGACAGCTGACACATGCCACTCTGCTCCAATGAGCTTCACTTCTTTCATACATAGCCCCCTCGTGATGTCACCTATCTTCTACTCTGTTACTCCCCTTATCCTACTCCTACACTCCACTGATTGTGCTCACTTGCTATGTAAACTTGCGATTCACTATCCTAACCCTCATTTGCATAGGATTGCCTACTAATGCTTGGTTACATCTCTTTGACTGAGCTTCCCTCCTTAGAAACCTCTACTCGATGGCCATGTTGTCTTCAGCCTGCCATTCCCTTGCATTGTAAATTCAGAATAGCAATAAAATCCACATCTGTGGATCTTAATTATTGATTTTCTGGTTTTTACAGCGCAGCGCATTTGTGCGGCGCTGCGCTACGTTTAAACCCCAGGGATCGGCATGAAAAAAAAATGTATTTTATTTTTATTTTGCATCAGTGAACATTGCCAATGGCCATATTTTTGGCCATTGGCATGCTTCCTCAACTGGATGCATCCTTTTTTGGAGCTGTCACGGCTCCATTTTGCTATTTGCAAAACCGTACTCAGTTGTCAACTGAGTACATTTCTGCAAATAACACTACTCTTACTCGGACAGGTTTGGGTTTCCTGGATCACAAATTTAACTCATTTGCATAGCTTTCGTCTGCAATTGAGGTAATTTGCATATCCAAGCCCTGTCCGTGTAGGACTCGTTTTGGGAGCTTATTTGCACGCCCCTACCGGCTGTTCCTGGATCGCTCGGCGGACATGTTGGCTACATGGAGTCTTACTCTACTCTTAGACTCCGTGCAATCCTTTGTGAATCCAGCCCCTTGTCTTTCACTTCCAACATGTTTTTAATGCACCCAGCACGTCTAACAAATTTTGGTCATTCCCACAAAGTTTCTTTCATCCCTTCAAGACCTTGGGAAAAAGACCAGTTATTAATAATGATCTGTTTAACTGCAGGGTAATCTTAAGTGTAGGTAGTAATAAAGGAACAAGAAAGAGTGTCACTGTTACTGTTAGTCTGTCTTACCTTAGATGGTTCTGTTTCACACATAATTGGCTTAATTATCCCCTTGTGTCTTTTGGATGATATCTCCCCCTGTATTTTCTCAATAATAACCAGAGAGTTATTCCTACCATATTAATTAACTTAACACACTCCTGATCAAAGGCTTCATCATTTGTTATCATATGGGCCAGCCTAATAAATTGTCCCTTTATGATGCCTCTTTTCTGATGAGCTGGGTGACAACTGTGGTAATGTAAAAGGCTATTAGAGTAGGTACTTTTCCTGTAAATATTACTTTGTATAACCTTCTGTGTCTCATCTTTTGAGAACAATATATCTAAGTAACTGATTTCTTTTGTGCTGTAGGTGTAAGTGAACTTTAAAAAAGAAGTGGTCGAATGTAAAAAGTCAAGAAATTCTTTGGTTTCCATCTCACTTAAGTCCCATGCTATAAAGATATCGTCCAAATATCTGGCATAAAAATGCCAGCCTGGTGCATCCCTTCTATTAAACAATTAATTATTTTCCCATTGCAAAAGGACTGTATTTGTAAATACGGGGGTGCAGCTCGCCCCTATCTCTACACCCTTCTGATGGAAAAACTGTCTATCAATAAATACAAAATTGTTTTTTAAGACCATCTCTAATAGTGTGTAAAGTACATTAATTTAATTGTTGCTAAAGGCCCCTGATTCCATTAGGAATTCATGAAACATATCCAATCCCTCATCTTGGGGGATTACATTAAACAAGTTGACCACATCAATAGTGACAAAAGCCAATTCCTGTCTTACAGAGGGTTCGTTTTTTCTTGTCATTCCTTTGAATGACATCAGAAACTAAGCCAATTGTTGAAGTCAATCATTTTTGGTTTGTATTGAGGTATCATCCTAAGTGAAGGTAAAGTGCAGTTTATGGTAAATATCTCTATCATTGTGTGGATGTACATAGACAATCATGCTTCTCTTTTCAATTATCTAAATAATTTATTAAAAGTTAGTAATTTGTATCTCCCATAACTTACACATTGAGTTCAATATGCTAAAGCTGCACTGTCTATGTGTTCATAGTATTGTATTTCCTTTGTCTATCATAAACAAAGCTATTTTACATGAATATTGATGCTATATACATAGGTACCACTTAGAGCCTTCCTGTACACCTTTGTGAAACACTATGAGCTGAATGTTAATCACCAGCACTTGAGCAGCATTTGGAGTTACAGTAGTCCATTGTATTATTTCCTAGATCACAGAGGTTGGTTGCTCAGGATTCAGGTAGAGAAAGATGAACCAGACTATATCAAATACATAAGCTCTATACTTTAATAAATGTACAAAAATGCATTAGTGTATCTTTTGGGAAGTCTTCTACCCCAGGGAATTACCACATCTACAATACACCCATAAGAGATTTGAACTTATGTGGACAGTGACCTAACTTTTGACCAACATGTGTCCATTGTATGAAAGGCCTTCTGTATTGCACAGCTTATGCACAGCTTATAAACAAAAGGGTTGCTTAGATTGAGGGATGTCATTGTCCCCTTTTACTAAGCCCTCATTAAACCAATCATTGAGTAAAATGTCCCCTTTGTCATGTATCTGTCCAGACACATGTAGCAACTGGAATGCTCACAGAGTCACCTTACTAAAAGGATACAAGGCCTAAACAATATGTCCTGTATGGATTGACTCAAAGCCCTATCACTGTACTCTATATCTTACAGATGTTTAAGGGTGACCTGTGTCTGACATACAAAGCATCTTCCAACCGGATACTGATGGATTTACTGCCCATCAGCAAGTCAAATGTCATCAGCCATAATTGGCATAGTAATCTACACCTCTTCTGCAGCATCAACAGAATGGTTTGGAGGGATAGGTATATCTTGCTCTGCTCTTACTCTGGAACAGTCTTTATATCCACTTAAAATAGAGCTCATCCCTGGCCATATTCAAAGACAACTTGGATCTATGGATGAGAAACAGAAAAGGTATCCCAGGACTGCCATCTGTACTACTAATGAACAGAAGCAACTCTTAAATGCCTTATTTTATGCATGCGTCCCCTCAAATTATCTGTGGTATAATCTTTCACTAGGGGTAATATATATATAAATAACAACCACAGGATGAGTAAGGCCAGTCTAATGCCAAATTAGATGGGTTAATTGAAACATCTAAAGGGAAATTGTCTAGGCTTAAAATGGCTTGCAAGGGCAGCTAGCCTAGTATTTGACTATGAACCTATGACTGCATATGCACACTTGTACATGCATATCATGTAGATAACACACTTGGAATCCATAATTTCAAGTAGGCATATTTTATTAGTACATCAATTACGGAGATATCCATAGTTTTCTCTAAGCTTACAGAACAGATTGGTGAAGATATGTATTAGAAATGGCATGGAGCTTGCAAGCAAGTATATTTTATTAGTGAACGAATTACAGAAATATCCATAATTGTCTCTAAATGTTTCTGGACATTTTTCTGAAAATATGTATTACAAATGCCATGCAGTTTACATTGGGATAGTTACCATTTTTATAATAATGGAGTCAGTTATATTCCATAGTTGTCATTAAGCTTGCTGTAGAGGTTCTCTTACTGATATGTATGTAAGACTGTCAGGATGTTTGAATTTTGATAATCATTCTGTAACTTTGTTAATGTACAACATGGTTTGACAGCAATTTCTCATTACCTATGGATTACTTGCGGGTATGTTTAGTGCATCATTGCTACTGAGATACTATCTTGTGCACCAAGGTATTCTGGCACATTTACGTATTACATCGCAACTTTAGAGCTAATATCAATGTTATGAGCTGAAATTTATGAGCTTTATAGAATCTGTCTCTAAGTTTCAAATCTTATCTGTACATGCCTTAAAAAATGAGTTCTCAGTCACTGGACCACGAAAACTCTGTGTGCCGTGTTTATATCCATATGGTCCAGCAGCAGGTCACCATTCAATGAATGTTGCCTACATGTTACTAAGACAGCTCCCCTCTTCTCTGGCTAATTTAAGAATGAAGTTAAACTGAAGACATTTCCTACTACTCCTCTCTTCTGCATTCATATGATGAGCTTCCATCATACCCATCCAGGATACCATGACCACACAAGCCTAATAGGGAAATATTTAATGCCAGCCTTCTAACAACTGATCAGATTAAGCTGCAAGTATAATTTACCATCAAATTCCCATATAACTTGTTCAGCACATGGTAGTCACATACAGCTCAGTCATTAGTAACTGAAAATGGTTCTGTGCCAGCCCAGCTGGAACCCCAGGACCATTTTGCTTGGGAAGTGTTGTAGGAATAGTTCTTTCAACCATTTCTTCAACAGGAATCCACTACAGCACTCCAGAGTTCTTTAACTGTCTTCTGTGGCATTCTTTTTGGCATTCAAGGCACTGCTCAATTGTAGAAAATAAATAAGTGCTGGTTTCTTTACCAAAAGAACCACATACAGAAAGTAACTTAAAAATCTTCTCCATTATTTTCATCAAGCCACCATCTTCACTGGGATTACATACTTTGACTATGTATTTAAATTATTTGTTTAGCAAGAAAATATGTTTAATTCTTTTTTTAAAGTTATTTAATTTTCATTTACTTTTATTTTATGTATCAGTACAAGGACTTAATAGTCTGAATTTTGTAGAAAAGCATGATAAAGCATTAGTGCATGGCATGTTAGGCTTAAGCATTTATTTTTAAACATCTAAAGGAATGATTTCTTATTGTCTGAGTTATGGCAGCACTTGTTTACCTGTATTTGTCGATTCATTTTCCTCTCATCTTCTGACTTTTGATAAATATTTATTTTATTTCGTTCTAGTTATTCTTTTCATAGCTTTTGTTTTGATTTGAAATCATCTGAATTGCAAGAGCTTATTACATTTGGAAATGTTTGTTCATCTGTGTTTTTTGAAAATACCCTTTGGTTCATAGATGGAATTGTCACTGAGGCTGCAAGACATTTGGAGGGGCATCTCTCTCTGGGAAACTAAAAGTGCCCTGCTTGCATGTGCCAGTGTCATTCTGACATAGAAGAGTTGGTTGTTTGTTGTAGCTGCTTGCCCGGTGACAGTGTTGAAGGGATGTGTCTTCTCTGTAGTCCCATTTGAATAAGATTTTCAGATCCCTATAAAAATAAATAAATTAATGAATGAATGAATTAATTAATTAATTAATACATACATTTTATGTTACTTGGTCCTCAGTATTTTTAGTTTTCTCTTTCATGTAGTCCCCATTCTGATCAAACATTACT
The DNA here is from genome assembly GCF_019279795.1 of Protopterus annectens. Classification (NCBI taxonomy): domain Eukaryota; kingdom Metazoa; phylum Chordata; order Ceratodontiformes; family Protopteridae; genus Protopterus; species Protopterus annectens. Next base: position 54,411,380 of record NC_056734.1, read on the forward strand.
GTCTGTTATTGATAATTTGTTTTAAAAAAAACAAAGAATGTATTTAAAGAAGAGCAGTGCACATTCCTTGGCAGTTAGGCATCAACTAAGGCAAAAAGTAACTTATCTGGCAATTTGGTGGACTGGTAGTGCTACGTGGGTTAACTGCAAAGGGTGCAGTGTTATTGTCTAGTCAAGGTGAGAATAGGTTTAAATTTGAGATTGATTTAACCTTTTGAGGATTAGGGGGACTAATTGTTTCAGGTATTTCCTTCTAGAAAAAAATGGATAGAAAGAAAAAAGGGGGTATGTGTTTAGCTTATTTGCTTTATGAAGTAGTTTGTGGTGTTATGTCAGCAGATGTTTAGGTTTTACTGCAGCCTCCTCAGTTTCAACAATCTGCACTAGCATATTATGGTTTATCACAGATTTTATTGGGCACGTGTTCTTTCCTCCTCAGATGTAGCTTCAGCTATTTTCTTCTTTGTGAGTGCCATTTCCCACCAGCTCATTCCTGTCAGACATTAGTTCTCATCACACAATTTGTTAGTTCATAGCTAGATATTTTACTTTATATAAATGCAAAGTTAAATTAATAAGGTGCTATAAAATGCAGTGTGGTTACTGGGGAAGTGTTAAATGGGACTTTTCATTTTCTTGAGGTGTGGAGTTATAACAGCAACAAAAACATTTCCATGTTCATGGTAAACAATGGCAACCTTATGGAAAAATAGTAAAGCAGTTTGGATATCACAGAATAGTGTGTTGCAATGCTACAGTAAGATTTGAGGGACAAGAAGAACCACATGAATACAATTTCTGTTTTATTTCCAGAGTTGTATTTTCAATTTACATTCAAATGATTGGCAGTAATTAAGTGGAACTTGGATAATACTCATTGAGTAACTGGGTTACTTGTTTTTGTTGTAACACTGTACTGATCTATAATGGGGTATATTAATCTTACTAGCCACCACTTTATTATGACACAGCCTAGTTTTAGATACTATGCTAGGATGTATCTGTTATTGACATCATTTAAACAAAGGGTTTGCTGGCCGTAATACTGGCTTACATTGTGCTTCTATAATTTAGGAGGTCAGTTTGAACAATGATCCATATTCTCCAATCCTATTTGTTTCAGAATAACTGCCCTTGAGGTGGTTGGAGAGGTTGTTGAGCCATAGCAATTCTCCACAGTAGTAGGACAACTCCAGACATGGTTCCAACACACTAGAAACTCAAGAAAAGGACAGGTATTGCCACAACAAACATTTGTCCATAATAACCAAGACGACTGATTGAATTCAACTAATTTTCAAATTTTCAGTTTCAGTGATACACTTGTCAGAGATATTCATGTTGTCTTGTTCAAAAGGGATTTTACTTTAATTCCCTCTAGGCATCTTAATTATGTTGTCACTATCATAAAATTCAAAGTATTTTTACATAAATTAAATGTTGCTTTTTTATTTGATTCTCTTGGTTTAGGACCCAGCCCATGAGATCATATTCACAGGCAGTTGCAGTTTAAACCTCCATTACACCATGATTTATTTTTCATTTGAGAGATTAATTATCAATAACATGAGGAAACTATACAAGAATGATGCCTCCACAGACTTTATAATCTTTCATAGGAGGAGGTGCAGACTTTAAGTTCCAACAGAGATTTATGAATCCTGAAGCCTGATAAAAGGGGTGGAATAGCCCTGATGAGCTCCTTTGATTATTCAAGCAGACTGCTGAACCTCATTTTGGAGAGTTTTTCTTATTAATCTCTCTTACTGAATGGAAGCAGTCAAGCATATGCCTTCATTAATATGGTGTTGAATTACTTTTTTTTGGAGGGTTATATTTTCTTTTCAAGATTTCAATTATTTTTTCTGTACCAAAATGACACATCCATATCACATCTGGGATCCTGAAAATACACAAGGAAGCTTTAGCCCACCCTTGTGTCCTATTGTTGCTACAAGAGGTTCAGGAACAGAACCATTGACCATTTGCATTGATCCAAAGCTCAAATCTTTTAGCAATGGCTCTCCTTGGGTAGTCAAGGGTTCTTGGGATTTTTCAGACAAACTTTGATTGCTTTAATTTGGCAACAATGACATCTTGGTAGCTAGTGACATGAGAGACTTGTTTATGAATATACAACAATACGTTGACATGGAGTGGTTTCATGATTCTTTTTCCTTTAATACATGCATCAGTTCCAAGGATATCAATGTTTTATGTTACTTCATGGGTATGGTTCTCTGTAAAAATTTTACTTTTTATTTGAATGTTTTAATTTTAAAAGATAGAAAAAACGTATAACTAACAAAATAAACATGAAAGAGAAGTTAACAATAAAAAAATTAGAACAACTTTGAAAACTGTATACATTATGTACAAGTCAGAGTCGTTATATTGCATAATTAAATCCATCTTACAAACATACCAGACATTAAATTAAGATATTACTTTATTGTTAATCCTACCACACATGTGGTAGAAATAATTGAGACCCCAGTATTCATGTGGCAATAAAATTCTATCTATAAATCTACATAAATAGGTCTAAGAGGTACAAAAGGGGAGGTCAGTGAATATTTCCTTTCCTTTGCCAACTGCATCTTCACTGCACTTCCCATTATCCATGTTGTTATCCTCTCCCACCCCTTAAATACCCAACACTCAAGGAAAGTTACCTGAGCCTAGTAAGTCAGAAATGCTAGTCTTGATGTGGGCATTTATCATAAAGGTCCCTGAGCATCTGCCAAAATTGTGACCGATACTTGTTTGCCTTCTGACATTCTCAGAGCACATGCATGCTACCTGCTGCCTCCTATCCACACCTCCAACATGAAGTGGTTTGCAGCATCCTCTCCTAAATAGTTTATCAGGGGTATGATACCAACTATACAACATTCTTAAATGCTGATCTCACAGTAAATGCCATCTACCTATCCCCCATACTCTCGTCCACACATTTAGTCTCCCTTGCTTGGCATCACTCCTTCTTTGGATGCTATTCTTTCTTCACCTTCCTTACCACTGCCCTTCCTTCCTTCTGACAATTTTATATATATTTGACTTGATCTTCCCTTTTTTGATTCCTCTCCATTTATCCTGTGAAATTACATTCCTCCATTTCCCTCCTTTCCCCCTTCTTTAACATAAATACGGTGTAGTTGTTCCAGCATTATCCACTCTCCTTTATACAGGCCTTTCCTTTTTAATACATTTCATAGGTTCATAGGTTCATACTAGGCTATCTGCCCTAGGGCATTTATAAACCTAGCCAGAGTGTGTATGGCTTTCGCCACCCATTTTAAATTAATTTTGCTATGCCCTTTTTCGAGGTTAGTATACTGTGCCTCTGTCTAACAGTGAGAAGGAAATAGTAGAAGGAAATAGTAATTGTAGTATGTTCCATTTTGGCATTTTGGACATAGCCAAAGAGAATCCCAGGGGAGGAAATATTAAGAAGAAATTAGGTGAGTTAGACACTAGATGGCAAATTAAGTTAGATGCATCAACCCCTCCAGGGTTGAATGATCACATATCTGTAAAACCCATCTTGGTTAATATGGGGTAGACAGATGTATTGGGACTATAGTTTCTAACTCTATGTATGGAATTCACACTACTATATTCATTTTTAAATTACTCATATATATTAGCACAGAGAATTTATAGATAGTATTCATTTTTACAAGTAAAGTATTTATTAGTATGTTTAAATGAAATTTTAAATAGTTATGGTGAGCAAATGGCACACTGGCACTTTAAATTTTTAAAAGTTTTTAATTGACATTGTAATTATTCAATTAATTATGTGATGGAAAATGAATGTATATAAATCCAATGGATTAGAGGTTATATTGTTCTGAGGAAGTCTAAGTGATTTAGATGAAAGCGCTTAACTATTGTATGAATAAAGGAAGTTTTTTATTTAATTACGGAGTGCCAGTATTTCGAATCTGAGCCAGAGGGAACTGATTACACTACTGGTTTATAGTGACACAGAAGTGATACCTGGGGTAAACCTACGATCTCCCATCCACTCATCAAGAAGGGAACATTTGAAGGGTCTCCACCACTCATTCCCTGAAGCTTCATGCTGCCTCCATTCCACAATGTCTTTACTCATCACTTGTGCCAGCAGCCCTTATCTATAATCTGAGTCACTCTAGAATGAATCCCAGATATTCTCCAAGAGACCTGACCCTCAAGTTTAATTACCTAACTGCACAGCACACTCTCGCTGTTGGTCACACCACTTCACCTGCAGTCAGCTTGTATCCCTTCCCTTCACTCTGTCTCTATCTGCCTCCTAAACTCCTCAATCTCTTAAAATAGTGTGAATAATCAAAATCTAAAGCATACTTTTTGAGACTGGAGAGCCCCCCACTCCTCCAATGAAAGCAGGATCTGTAACTTACACTGGGAATTCCTGCCTCTCCTTTTCCTACTGTCCAATTATTCAAGAGCTGCTGCAGCTTCTTGTTCTTTGATCTATCCAAGATTACAGGTAAGCAGCATATAACATGAAAGATATGTGGCAGTACCACTCTGGTAATTAATTTAACCTTATCCATAGTAGAGTTTAGCCTTCTATCTTTTGTCACCCACTCCCTTTATATTCTTTCAAGCAACCTCCTTAAATTTTCTGCATAAATGTCTGTTATTGTTCTTCCCACAACTAATCCTGGCTATCTAGGTATACTGGTTGTCTAATTCCTAACTTTCCCCCACTCCTTTCTTCCAGCCTCATTAGTAATGTATTTTCTATATTGTACATCGGACCTGAGACTTGTTCAAACTTTCTGAATATCCTGAGTACTGTCTCAAGAACTTGGTCCACATTGCTCTAAATCAGTACATAATCATCTACAAAAATCAAAAATTACTCTCCCCTCCCATTGCTGCATGGTAGATGGTTAACTCCTGTCTCACTGTGTAAGCCAGCTCCTTCATAACTGTGATGAATACCTTGGGAAGCGCAGGCATCCTTGTCTCATACCCCTACTTATTTTACCAGGTTCTGATAGTCCTTCATCGATTCAAACTCTAAATGTTGCATTGGCATTCAATAATTTCATCCTTTCCAATAATCTGCACCCATCCTCCTATTTTCCAAGTACGCAAACAACAAAAAAACTCCACCTCAGAGGCTTCCTTAATGTCAAATAGCACAATTCCTGCACTGGTACCTTGCTCTCCATGCTTATCCAGGAATCTAATCAATCTATCAATTGCCAGAAAAAATTCACCCCTTCACAAATCAATACTGCCCCTCTTTTACCAGATCCAGCAGCAGCTTGTCCATTCCTTTGGCAAGCACCTTTGCTACAATATTTAAGTCCATTTTTGTTAAAGAGATGGGTCTGTTAGCTCTAGGTAGCATTTATCCTCCCTAGGGAGGATTATGATAATCACATGGTTGGAATCCTATGCCTGTCTCAACAAATTGTATAACTCTGCTAGTCTCCCTCCTTACAGCTGCTTACTCATCTGTAAATTTCTGTAGTAAAGCCATCCTGTAGCCCAGTTAAGATTTAAACTTGTTATAACTGACATAACATTTCACATTTTATGATCTAAGCCCTCTCTCTGCTCCATAAACACTCTCCTAACCTGGGCCACATGAAACTCCCATGCCATCTGCCCTTCTTACTGCTTGGCTTCATAAAGGTCTTGTCAATTACATTTGAAAATCTCCCTTATTTCTGAGCTTGATTGCCACTGGCACCCTCAGATAAACCATAACAGCTTTTTTTTGAAGGAAAATTCTTCAAACAGATGTCTGGAGTTGTTATGAGGGCTTCTTGTACCCCAAGTTTTTCCAATCTTCTGCTGTTTCATTCAGAATAGCCTTTTGTGTTTAACAGTGTTAATCATCTACATTTGAAAAAATATTTCAACTTTCTTGAAGATATTTTTAATAGTTGTGATGGGGGACCATGACATTTTATTCAAAATGTGTTGCTGCATTGAGAGATTGACAGATTTTTTTTTTTTTAATTTTCTTTAAAGGTGGACAATTTTAGCATTTCCTTATGGGATGTGACCATGTAAAAGAAAATGAACATCAGTATTATGAACTGAATATTTTTCAGATGACTCCATTCTCTAATCATTATTTACACTATGACAGTGGATATTATTTTTGCCAAAAAGGGGTATTGTTAAAGGCCATTTAATCTGGCTTTCTAAACTGGTTTCTGAAGATCACGTTTTTGCAATTAAGTGTAAAATTCTGAAGCACATGGTCCATGAAAGGAATTATCCAGAATCATTATTAGATCACATTATTAATTTTGTTTCATTCAAAAAGGAAAACAATCCCATGGTGTGGAGATTAAAATTCATGGAGAATGGCTTCCCCCTTTATATGGTATTACATCACACTATAGTCACTACTGGGGGTCCAGGGCATTATACATCACACTATTGTCACTACTGGGGGTCCAGGGCATTATACAAAAAAATAATGGGACGTGATTATCTCATCTAATTCAGCTTTCATATACTAGGTTCACATACTACATTTATTTACAAATTTCTTTCTAGCCTTGGACATTCTATAGATTATCAACCTAATTATATTGGCAGCCATGGCAACTTGTCTAAGCGTGGCAGTCACTATCAATGCTGGTATATTTAGGATAGCCCATTTGCAACCATTTATCAATATTCCAGAGCCATTACCAATACCAGTAAATGCAATTGAAACACTAAAGGGGTGGTATATATCTCTTTGACCAAACTAACCTCTCCCGCCATTTTATGTGGGAGCAACAGAATGGAAAATGGATTTATGAACCTGTTTCTTACATCAGGAATACTTATGAGAGAAATGCCTTATGTAAATATTATTTGGTTTGCACTAGTTTAAAAATTATTTTTTTTATTTTGGAGAGACCATTAAGGAACTTTGTGTGATTGGTAAACGTTGCTTTTGTCCAAGGAATTGGCTTGGCAAATTAAACTGAATGCAGATGTTCCTCCTGGGATCAATGATTTCATCTCAATTGATCCTGTTCATAAGCTCAAAGCTGAGCTAGCTACCTGACTGATGTACTTGTGAGTGCATTCTTTTTTCATTTTACTTAAACCTTACTTGTTTGGGACTGTTTTATTCTGATGAAGTTCCATTCTCTTTGGAAGAAAAGTGCTCAATAAAGTTGTATTTGGATTGCCTGTGGACCTTGGTGTTGTTTTGGTTACCAATGCTTATACTTTAGTGTCAAAGGTGCAGGGTTCAAAGCTGCTCTCCCCTGAGTACTTTTTTTTTCTCCAGTACCTCACCAGTAAATGACATCATGTTTTCCTACATTTTACCTAGGATTTCGATTTGTAGTAGTAATATGTTAGTGTAAAAAACAGTTTAAAATTAGTTTTATGGCAGTATACATAGTTCATAATTGGCAGCCTTAGCTGTTCATGAATAGTGGATAACAAACTACTCTTGATAGTTATCTATTGAAGGGTCAGGGTTTGCATTATGGGGAGTCACCTGGAGTATAAGGGAGTTAACATGTATATAATAAATAAATGCAGATAGGAATTAGGGTAGCAAACATGTGGCAAGTGGTAGCCTCTCTGATATGACATTAACAACCCTTAGTTGTCTTCAGAACTACTGAGTAGTCATGGAGAGTTAAGTTGCCATCAGTGACATACTATTATTATTTTTTTATCCCCTCTATTAGGATGTGACATGTCACCAGTGGAACACTTGAAGACCATGTGGGAGGCCACTGTGTCCCAGTCAAACGCTATTTTGGATGAGGCAGCTGGTGCCAGTGGAAGTCAGCAACATATGGAGCCTTTTGGGTCTAGACAAGGCAATCGGCCATGGACAGTGGTCACAAGAGATGAAGTCTCTGCTAATGTCCCAGCAGCTAACAGGGTCAGGTGCAAGGGTCAGAAGAGTCCCACGCAGCCTGTGGAAGAAATCTTCTTTGCAACAGCTAATATGCTGAACAGCTGGAGGCTTCAACAAGTAATGACACTTCTTCACAAATGGCAGTGGAGGCTTTAGTTTCAGGCCAGTCATTACATGAATATATAGAGGGGTTTAGATTCCTTGCCAGATAGTTTTAGAGATAGGCTGTTTGATTTGCTTAAGCAGAAGGGATTATGTTTACCTTAGCTTGCTTCTTCAGAGATGATGCTTGACTCCCAATCAGAAGGAGAAGCCACCCTTTTCACCTTTTTCACCTTTTCTCACTTGCCTACACTTTCCATCTAGAGTTCCTAGTTCAACTATTATAGCAGACATCCTCACATCCATTAGCAATAAAGTCACAAAAGGTGACTATATAGAAGTTTTTGAGTTAGTGGATGGTAAAATCATCCTGCAACTCATGGACATGAAGGTTTTGGGCAATAATGTTCTTGTCTCTGCATTAGAAGTCTTGGGGAAGAAACAGATTAGAAAGTTGCTAGCTTGGAACTAGGACAACTGGGTGGTTGAATTTATTTATTTCTTGGCCATTATAGTCAAAAATAGCCACCAAGAGGCATTGCCACTTATTGATAATAGGGAGGCACAGTAGTTTTTAATGGAATATTCTGGATTTGGTGCAATCAGAAATTTAAAAAAATGAATGGCCATAGAAAAAAAAAACAATGAGGTGGGATGATAAACATGTTGACAACTGCTTAGTTGTGATGATCATCAAACCCAGAGCTTTGTCATTACCCGGCACCAGAAAGGCAAAGGGCAAGTCTAGGGCCTGTTGGGCTTATAACAGCAGAGTATATGTCTGGCTGTCATATACGTTCGTATGTATATCCTCTTAATGTGGCTGAAGCTACCCAGCAGTCAACTGTTAGGTCAATGACTGGCATCTTTCAAGTAAACTGACACAGTTTAGATGGGTTAACCTGTAATAATGGCAGAAACTGGAATTGCAGGGAGAATTCCTTTTGGGGTACCCAGTGGAGTCATGCCTTCAGGGTCTCTGGGCCTCTGGGTGTAGATGAATCACTAAACATTTCTATCAAGTCTGAGGTTTTGTGGAGATTTTTGGCATATTATCCTAATGCATAGGCATAAAACAAGCTATTTGTAGGATTGTCTGCTGTTTCTTTTTTCTGTAAAGGCACACTTCAGCCTGACTTTTCAACTTTGTGATAATGAACATTTGGTTTTGGTAAACAACACTTCCTCTTAGATTTACTTGACAAAGAAATTTTGGCCAGAAGGATTGCAGGTCCATTTCATTCTCTTCTGTTTGCTTCATTTCAGACATCCCTACTTAGTTTAGTGCCTAAGGAAAAAATAGACAATATAGGGTAATCCATCACCTCTTTCATCTGGTAGTGGTATCAGCACATCCAGTATCAGTTATGAAGAGCTTCATGTTTAATACTTCTCCCTGGAGGATGTGCAAAAATTATTTTTCATTTATGAAGACCTGTGGCTAGGGAAACTGGACACACAATCAGCATTTCAGTTAATCCCAATTCAGATGCAAGTCTGGCTTTGGTCATATATGTGGAGGAGCAGTTTTACTTTGACAGGACTATGCTCACAGTGTGTTCAGTGACTTGCATTACATTTGAGAAATTTAGATCTGCTCTGCATTGTTTGTGGCAACAGAAAGCTCCCTGCTAGCTTGAAGTACATTATCTGGATGACTTTTTAATCAAGCTCAGTGGGGCAGCAGGAGTATAAGAAAGAATGGAAATGTTTTCATACCTGTGTCTTGAGCAGGGACTACCCTTGGAAAGGGACAAGAAAGAGTGCTCCACCATGTTACTGGTGTTTTCGGAATTAGAATTGGATGTCGAGTCAGCCACATTTAGACTCCCACTTCCCAAGCTAGATCATCTCTGTAAGTCAGAGTATGAGAGACTATGCAGCTGTTGGATTTGTTTAATTCTGAATGCTGGGTTGTCATACAAGGTAGAGCATTCTTGATTAACTTGTTAAAATGGAAATGGCAGAAGCATCACACAGTTTGGGTCACCAGCAGGATAAAGGAGGATTTGAACACCTGAATTTTTTCCTAGAAGAGTACAATGGGATTTCTTACTGACAGTGTGAGTGGGTCTCCTCTCAAGAGTCCCATCCTTTCATAGACACAGCTGGAGGAGTGGCAAGTGGGGTATTTTTCTAAGGTCAGTTGTTTTGGCCCCCTGGATGGTATCTTGGTTCAAATAAATGAAGAAATTATTACTTTTCTTTAGCTTATACCCTTCTGGGTGGCCACCATATGAAGCAGGATCATTTTGCCAGCAGAAGAGTGTTTTTGATTCTGATAATCAAGTTGTGTTGGTTGTCCTTCACAAGCAAACCTCCAAGTCCAGAAGGATGTTGTCACTGTTAAAGGAATTGGAATTACATAGTATGTAGATTGATCTGTCATTTACAAGTATGTATATTATAAGGATCAGCAAAGGTATTGCGGATGATCTTTCTCTCTGCAGCTTGACAAATTTTGAACACTAGTCCATATGTCTGCAAAGTACCAACCACCATCCCACCTTGGTTATAGTTGATTGGTGCAAAATAATTCTGAATATATTTTCTCTTTCTTGGGTGAGCAGTACTAAGAAGCTATATGGTGCAGGGTTTGCCTGCTTCTTTCAGGCATTTAGTAAGGGTTTTTTGATAGGCTATTGGAGTCTAGTGTCCTCCTTGTGCTCTATCTGGTGGGTGCTCTCTGGCTTCGGAGTAAACATATCCCTTAATTTCTGTAGTATTGTTCAGATTTCCTGAAAATAAGTATGAGATAACTATAGGGACAGGACTAACTCATTCACCAATATATCAGAAAAACCTCACCAAGAAAATTTACTACCAAATCCTTTTCTAATTCCACCTTCAAGCCACTGCAGATACTGAATACTAGGGCCTCTCTGTCATGATTTGGCTTCATCTTGTTTGTACTTATATCTCCTACCTAGCAACTCTATAATGCAGTTAACATCTCTCATCTTTTTTACAATAGTGAAAGGGCCTTCCCTGGCTGCCTGAAGCATGTTTTGTTTAAGAGGAATAAGCACTATTAGCTGCTGCCTAACTGAATTCTGTTTGGCTCTGGCTGTCTGATATACCAGATGTGTTGCTGCTGTTGAGCTCGTACCATATGCTCCTTTGTCATTCCAATACTTTCTCAAGGCCAATTAAAGGCAGCGTTAGGACACAGGATCTTAAGGCGTGATGTGGTCCGAGGTTAAGGTGGTCCTCCCTGGTGGTCTCACTCGGTAAGTGTGGAGCCTCAACACAGGTCTGTAAAGTCTGGCCCACATGCTCTGCAAAGCTATGGAGGATCATAGTCTGCAAAATAATATAAAGAAGACTGGACTTGCAGACAAGCTATATCACACTTGGGCACATCAGACTGGGCAATGGTTGCCTTCTTCACACCACTCATTGACTTCGGACCCGCAGAGGTTTCAGTCCAGGGCAGAAGGCCCTTGATGAACAGTCAGCAAAGGCACAATGTCACACGGCGGTATTGTGAGAAAGGCCACCAGGCCCCAATACCTTGTAGAAAAAATACACCCAAAAATATAAACCCAAAATCATCAAAAGATGGGCAACAAACTGGGTTAAGCGTGGATGAGTGAGAGTTTTTGTTCACAAGTGAGAAGTCTCCAACACCCTCAGGTCCTGTGTCTATTGTCGGCATCGTCTTCCACTAGTACCAAGTTCTGTCCCACAGCTTTACTCACCAGACAACAGGACCAGATTGATTGCACTTTAGCCATAGTGAAAAGATGCATCGAAAGTGGATAGTAGTGAGAAGGGATATCCTTCAGAAGGGACTCAGCCATGGCCAGGCCCTGGCCTGAAGGGACTCATGGAAACAGATGGCTGGAACAAGAGGTAAAGAAAGGTAAAAAGAAAACTGGTATAGTACCAAGCTACCACAAGCACAGAAAATCCATCAAGGACCTGGGGACCCAGCAGGGACCCAGGGACTTTGTTATGTTCTTGACCCAGGTAAGTGGAAAGAAATCTTCTCTTGACACCTTCACATAAGACCATTGGATCATGAATGATCAGGTTAGAAGATCCCTGAGGGTCCTCTTTCTGATCATGACCTTCATCAAATTATGCATCAGTCGCCAAGTGGGATGTGTTATCTCCCTTATCTTGGCATCACCCGACAAAGCAACAGTGAGAGACCAAAAGTTCTTCCTCTCAAAAGGGATAGTGGACTCCAAAATTGCCAAGATGCTGCTGCCATGAAGAAACTCGCCTCTATTCAGAGGTGACATGTGCCTGGTGACACAAGGCCATGTGATACAAGGGCATCCACCAACCCCAATTAAATTAATGGAAATCCCTAAAAAAAAAAAAATCAACCCCACAAACCACAAGCACGGCATAAACCTAACCACCGGATATAAATAGGTAATGCTGGAGGATGGAGATAGATTTAGCACTCCTGCTGTGGAATATGCTGTGGAATAATGTGAGTGAGAGCACCTCACTGGCTCTGTTCAAGAGTTCAATTCCAGAATGACCTGGAGATGGGAGGGATTAGGTTTAACCTCCAGGAAATCTCTGCTGGACCTGCTGAGAGCAGGCAAACAAAACTTTATTTATAGTATTTTTCATATAGCCAAAACTTTGGGCTAGGGGCTTATAAAACTTTTTAGGCAGATTAGCCTAGTATAAACCTATGAACCTATGAACCTATGAACCTAGTTCTGAAATTTAGTACATACTCCACAACAGGTTCCTTGAGGTACTGCATTTCCACAGCTGCTATCTGAAACTTTTCTTCTGTAAAAGGCAATGGCATCAAAGCAGCTTTGACTTTATTACCTGCCTTGACAACCTTTAGGCACTGCTCACAGGTTCTGAAATACCCTGCTACATCCTCTGCAATTCTTGGCCAATAATAATCCTGCATAAGCAATCTTTTAGTATGCTTTATGCCCATATGACCTGCAGACGGAATATCATAGGTTATGGCCAGAACTGCCTATCAGTGGTCCCAAGGTACTACTGATGGCTCTATTATTTCTCCTTCTAGTCCTCTTGTAGTAGTACATTTTCTGTGCAACAAAATTTTGTTCCAGTGCAGAGACTCCACATACACTTGAAGTCAGAATCATTGCCTACCTACCTCAAATCCCGTAAAGTAGGGTCTGAGATCTGAACCTGTTTTATCTTCTTGATATCCAGTCCTGCCTTCTCTTCCAAAAGAAGTCTTGTATCTTCTGACAGGGGTGTCTCAAATTTAGGCTGACTGTTACTGCATATTGTTTATTGGAAGTAATCCCTTAATAGGGAAAACAAGTACCTTTTAATGGCTGTGCCTCGGATTTCAGTTCACTGTGACTGATCAACTCCTCCTCTGAACTAATCACATTAGCAACATAAGTTGGAGATGTGAGCCCCATTTCACTGCCCCCCATACTTCCATTCCTGCATATTTGCCTCCATGGCAGGCTGTATGTAACTGCATTGTCAAAGTCATCCCCTTCTATGACATCTAGATAGATATCTTCAGACACAGCCACCTGCTTGCTCCATTGCTTCACCTTAACAATCTAGATAAGCTCTGGCAAAATGTACTTGAAACGTTGCCCCTCCTAACACAGTAAGTGGAGTGCACTGTCCAGACAAGCATTGCTCATTTTTGGCCACTGCAAACTTAAAAATAGTTCTATCTAAGCCATGTTTTCCTCTTGACAATTGTATCTTTTCCCTCTACCAGGTAGGATACAGATTATTGTATTAATTTAGTAGAGCTGTTTATGCATATAGCCAACCACTGTCATAGTGTTCAGCATGCCTGCTGCTTCCCAAGATGTTATCTTCCCACCCAGCATCAGTGGGAGAGAGATCATATATGCCTCTTTTAGTTATACTTAAAATATCTAATCCCTGACCATGCATGGCTTACCCCTTTGTTTGTAAAAGCTACTGTGATGGCTTAGGCTGCCTCATGGGTTCCCTCGTACCCATGTGCAGTGGGTACCCCTTTCCTATGCAGTTGCAATCTTCTAGTTAGAAATGGGTCATCTTTCACCCCCATCTTCTCAGCAGTGCTATACCTCTAACCAGATCCTTATGTCCTCAAGCAAAGAACTGATGACTTGTTCTCATACCTAAAGATCTTCAAGAATTTAAAATGTTGTCACTTTCCATCCAATAACCTGCCTATGCTGATTTCTACAATATATTTGCATTCTAATTTTCTCTTTGAATTTATTTCTAAATGCTATAGGAAACAGTTTAGAATATGTAAGTAAATGTTCTATAATTTTAACATAATTCATAAAGGAGGAACCTCATCTGATATAACAAATTTTAGATCTAATGCCATTTTACTTTACTGTCAAAACTTATGGTGAAATGCATTTACAAACAACGACTTGAACACATCTTTCAGGAAAAGTTCCTGACCCCCACACAACATATTTTTACACCTGCCCATAGTACTGCCAAGGCCTTATTAACCTTCACAGATACAATTAACAAAGCCAGAGACAAATGCAAATTTGTTTCCTCTGTATTCCTTGATATCTGTAAAACTTTTCATTTAATCTCTCACCAAAAGCTCCTTTATCAATTATCTTCCCTAGGGCTGTCTAACCCACACTGCTATTGTTTGACAACCACTTAACTGATAGATAACAGTCTGCTAAAATGCTCTCCACCTTTTCTCTCTTCCTTCCTTCCTGTCAATTCTGTTATGCCACAAGGCTCCATTCTTATCCTTTTACTCTTCAATATATTTACTAACAATCTACATAAATCCTCTCAGCAAGTTTCACTTATACAATATGCTGATGATTCTACCCTAGTATGTACTTCAGATAACCTCATACATCTTCAGAGAATTATTCACAAAGCCTTTAACTCTGTTGAACGTTGTTTACAGGATAATTACCTGCTATTAAATCTCCCAAAAACTAAATTAGTTATCTTAATTTCCAAATCCTATTTCTATGAAAAAACTTTAAAATTTATTCCTTAAATAATACCATGATTGAAGTCACCTCACATATAAAACTATTTGGCATGACAATCAATGACAATCTTTAATTTACTTATTATCAACACCATAAAGAAAACCCATCAAAACTATGTATCCTTCATAGAGTAAAGAAAATAATTACAAACTCTGCCAAGTTAACTCTAGCAACCACTTATCTGTTGCACTATGTCCTATACAGAGCCCCTGTCATGACCAACCTACAAGCTTCACTTAGTTCTAAACTTGAATAGTGCTATAACAAAGTTGTCAGATTTACTTGCAAAAACCCTTAGCAGACCCACCACTTTTTAGCAGTAAAAATGCTTAACTGTCTCAAGCTTTCCCACCACCTATAATAATAATAGCTCATTTTATCCCAGAAAATAATCTGTACCCCATTTGCCTGCTCAGCAATTAGCCCCATTGTCCGATTCTGTCGACCAAACCATCCCATTTGGTCAAAGGATAAATGACTGCTTACCATCTACAAGCCATAAAGGGCTGTTGGAGTCAGTATCTATTCCAATAATGTAGCTAAAACTTGGAATAAAATTCCTTATCAATCATTCATTTCTCACACCTTCATCTTTTTATATCATCACTAAAAGAGTTCCTCTCTGCCTCCTGGCTTTGGCCCCTACTCCTCATTTGGGACATAGCTCCTCCTAACATCCTTAATCACCTTCTGACACTGCCCTTTAAATCCCTAAATCACTTAATCTGCTTATCACCTTCTAATTCTTCAGTTTATTGTAATACTTAAACTACTATAACTACTTGTAATTAGCACAACCAACTACCATTCCATTGCTACTTCTTTATCAACACTTAAACTTGCCTATCCCCTCTAATGCCTCACTCTAATGTATTGCTTAAATCACTCCTCCCTTGTTTACTTATACACCACTCATATCTGTAAATTCTTAATAGCATGCTTGTATGTTAATGTTTGTGAATATCTACACAAATTTTACAGTACTGACTGCTATGCCATGTATTCACTGAAACTGCATTACAAAATTTATTATTGTAAATACTGATTGCATTAAATTTGTTAACACAGTGTTTTTCTCCTCAAGCCTCCATTGAAAATGACCACTTATACCCACTTGGACAACCCCATAAGCAAAGGTTAATAAATTAATTATTAATTAATTTAAAAAATCATCATCGCTAAGCTTAGAAACTGCTAATATCACTTTAGCCATTTCCAGAGGAGCTAAACCCACAGCATTGATTATACACAATTTCAAATGCTCATATAAAACTATTAAAATCATACCTCTGTTTATAGAGTGGTTAAGGTTTTATACTAACCCAGGCATCTAGCATTTGGCTTTCACCTTCCTATGACTCATGCACCCATGGTGAAGGATGATCATCACTCTTCCATGCTGGCACTTCTCCTGTCTCTCCTCGGCTTGTTCCAACTCTCTTTGCCCTACCAGCTGTTGCATTCTCTCAGTTGCTTTAAGTTCCACCCATTCACTCTTCAGTATGAGTCTATTTGATACTGGTTGAGTTTTGAGGTTCCTCAGGGATGGATATTGGAATGTAATTTGCCTGTCTCCTACACAACCACAACACATGCTAGACTTTCTCCATGTTTAGTGGGCTGTGTTCCAGCTGAACATAAAGACACACTGTGTCTTTCTTGGCAATACTGGCATGCAGAATTAGTTCAGCTTAACACTCTTTAGTCAGCTATGATGCTGGTGTCTTAGTGTGGCTGTGAGTGGATTTCACTTCTGCCTGTTCTGGCACTAATCTGACTGAAAAATAATATAACTGCTTTGAAAACTAAACTTCTCCATGTTTATGTTGTGGATGGTGCCTCACTGGTGAAATAAGTTTGGTTGCAATAACCACACCACTGTCAAGAAATGTGGCAACTGGTCTAGTACTGATAGGTTTTGAATCCCACCACTGCCAAACAAATGTAACAATGTGTCTGTGAGGGCAGGAGATAATGATCTTGGAGCTTCTGTACTACCCACAAATAGGCCTGATGGCTGCCAGAAAGGTGATCTGTCTAGTCACATTCTGGTAGCAAGCAGGTTGAAGTAGTGAAGATGAACATAAATATTGTTCACTAACAAATTCATTAAATTGCCTCAAGACAAAGAACATGCACTGCTGCTCTTAGTATAGACTTCCATCAAACATGCCCATACTCACTCAACACACACCTACTAACTGAGCTGAGTCTTTGTCTTAGCCACCAGGCCCCCTTCTCTTTATTGTCTGAGAAAGTCTGTGTCTTCAGTGCTCCTTATCCATGGTAACTGCCTTCCAAACAAAATACAACTTACACACACACACACACACACACACACACACACACACACACACACACACACACACACACACACACACACACACACACACACACACACACACACACACACACACACACACACACACACACAGACAAATGAATACATATGCACATATGCACACGCACACACACATACACACACACACACACACACACACATATGTAAACATACACATGTGCATATTTATATATATGTATACAGATACACACACACACACACACACACACACACACACACACACATGCGCGCACATGCACACACACACTCTCACACATACACACAAACACAGACATACATGCGCGCATGCATACACACCCACACACTCACATAAACGCACACACACACACACACACACACACACACACACACACACACACACACACACACACACACACACACATGTAAACATACACTTATGTGTATATTTATATATGTGTATACCGATACACACACACACACACACACACACACACACACACACACATGTACATGCACATGCACACACACACACACACACACACACACACACACACACACGTGCATGCACAGACACACACGCATACAAGCACACACGCACATCCCAAGGAAGGATGGGAGAAATTTCCAGTTCAACCATAGCTTTAATCTTGCCAAGGTAGTACTGCTACTAACTATTGTACAAACAGCTGCTATTACACTACTGAATAGCAACTGAAAATAATAAGCACAAAATGGCTAAATATCAAAATAGACTGAACCGATGCCAATACAAACTGGACAGAGCACAACAATCCAAATCATTTACACCTATTTGGACTATCCGAACTAATCCTCAAACTACATGACCTGACAGGTGTAGTGAAAAACAGAACATCTTAGAGCCATATTCTCAAATAGCATGAATGACCACAACCCAACCATTGTTACCTGGCAACATTCAAAATTAAAAAGACTAATCTTATATACCTATACCTGTTGTAAAAAGAAATTACAGTAGTCCTTATTCACTTCTCTTCCAAGATTATGTAATTGATTACCACTCAAATTTCTCTGCCTAGAAAAAGTTGTTGACTATTTCAATAACACCGTCAGAGAAACACTAAACTCTGTAGTTTCAATTCATAAAAAAAGAACAAAATATAGGGCTGAACAATGGCTATCTTATGAAGCAAAACAAATGATGAACCTGACAGATGCAACATGGAAACCTGACTAATGCTAGTACAAATACCAAAATCAAGCAATATAAAACCATCAAAAATGAAGTTCAGAAGATAATGCCAAATAAAAACTAATTTTATAACCTAAAGTCTGCCAACCACAATAATCCTAAACAATTTTGGCATATTATAAATGATTAACTTAGAAAAAAGATTAGCCAAATCCACAACCAGAGGAGTTAAGCTATAACATAACATGTAAAATGAATACACATTTTGTAGAATGAATATTATCTGCCAATAATCAGTACATACTTTCCACTGTGGACCACAACATGACCTATCTACAGTACAGTACAGTAGTTTGACATTCCAAACCATATCTGTTCAAAACATAAGAAAAAAGTAAACCAATGGTCCTTGTGCTTGACACTCTACCAACTGAATAGCTATGAAAAACAATAGCTGTCTTAGCCTGCTTCACTGCAGTTCTTATAAATTGGTCTATAACCAAAAAAGTTCATATACTCTGGATGCAAGCCTACGGAACATGTCATCACTATCATCAACCTCCTTTTCCAATTTTTACATGGGGTAGGGTGTCACATCAAATGTCACCACTTCTCGCTATTCAGATTAACACTCCTTCCCTTTTTAATAGTAATGCCTGCCTATTGCAGCTTTTCTCTCATGCAGACCATTCATATCTTTGCTGGGCATCCTCCTCTCCCTTTGCCTTCTTCCTGTCTGTCTTAAATCTGCTTTACCAATGTAAGCCATCCGGGACCAGCATCAATCACTTCATGATGAGCACATTGATCCTCTCTGCCCGAGCTCATGAACTGCTATTTGAATTCAGGTCAACTAATCAATAGTTAGGAGTTTATCCCTGTATGCCATTAGCATGCCATTGCCTTTTTAATAGTGTCAAAAGCAATCATACCTCCCTCTTTATTTTTGAAAAAAAAAAAAAACAATAAATATATGCATATTAGATCTTCTGCAACAGTTCTTTAAACAATCAAAATTTTCTGACACAAAATGGTTATTTTTTATTAGGAATTATATTTTTATTTCCATCTCTTGCAGGTGCTTGTCCTGGTCTGAAGTTAGTTCTGAAATCATGACATTGAGTAGAGCAGGTATAAATGTAGTTATAGGTTCATGTTTATGAAACCATGTAATCATAGCTATATTTCTGAATTCTGTAGTTGATGTGATATATATTAAGGTGAGTCAAATGTGAGCTTTTATTGAAAAGAGCTATTGCATCTAAATTACTGTTGGATTTCACATAATGAGTGCAGTCATTGTGGTAACCCAAGTACATATTTTTGATGTTTCTGTAAAGTTTTGCTGAATTTATTTTGGACTAAGAACTGTTCTTAAATTATTTTTCAAAATATTTTTTTTATTAACAAAATAAACAACGCCATCATAACAACTCAGATACATACTTATGTCCTTTTTTCATTGCAACAAACCAATATAGTCTCAATTTGCACCATATTTATCACTCAGAATTTTATTATTAAATAATTTCATTTTATGCACCAAGCAATTTATACTTTCACACAAATGTTATAGTATTAAATACATTGTCATTTACTATATTTGATGTTTATCCTCAGCAAATAAATATCATCTTTTCATATTTTAGCATTCACCCCTTTTACTTTGCTCATGCTATCTCCCATTCTTTTTGCTGTTTGCTTCTTTATACTTCATCCCACCTATTTCTTAAACTTTTTACCCAGGTTATATTGTCCCCCAACTACCTGCCTTAGCCACTGTCCTATATTCTCTGTCTGCACTTTGCTAATATCTTCTTCTTTGTAACACATAGCTTTCATTAGTAACATATCCTGTCTTCATTTCCCTACAATCACTACCTTTCTTCCAATCTGAATAATCATCTCTCCTTGACCTCAATTTAGCACATACGTATATTGTCTACTTTCTTTTCCACACCCATTCAGGTTTCTGGATTTTATTAATGGCCCCTCTCTCCTAATCTCTTTGAAGCCTTGCAATATCTTTGGAATAAAGTCATATAATAGTCTGTCTCTGGTCATGACATTTTTAACTCTTTACCATTTCCCACACATTATCCAACTTCTCATCATTCTCCCATGGCTTTTTTTCTTTATCCATCTCTCAATTAATTTACTAAAACCAATTATCTATTCGCAATATCCAATGTTTTCCTAAATGTGTTCTATCCTTTCTTTCTCTATGATTTTCTAGTCATATAACTTTCTTTAACCTTGTCTTAATGTTTTCCCTATAATCTATTTTTCCTGTCGATATTTGACCTCATTATCATGACTCTACACATCAGCCTGCCCCTTCTCTCATTGCAAAGACTCCCTTCATAAGGATATCACTGCCTTCTCCTCCCCATTTCTTACATCTGATCTACATTTATGATACCTCTCTAAAACTTGTTTCTTCTCAGTCTTTCATTACCTTTTTATGCACTTGCTGCTGCTTCTCAAGCATCACATCCCTCATCCTAATTTCCTGTGGTCCTGTCAGTTTTTCTCATTTTTAATGTATTTTCTCATTCCTATCTCCATTGATGACTCTGTCTCTATGAACAGGTCTACTTCTAAATTTCAAACTTTCAAAATGTCGAATTTCTTATGGTCAAGACCATAAGAGCAAAGTTTTGAAGCTTCAAAATTTAAATAAAAAAAAAATAAAAACAAAAAAAATTTTCTTTTTTTTACATTTTTGCAGGGGTGTAAGCCCCCTCCATCCTCACACCCCTTGCTAATTAAATATACCAACTCTAAGAACACACAACAGCAAGGAAAACAGTAAATGTACCACTCTGCACTGTACAGCGATCTCCATTTAAACTGTTTGAAGTTTCAAAACTTCTATTTTATAGACTTGACCATAAGAAATACAATGTTTTGAAAGTTACAAATTTAGAAGTAGACCCCTGTGAACACACTTTCCTACTTTTGGTGTCACTATCCTCCCATACCTTCCACCTCATCTGTTCCTTTTCCTTAACTGTTAATCTTTGTACTTTGCTCACTGTCACTGCATATCTCTTAAACCCATATTTGCCCACCCTCCTATAACATATTTTGTTGTTATTCTTTACTTACTTATCCTGTTTCTCTTTCTTCTCCATATAAATCTCACAAAGACTGTATTTCTGTTGATTTCAGCTGTACATGTCTTAATGGATAAATTACAAATGGCCTTATCACCCTCACCACTTCTATTCTTCCATTCAGAGTAGTCATCTTGCTTGTTTACTTATCATCTCCTTTAACTCTTCCCAATTCATCCACATTATCTTTCCTCATATTGTAAATATCTTAACATCCAGATACTTATCTCTTAATATTCGGCTGTGGAAAACCAACCAGATTGTAGCTCTTCTTTCCACTTCCTATCATCAGTGATCTCTTGGGGTGATACATCAGTTCTTATTCTCTTCTAAACTCCAAAAAAACATTTTATCACCTGAGGTAACGTCCCTTCTACACCCTCCAAAAAGATAATACAATAATTACCAAGTGACTGCATGCTGCTCCTTTGTCTCTTTACTCCACAAATACCCATCATTCTAATCATTCCTTCAGCCAGCATCTCTGCAGCTGACATGTATAATTACAAGGACAATGTATGTTTAAACTAGTAGAGGAACTACAGGATAATGGACACTCCTGTTTAGTTCATCTACCAGATCTTATTTTGTCTGGCAAACCCCAACTGATATTGATTTATACACCTGACTTCTTATACAAAGCTCTAATACCCTGGAAAGCTCTTCCAAAGCCTAGACCTGCACCAAAGTTTTCATTATAAAGTCTGAGTTCACAGAATCAAAGCCCTTCTGTATCGCCATAAGTACTACCCCTTCTCATTTTATCTTCTCTCTCCCTCACTCACTGGCTGATAAAGTGTATCATAAGCCATCTGTTCTGATTCCCAAGCAGCCTTTAATAGTAGGTCACCCAATCTGGTTGGATATACCCTGATCATTATTCTAGCATTGCTGTTGCTTAAGGAAATTGACCTGTAGTTTGCTAGGTTCTTCTTAACCTAGTCACCTTATACAATAATAACATGTCTTCCTGCCACATTGAGGCAGCACCCCCACCTTATCTCCTATTTTATTAAGCTGATTCACCATATGTTACCCCTATACTCCCAAAAAATTCTAGTAGTCAGTTAGGAATCTGTCCATTCTGCCTGTACAGCCTCTCTCTCTGTTCTCCACTATTCAACCTGGACCTTCTCACTTCTCACGGCTTTTCCTCCTGCAATTCCCTTTCACAAATTTTTTCATATAATTTCTGAAATGTTTCCCTTATTTCATTGTTCTTGATAACTGTCTTGCATTCAATCACTTCAATTCCAACTACCCATGCCTTTTATCTCAAGTTTTTCTGTCTCAATTCTAAATACTTCACATTATTTCCCCTTTTCATCCACTTGTCCCCTCCTTTCAATTTCTATCTGTATTATTTCTTCCTCTAACTCTTCCATTTCCTTGAGTCTGTGTTTAATTTTATCCAGCCTACCCATTCAGTGTTTTACCAGTTTATCATCCTTCACTACATTGACTTCCTCCAGCTTTTTCTGAAACTCTTTCTCTAGTTCCTTTATCCTGTTCTGAGTCCATCTATTCTATCATCCTCCATATCCTGCCACTTTTGCCCTCCAAGTTGCTTCACCCCATCCAACTAGTTGATCTCTACTACACAATGCTCTGATTTATTCCTTTGGATAACCTCACTAGCCTTTTTCCATAACCACTTTATTTGCTCTAGACCCTTCCACTTACAGGGGTTCCATCACCATCTCCTTAAACCCTTCTTGCATCCCTTCCATAACATTGCAGGTAAAGATGGATCTGATATTCCTCTTTCATGGATGTCTCTTGCCTCTGTTTCACATAGATTTTCACTGTCCACCAGTTTTCCAGCTAGCCTACTAGCTTGTTTACCTTCCTGTCCACTAACCATAAACTGTCTCACTCCTTTCTGCTTTTCTTTCCCCACATGCGCCTAATATAAGTTGTCTTCATAGACCTTATTGAACTAAAATTATACTTCATATTAAATTCTGCCTTCATATACACCTTATCCAAATGTGGTCTTAAAATTACATTAAGGTCTCCTGCCTACATAGGTTCATAGGTTCATTGGTAGGTACTAGGCAATTAGCCCTAGGGTCTATATAAACCTAGCCAAATGGTACCCTGGCTTTCTCCACCCAAGAAAATTATTTTCCTGTGCCGCTGTTGAGCACAGCCACAGAAGTGATCCCCGGGGTGAATTTCCTATCTCCCATCCAATCATCAAGATTTTTCTTGAAGAGTGCTAATGAGGAGCTTTGTTTGATGTAGATAGATTGTTCCAGAGTATGGGAAGTCTCTGGGACAGGAATCTATCCCTCCAGCATGTTCTGTTTATTGTGGTGACAAGGTTTAGGTCCCTAGAGCATGTAGCTTAGAGGGATTGGGATTTCTTTAAGTGGAGCATGTCCAACAGCTCTGGGTTTGACATAGCTTTGTATGTTAGGCAGAGATCGTCTCTGAGTAGGCGATATGCGATGGAGTAAAGCTGGAGTTTTTTTAGACGGTCTGCATAGGGCATCTGTTTGAGGCTGGTAATCCTCTTTGTGAGGTATTTTTGCGGCCTTTCTAGTCATTGTAGATGTCTTGTGAGGTACATACCAAAAGAGGTGTTGTACTCTATAATGGGTCTAATGAGTGATGAGTAGAGGGGAACAATGACCTCTTTTTCCTGGATGAGAAACCTTTTGTGATGAGGTGTGCCACATAGAAGAATTTTCTGACTACTGTGGTAATATGATTATTAAAGGAGAAACTACTGTCCACCTGTGTCCCAAGGTCTCTTTTCACACTTTTGGTGTTAAGTAGACTACCGTCTATGTGGTAGTTCATGGGTACAGAGTTTTTATCAAAAGGGATGACAATGCATTTTTTGGCATTGAGCTTGCGGCCATGGCTTTAACACAAGGTGTCTGTCTCAGTGAGACCCTTTTGTAGGATGATCACATCGTTAGGAGTTTTGATTATGGCTCCTAGTTTGCAGTCATCTGCAAATTTTGTTAGCTAAAGACCTTCTGTGTTAGCCTGTACTTCAGAGAAGTAGATATCAAACAGGAGAGGACCCAGGACTGAACCCTGTGGTACTCCACTTGTCACTGGTCTGAAGTTGGACTTAGAGTCTGCTACTTTCACAGTGTTGGTTCTGTCAGTGAGCCAGTTGGCAACCCATCTTGTGACATAGGGATTTATACCTAGTTTATTGAGTTTATCTATAATTCCAGAGTGGGTGATGGTGTCAAAAGCCTTGGCGAGATCTAAATAGGCTGTGTGAACCACCTTACCCTCATCTACAGCTTTGGTGACAACTTCAAAGAAGTCTATCAGGTTTAGGAGACATGATCTGCCTTTTACAAACCTGAACTGGGTAGGGTCCAGAGTTTGGAGATTACCAGTGTCATTGTTTATAAGTTCCATGATGATACGTTCCATAGCCTTGCAGACCAGGTTCGTCAGGCTAATGGGGCGGTAGCACCCGGGGTCCATGGTGGCTCCCCCTTTGTGGAGTGGGATAACCATTGCTGTGCACCATTCATTGGGCACAAAATCTGAGGTGAGGCTATGACTGAACATGGTACTTAGGTGGGGTGCCAGTTCATTCTGTAGTTTGTGTAGAACACAGCCTGGGATGTTGTCAGGTCCCATGGATGCTGTGTTCTTGGCTTTGGAGAGTGCATTTTTTACCTGTGCATTGATGATTATAGGAACTCTGAATTCTTCCGATATAGAGATGGGCCCTTTAGGGGGTGAGAGAGGGGTAAAGTTAGCACTGAACCTGTCTGCCAGGATATTGGCAATATCAGTTGGTCCTGTATATTTAGTGCCATTGTGCTGTAACTCAGAGCAGATCTGAGTGTTGCCATTGAGATTCTTGACATACCTATAGAATGCTTTGTGGTTGTCTTTAGAATCGGTGGCAATTTTGTTTTCATAACTAGCTTTGGAGGATTTCATGAGGGATCTCAGCTTCTTATTGAGGCTGACCAGGGAGTTCCTCCAGTCATGGGATTTTACTCTTTTTTGAAACAGTTTCTTTCTTCTGTTGTAGAGTTTGTTTATGGCAGGGAACCACCAGATTGGCTTCCTTTTTTGGAGGATAGCATCTTGGTTCTGTTAGGGATTGCGTGATCCATGCACTCATGTATGTGCTTATAAAGTGCATTTGTATAGGATTCAGCTGTCGTACCTCTATTGTCCGTCAGCATGGGTGTCGTGAAGTTTGTCAACTCTGTCTTAAGAAGCGTGACTCTATCTTCTCTCCTTAATACTTTTATATTGCAGTCACACATGCTATCATATCCTCTACAATATCCTCATTCCCATTAAAATATGACACAACAAATATTTCTCTTGCCTCAAAAGTACCTTTGCATACCACCCACCTGCCACTTGTCCTTGTTCTTTTCAAATTATCTTCCCACCAGCAACCCTGGCCTTCTTTTCCTTCCTCTTCCTCCTCCATAAACACAGCCCACCCCATTCTTTTGCTTCTTCCTTACCCCTCTGTTGGACAGTTTCAGCTAGATGTTTCTTAAATTATTTTGAGTAAATGTTTTCTTTGAAAATGAGCATCACTCTGTATGTGCTGATTTAGTTTTGGACATCACAGGAATTCTCTTTTTAAAAATCTGTCTTTGTGGTGCAGAGAGGAGGAGCCTTGACTGCAAACCAGATGACACATTTTATTAGTGACTCAGGTGTTAGGAGGCAAGGAGAGGCAATTGTTGGTTCACTTGTTCTGAGACATAGAGTGGTGTTATTACCTGCAATCTGGTATTCTCAAGGTGAAGGAGACAGTGGTGTGATCAAATTAAAAATTGCCTTACAATTCTGCACAGACACAGGGGAAGTGTCTGGAGTGTTGCTGCATGTAGTAATGTGCATGATATCTGTATCTTCTCTAGGTTTTATGGATGGCACCATACTGGAACTTTATTTTTTCCTTTCTGTCTTCTCCCTTTGGTTCCTAGAATCAGGTTGTCTCCCCTTCTTTTCCCTTTGATGGTGTCCCATTCCAAAGGACCAATTCATTTAGATATCAGAGAGATGTTAGAGTATAAGATATAGAAGAGATTCTAAGACAAGGCTGATGACTATCAGCCATAATAGGCAAAATAAAGGAATTATTCCTCTAATGGTATTATTATCATTATTTTTATAAACCTGCTTTCCCAAATAATTGGATATAAATACCATTCTGCACTTCAGGCAGCTATATGTATCCTTACAATCTTTCTCAATATTTTTCAACTTGGGGTCCATCAAAATGTAAAACTTAGTTGAACAGTGTAACTTTTGCAAGCTGTTTTCACCTAAATGCAAATTATAAAACAAATGCTTTGTTTGTTCAGGTTTTTGTATAACTATTTGCATGTGGGAGGAAGGGTGAAAACTGTCCTTCCTTCAACTGTTTTTCTTGGAGGTATTTTAAAATCATTCAGTACCTGACTGTTTTTCTATAGACTGATCCCAAATAACCAAAGCATCCTAATTTCTTCTCACAGTGCTCTGCTTTATTAGTAGCCACTTATCCTGGGTAAAGTGGATACTTTAGTACCTATATGTAAAATTCTTGCTAGTGCTGGACTTTTGGAAAAGGTACCCTGTTACCCCAATCCCGATTGGCGTAGCCTCAATATGAATAATTTATGGAGGACTATGTGGGTTGTTAATGGATAACTAGGGTGTTAAAGTTTCAGTAGCTCATGATATCCAGTGGTGAAAACTTTGACAGGCTTTATGGACTTCTCTGTTTGTAAATCTATAAAAATCTTATATAGTACATGGGAAAATATAAACACACTTGCTTAAACTAAAATGCATTTAAAATGTTTAAAAAGACTTACAGTAAGCTTACTGCTTTTCTGTCACTCTCTTGATGAATACTATGAGCTGCTCTTCTGTTACTCTCTTGATGAATACCATGAACTGCTCTTCTGTTACTCTCTTGATGAATACCATGAGCTGCTCTTCTGTTACTCTCTTGATGAATACCATGAACTGCTCTTCTGTTACTCTCTTGATGAATACCATGAACTGCTCTTCTGTTACTCTCTTGATGAATACCATGAGCTGCTCTTCTGTTACTCTCTTGATGAATACCATGACTGCCTGTATGCTCATGCATGCACATGTGCAAACTTGTACTTTTGTTGGGACATCCTTAGACTGCAGTAGTGACATCACAACAGTGGTATGCAAAACTGCTGAGTGGACAAAATGTAATTCAAAATAACATTACCTCATATACTGTGTGACTATTCTTATTTTATTATTATTATTATTATTATTATTATTATTATTATTATTATTATTATTATTATTATTATTATTATTGTTATTATTATTAATATTAATATTATTATTAATAATGGGTGTTAAGCCATTGTGTTACAGCACAGTGGAGTTTTTTTCCCTTTATGGCTGTAAAGGGTGCAGTTTTAAGTGCAAATTCCCCTCCTCCCTTTGAAGATACACTTTCTCAGAAATTCTCCCATTAGACATGACGTAATGGTTGCTATTTTTGTACTCTTGTATCTCTGGTAGATTTGTTTCCTTCTGAGGATTTCAATTATTTTTTTTTTTCTGTATTATCCTAGTGTTGCATTTATATGGGTGTCCTTCATAACTGCTGTATATTTGAACAGTATTCTCTGACTTTTGGACAAACTGAATGACAGTCACTGTTTCACTTATTCTTGTTTAAGGAATCGGTTCCTCCATTTATTTTCCAAAACTGACGTAAAATTATTTCTGCTACTACAGCCAAGTTATACACAGTCAATGGCTAACTTTCTTTGCCTAACAGCAAATGATTAGCTTAAACTACCAGTGAAAGAAGTTCAGTGACAAACAACCTTGCACAGTGTCCACTTCTCATCAGAATGAGAAGACAACCAAACAAGTACTGTTGTTAAACACTGACCCATATATGCGTGTTTGTGACTCAGCTTTCCAAAACATCGAACCTTTATAATACCATTATTATGCCTTAGTAAATATTCCAATTATTTTCTCATTGTATGTTGGTAATTAAAACAAGTCCATGCTTGTTAGCCAGGTCATGCATGCTTAATTATTTAATTATATTTCCTGTTATAATTCCATGTAAGTGTATACCCTGAAAGGTGATTTGCTTTCCTTTTACATATGATCAGTGAGTAATCTTATATAATGCACAAATCTTGATGGTAACATCTAAGAAGTGCAGAAAAATGTCTTGTACTAAGGGTGGGTATGTTGTCAATGTATTACATACACCAGCATAACTTTTCTTTTAAATTATTGTTGGCAGGAGTTTTTCCCCAATATTTACATTAAATAAGAAAATAAGAAGTGACATAATTTAACATGTTGTTGTCTATAACCAGTATTACAAGTATTCCTTTGGGTAAGGCTGTGAACACCTGCTACCTTTGCAGAGTTAAACAGGGGGTTTGCCATTCTGCCATCTACTCATAACAGCAAACATCTTTGGTTAAGATTACAAGACTGTTTCTCCATGAAAATCAGTGTTTTGCAGTATAATGACTGCTTTGATATACAGCAGTTTATTTATACAAATGAATTTACTATAGTCTATTTAATGTCACGTTTCTTCTTGCTTGGGCTTTTGTTGTACTAATTTGGACTGTCTAATGGCTGACAAAAGTACGTTTGCAGGATTATTTAACATAAATATTAAACACATTTACTGTATTATTTTCCTTTATTTTGGCATTTATTTATTTGAGAACTGGGTTATGTAACTGTGCTGGGGACTACGTTTAGCTATGACCCAGGCCTAACACTCACATAATTCAATAATATGTATTATATTCTGCACAGGATAACTACAGTGACAAGTTGACAGAGGCAATGCAAACTTAATGTATAGCAGATATGCTATATACAAGTTAATTATAAAATAAGTTAAATATTTGTTTGAGGTGCAATTAACACCCAGTAAATGTGATATGAACAAAGGGATCTAGAAGAACTGTTTCAAAATACATCCTAGCTGTTGAACACCGCATCAATGTTTACATATATATGTACGTATACATGTACACACACACTCACAGACATATATGTATATGTACACTTATGAGTATATTTATATTTATGTATACAGATACATGCACATACACACACACACACACACACACACACACACACACACACACACACACACTCATACACATATATGTAAACGTACACTTATATGTATATTTATATATATGTATACAGATACACACACACACACACACACACACACACACACACACACACACACACACACACACACACACACACACACACACACACACACACACACACACACACACACACACACACATACACATACACATATACATATACACATATATATATATATATATATATATATATATATATATATATATATATATATGTGTGTGTGTGTGTGTGTGTGTATGTAAATATATATATATATATATATATATATATATATATATATATATGTATATATTTATATATATACATATATATATATATATATATATGTATATATATAAATATATACATATGGGTCTACTGCTTTTAGTCGAATTCCATTTGGTCAAAAATGATTTCAGGCAGCCCACTTCACTGAATCCTCATTTGGCTGAAAGCACATTTGTTCGAATTACATATGGTCAAAAATGGCATAAAGCCCCTGCCCCACTGCAGTGCGACCCTGGAGTGAGAATATAAAGTTGGGGGGGGTAGGGGGTGTAGTGTGGGGGGCGTAGCCCCCCCCCACATTTTGCAACACATTTTTACTTATGTTACATGTTTTAATGTATTTTTAATGGATAAACATGTATATAATAGTGCATAAACTGCAATTATGTGGGGGGCTATGCCCCCCCACTCCCCTATGTGGGGAGCTGTGCCCCCCACACCCCCACTAACTTTATATTCTCACTCCAGGGTCACACTGAGGTGGGCAGGGGCTTTATACCATTTTCGACCAAATGTAATTCGAACAAATGTGCTTTCAGTCAAATGAGGTTTCAGTGAAGTGGGCTGCCTGAAATCATTTTCGACCAAATGAAATTCGACCAAATATAGTAGATCCATATATATATATATATATATATATATATATATATATATATATATATATATATATATATATATATATATATATATATATATATATATGAGTCTAGGATGTTTGCTCGAATGAGCAAACGTCCGAATCCATAATAACTGAAAACACTTTAACGAAAGCGCTTTTATCAAAAAAACATGTTACAAAAAAATAAATAAAACACTACATTTACATTTAGCAGGGGGGCTTCACCTCCCCACACCCCCTACTTTAATATTCTCCCTCCGAGACCACACTACAGCGGGAAAAGAGAATTTTCCCTTACCTGCACTGTAGTACAGCCTCGACAACAGACATACCTATGTGAAAGTGCTTCTTTGGTGAAAAGCACTTTCACATACGTATGCCCAGCCCTTTGGGTTTTGGTCGTTTGCTCATTTGAGCAAACGTCCGGAACCCATATATATATATATATATATATATATATATATATATATATATATATATATATACATATATAAAATATGTTCCAATAGAAATGTACCTTCATTAACCATTTGCAGCCAGAACATTACAGAGCAAAGTGTCACCAGTGCAAAATATCTGTAAAGAAACAAATATGCAAACTTCTGGTAAGAGCATAAAACGATCTTTACCATTCACTTGAATATTACCATCAAATTCATCTTAATAACATTCACAAGCTGAAAGTTTTCCGATGTCTTCTATTGATGTCTTAGTATGGCATTATATAATGCATAAAATTAGACTACTAATCCAAGAAAGTAGGATATGATTTGTAGAAAGGTTAATCTCTAGGGTGGATAGGCTTGGTTTGCACCAGATGCACCCATTTCCTCCCGAAGTTCAAAGAAATCCTGAAGGTGAATTGGATACTAAATTGGCCATAGTTACGAGTGCATGTGTATTTTATTGAAGAATAATAGTGTTGTGGCTATTACCTGGCAGTATGACCATTGGTTCTTGATGATGGCCATTGTTATTGCGAGACCTCAACCCTATGTGGAAGAGTAGTTAAAAAGGGAATATAGATTGATCACTAGTAAGAAGACTTCATATGGATGTTTGTGTGATTAAAGCTACTATATCTGGTTGAGCTTATGGAATTGATGGAAAGAGAAATACAAAATGTATTTGTTGAGTGAGCATAAATTGCCTAATTGTGATTTAAATGCACAACATTTTATTGCAAAACAAGGTGTAGCTGCTACTTTATTGAGCTAAAAGTAATGCTCTTCCCTTTGGCTATGTAATGATATAAACCTACTTACTTTACCTCTTAAGTGTTTGTACGGATAGCTGATGAAAAATATAGGTAGGGGATATGACATTCTAAGGTAAAGAACAGTCCTTATTATGTGCCTCTGGACCTTCAGGCCTAGATGTTCTGTAGAATCAGATTGCAGAGATACTGAGCAGAATGGCAGCTCAGTGGTTTGTTTCTATTGCACAGTTTCAGGGGATTAGATTCATTTTCATATTGTACTTATTGCTTGTGTACAGTCTGCATGTTCATGCCAGTTTTCTAAATGTCCTCTAGTTTTT
Organism: Protopterus annectens; assembly: GCF_019279795.1. Taxonomy (NCBI): domain Eukaryota; kingdom Metazoa; phylum Chordata; order Ceratodontiformes; family Protopteridae; genus Protopterus; species Protopterus annectens. The sequence goes on from NC_056734.1 coordinate 54,443,515, forward strand.
TCCCACAGCCCCCTCCAAAAAATGGTTGATTGGCAACTCTGAAATTATCCATATACTGTGACTTTAATTGTCTAAGAAGGTCCAGCTGATTTACTCAGACAAAATATAAATATAAATAATAATAATAATACACTAAATTAGAGATATGTGGGTATCTGAGGCTAAGGAATGACTGCAGAGATGATGAAATCATCAGCATAGTAGCTCTGGGTGGCAGAATATCTGTGCTAAATTACCCATCATGTCAAACTAAAAATAGCTCTATAAAAGAATCCTGAGATATTCCAAATTGCTTAAAATGAGAAACAAATGTTGCTTCATTCTCCTTAATATGCTAAAGTATGGTTACATGGCTGTCTTAAATAAAAAGAGAGTCTACCTGTAACTAAGCTATTATTATTATTACTTAAATGTCCTCTGTGAGTATAAGGAACATGGTGATGACATTATAGCCCTTATTTAAATAAACTGTATAACTACCACTTGCATTAAGGAAGGCTAACACACAGTTCCCTTAAACACAATATTAGCAGTAAGTGTTGAATGGTATTGGCAATAACTGTATCAGATATTTATAAAAACATAAAAAAACAACTATATATGAAACACAACTACTTTTTAAGTATAGAAATAAATGGACTAGCTACCTCTAAGCTGAAAGCACTGATGATACAATACAAAAAACATTATATACATCATAGCCATTATTAGCTTCATAACAGTCATTACACCAATAAATCACACTAGTTCCCATACCACATAAATTAACTTTGTTTACATTTTCTGTGGTGAGACAGAGATCTCACACTTTCCATAATGAGAACTATTAAATACAATTGACTCCAAAGCCATACCACAATGGCAGAAGACAAGCACTCTCACTACAGGAGCATAGATGTATATGGTCAGCTAACACTTGTAAACATAACAAGGCATCCATGCACAACAGTTGATACTACTCCTGTCTGTGAACTAATCTGTAATCATGGCGGTTACAATATGTCAGGGCTTCAGTAGGTAGCTATTCTATCATGTGAACCATATTTTTCTTAGAAGCATGGATTTGGGAAAAATGCAAGAATATGAATATATATTACGTTCTTCATTATTTAGATAAGGTTTGAAGTAGAGACATGCAAGTAATCTTCGTGATTTAAGTGCTTGTCCTTCTTAGTTTAGAGTACCTCATTTCTCATTTCCAGCCATATTTCCGGAATAAAAGACTAAAAATGTGTGTTAAAAGTGGTGCAGTAATATCTTCCCCATATAGTCACTATCTTAGGTTTAATGTTCAATTGAAATTAGGCTCTTATATTGAATTTGTCTTACTAATGCTGGCTGGTATGTTTATCATTTGTGTACATGTTATATTGTATTGGTCATTGTACAAAAACTAGTTTGTGCAGTGTTAGAGGCTCAACATACAGAACACTCACCTTTGAAGTTGAGAAGTTCAAAGGTTTGTAGGATGTATCCTGCACCAGGTGCTTGAATTTATTTTCTAGTACTGAGACTGCAGTGTATGCTGCATTCCTAATGTGCCATCCTTCAACTGGGATATTAAGCTGAGGTCCCACCAACAGCATCTCCTTTGGCAGAGAAAGATCCCATGAAATTTGTTGCAAAGAGTAGGGGCATTTATTCAAACTAAATTAACTAAAATTACAGTAAATCAGTCATATTCACCCCATCTTCATATTTTTCATTTAATTTCACTTATAAAACAGGAACATCCTTTTATAGTAAGATATTAATGCTATAACCTTTGTTAATACCTTTATTCCACTTTGCATATATATAAATTCATTACATTTTTATATTTGTGATAATCTCATTTCTATACTATTTATTATGACTTAATACTGCACACCTGTCTACCAAAATTCTCCAAATTGTGCAATCTTCTCAGCAATTTCAGTAATGTTATCATTTATTTCGAATAAAGCATAATATTTTTCTTCAGTTTCCTGAAACAAGCTTAGAATTCTTTTGTGTTCCAAAAGTATGCTACTATGTTTTCTCATCCTCTCTAGAATGTTCATAATACATTCTTTCATTTGTCTGTTTATACTTTATTTGATCCTTAACTTGTATTTTGCCATAAGACATTCTTCAGAGAAATTGCATAGCATATTGAATTTTTTCCAAATTTCTTTCTTCTTTCCCTTACCGTCTTCACAATTATTTCATCAGGCTTTGCCTAGCCATCCTCTAGAAGTATTGCTGTAATAAACATAAAACTTTTGTCAGTTTATGCATTTATCTTCTTTTATTAAAATATTTATATTTTTCTTTTATCCATATGTGCTCAGTGCCTTATCGTCATCCTTACTGCATTTTCCTAAAAAAATCACAATGGTGCCAAAAGTAAACACATACACACACACACACACACGCACACATGCACACACGCACACACACGCACACACACACACACAAAACACACACACACACGCACACACACACACACACACACACACACACACACACACACACACACACACACACACACACACACACACACACACGCACACACACACACACACACACACGCACACACGCACACACGCACACACGCACACACGCACACACACACACACAAAACACACACACACACACAGACACACAAAACTGCTTTCTTCAATTTGAGGCAAAAATCTTCCTTTTAATATTCATTTATTTATTTAACATTTGTTTACTGGGAAAGTCTGACTGGACACAGGTCCTTTTTCAGCAGAGGCCCGGGGAGAAAAGCTCCATGAGTAACAGTAAATTTTCATGCACACATTACAATAATCAAAAAGTATAAAGTAAACAAAATGTAGTATGCAGGAGAACATACAAATTTGTTACATCTTGACAACAAAACCTAGGCTTTAAACATAGCTAGTACTATTTGTAAGTATGACTTATGTCAAGACATAAGGTTGAGACAGGTCAGTAGGAACAAAGGCTTAAACACCAGGGGAGAAGTTGGATATGTTTTGGGTACACTGTGATGTATCAGAGCACTCATGAGGGGTTAGTACAGGAACATAGCCACTTATTGTTTAGATAAGCTTGAAGTGATGGCTTAAAGGGGTTAGTGAATAAGATTGAGAAAATGGAGTTAGGAAGGGAGTTCCATATACGAGATAAATAATTGGAAAATAAAGATCCTCCTGCAGTGTTGTTGGCCTTGGAGACGGTAAGTTCTTGTTGTTAGAGCAAAGTGGTCTGCTGGAACTGTAAGGAAGTATGAGATTTTGTATTGCAGGGGTTCTGTTTAATAGCATTTCACCTTGGCTCTATTATACTTATTAAAATATGCTTTGATAAGTTTCCTTTCTAAATAATCAGACATTTTAAATGCTATATAACTGACCTATTATATAAAACTGTTTAATAAAGAAACTGTTTTTAATGCTATGGGATACATCGCTTACCCATCTACAATCTTTTTATGAACTGAATTATTTATTAATTTTGCAATATAACCATGATTCATAATGGGTTCCTATCAGATAGTTGAACATCTGCAAGTTCGAACCTCATATGGTCGAGAACATAAGTTAGAATTTGCAGAACTTTGAGCGTTTGAACAGAAATCTCCGTAAGTGGAGTGATCTCGGAGTTGGTATATTTTAGTAGCGTGAGGTGTGGGGGTGCAAGGGGGCTTGCCCCCCCCCCGCTTACAACAGTTTATTTTGTTTTGTTTTCTTTTTTTTTTGTTTTTTATCCATAGTCAAAGTTTTTTAACTTCAAACAGGATGGTTCGAACATTCAGTGTTCGAAGTTATTAAACTTCGACTATGTGATATAGACCCATTCATAACAACTAAGCACATAATAAACATCTAAACGTGTCTCAAAGAAAACACAACAAACCAAAACTCATGAAAACTTCTGAACTCTGTGCACTAAGTTCAAGATTTAGCGTTGTACTTAAAATCAGCCCTTTAATATTAGTATTATGTCCATTGCAGCAAATAACTCTATGTATGTCCTATAACAGTCTAAATGCCTAAATATCCTATTTACAGTCTTTTCATCTTCATTTAAATGCACCCTCTGTTTTGAATGACAGTAATATCCTTCCTACTTATCTTAAGAATTATAATGGGCTTGATATATAATGTGTAATATATAGAATTTCCTTAAAGTCTTGGCATTGCTCACCAGCACCTACCCAATAGTTAAAATGTTTCTGTTTGTTTTTAATATTTCTACTGTTAATCCCAACTTTAATTAGTTTAAAAAAAACTGCATTGGATTAAAATGCCAGTCAAAGTATAGATTCCAGTATAAATGTATAAACCTTAGTACCAACTCAGTTATCAAGATTGTTTTTTAAATAGATGTAATGATTCAGACAGGCTATTTAATATAGAGGGGTTATTCCACATACATGCCACAGAATGTGCTAAAGACTTTGCTCTAGTAACAGCTCTTCTTCTTCTTCTTCTTTCAGCTGATCCCGTTAGGGTCGCCACAGCAGATCACCTGTTTCCATTTCTTCCTGTCCACTGCATCTTGCTCTGTCACACCAACCGCCTGCATGTCCTCTCTCACCACATCCATAAACCTTATCTTAGGCCTTCCTCTTTTCCTGTTACGTGGCAGCTTCATCCTTAGCATCTTTTTCCAAATATACTCTGCATCCTTCCTCAGCACATGTCCAAACCAACGTAATCTTGCCTCTCTGGCTTTGTCTCCAAACCTTCCAACCTGGGCTGACCCTCTAATATACTTATTCCTAATCCTGTCCATCCTCGTCACACCCAGTGCAAATCTTAACATCTTCAACTCTGCCACGTCAAGCTCTGACTCCTGCCTTTTTGTCAATGCCACTGTCTTCAACCCGTATAACATAGCTGGTCTTACTACCCTCTTGTAGACCTTCCCTTTCACTCTTACTGATACTCTTCTGTCACAAATCACTCCTGACACTCTTCTCCACCCACTCCATCCTGCCTGTACTAGCTTATTCACCTCTCTTCCACACTCACCATTACTCTGAACTGTTGATCCCAAGTACTTAAACTCATTCACCTTCACCACCTCTACTCGCTGCATCCTCACCATTCCTCTGTCCTCCCTCTCATTCACACATATATTCTGTCTTAGTCCTGCTGACCTTCATTCCTCTTCTCTCTAGAGCATATCTCCACCTCTCCAGGGTCTCCTCCACCTGTTCCCTACTCTCACTACAGATCACAATGTCATCTGAAAACATCATAGTCCACGGGGACTCCTGTCTGATCTCATCTGTCAACCTGTCCATCACCATTGCAAATAAGAAAGGGCTCAGAGCTGATCCTTGATGTAATCCCACCTCCACCTTAAATACATCCTTCACTCCCACCGCAGACCTCACCGCTGTCACACTACCCTTGTACATATCCTGTACCACTCTTACATACTTCTCTGACACTCCCGACTTCCTCATACAATACCACAACTCCTCTCTAGGCACCCTGTCATATGCTTTCTCTAAATCCACAAAGACACAATGCAAGTCCTTCTGACCTTCTCTGTACTTCTCCATCAGCACTCTCAGATCAAACATCACATCTGTAGTGCTCTTTCCCGGTATGAAACCATATTGCTGATCACTAATCATCACCTCCCTTCTTAACCTAGCTTCCACTACTCTTTCCCATAACTTCATGCTGTGACTGATCAGTTTAATCCCTCTGTAGTTGCTACAGCTCTGCACATCACCCTTATTCTTAAAAATCTGTACCAAAACACTTTTTCTCCATTCCTCAGGCATCCTCTCACTTTCCAAGATTTCATTAAACAATCTAGTTAAAAACTCCACTGCCATTTCACCTAAACACCTCCATGCTTCCACATGTATGTCATCTGGACCAACAGCCTTTCCGTTGTTCATCCTCTTTATAGCTATCCTTACTTCCTCCTTGCTAATCCACTGCACTTTATGATTCACTATCCGCACATCATCCAACCTTCTGTCCCTCTCATTCTCTTCATTCATCAACCCGTCAAAATACTCTTTCCATCTGCTCAACACACTCACCTTGCTTGTGAGTATGTTTCCCTCATTATCCTTTATCACCCTTACCTGCTGCACATCTTTACTAGCTCGGTCCCTCTGTCTAGCCAATCGATACAGGTCCTTTGCTCCCTCCTTAGTGTCCAACCTTTTATACAACTCTTCATATGTTTTATGCTTTGCCTTCGCCACCTCTCTCTTTGCCATGCACCTCATCTCCTTATACTCCTGTCTACTTTCTTCATCTCTCTGACAATCCCACTTCTTCTTTGCCAACCTCTTTCTCTGTATACTCTCCTGTACTTCTTCATTCCACCACCAGGTCTCCTTGTCCTCCTTCCTCTTTCCCGATGTCACACCAAGCACCCTTCTAGCCATCTCTCTTACTAGCTATTCTGTAGTTACCCAGCTATTCGGTAACTCTTCACTGCCACCCAGTGCCTGTCTTAACTCTTCCCTGAACATCACCTCACAATGACCCTTTTTCAATTTCCACCATTTGATCCTTGGTGCTGCCCTCACACTTATCCTCCTCTTCATGATCACCAATGTCATCCTACAAACCACCATCCTATGATGCCTAACTACATTTTCCCCTGCCACCACTTTACAGTATCCAATCTCCTTCAGATTGGCCCTTCTACATAAGACATAATCCACTTGTGTGCATCTTCCTCCACTCTTGTATGTCACCCTATGCTCCTCCCTCTTGTTAAAATATGTATTCATCACAGCCATGTCCATCCTTTTCACAAAATTCACTACCATCTGACCTGCATTCCTTTGCTTAACACCATACCTACCCATCACTTCCTCATCCCCTCTGTTCCCTTCACCAACATGCCCATTGAAATCTGCTCCAATCACCAGTCTCTCACCCTTGGGTACAGTCATCACCACTTCATCCAACTCACTCCAAAATTTCTCTTTCTCATCCATCGCACACCCAACTTGTGGAGCATATGCACTAACAACATTCATCTTTACACCATCAATTTCCAGCTTCATAAACATCACTCTATCCGACACTCTTTTCACCTCCAAAACACTCTTAGCATACTGTTTCTTCAGGATAATGCCTACGCCATTTCTCCTCCCATCCACACCATGATAAAACAATTTGAAACCGCCTCCGATACACCTAGCCTTGCTCCCCTTCCATCTGGTCTCTTGCACACATAATATACCAACTGTCCTTCGGTTCATCATATCAGCTAGCTCCCTCCCTATACCAGTCATATTCCTCCCTATACCAGTCATATTGCCAACATTCAAAGTTCCGACCCTCACTATCACAGTCCTAGCCTTTACCTGCCTTCGGGCATGCCTTCCACCTCTCCTCCTCCTTCGGTCAACAGTAGCCCAATTTCCGCCAGCACCCTGTTGGCCAATAGTACTGGTGGCGGTCATTGTTAACCCGGGCCTCGACCGATCCGGTATGAATTTCTGTACAGTTTTCATACGTCATGCTCTTCCTTATAAGTTGAGCAACATAGAAAGATTTTCTTACTACCTTGGACACATGTGGGTCAAAGAGTAGGTTACTATCTATATAAGTTCCCAGATCCTTGACTAGTGAGTCAATTCTTAGGGGTATTTTACTGATGACATACCTTCCTGTGGTGGCTAACTTCCAAAAAGGTACTCTAATATATTTCATGGCATTGAGTTTAAAGCTGTGGCTTTGGCATTAGTCATTTCACTGTGTTATTCCTTTGTGAAAGGTATTTGCATCTTATGGGGTTCTGTGACTGCTCCCAGTATGCAGCTATCTGTAACCTTAGTCAGCCAGAGTCCTTTGACATTGGCTTTGACTTCTGAGAAGTTGATGGTAAAGAGAAGGTGGCTAAGCATGGAACCCTTCCAGACTCCACTGGTGATCAGCCTCTTTGTAATGGTGGGCCTGTTCTATCCAGTGCATTATATAGGGTTTCATACCTAATTCTTTAAGTTTGTTAACAATGCCCAAGTGTGGTGTTGTATCAAATGCCTTTGCCGGATCAAGGTAGGCAGTATGCATCATTTTACCCTCATCCATTACCTTGGTGACTTTTTCAAAGAAGTCCGCCAGGTTCAGTAAGCATGACCTTCCTCTAATGAAGCCAGCTGAGATGGAGCCAGTGTCTGGAGATCTCCAATGTCTTTGTTCATCATTTCCATGATTTTTCTTTCCATGGCTTTGCAAATAATGCTAGTTAGACTAATGCAGCTGTAGTTTCTGGGATCTGTTGATGGTCCGAATATATGAAAGGGAGTGACCATTACAGTCCTCCATTCTCATGGTGCAAAACTGCTTTGAGACTGTAGTTAAATAGTAACTCCAGTGACCCTGAAAAGTGTATTGTAGACTATTCAGGAAGCATTGTAGGATATCATTGGGGCCCAGTGAGGCTGTGTTTAAGACCTTAGCAAGTACAACCAGGACTTGCTCTCTATTTATAGTTGGAAGGGTTATGTTTGATGTTATTTCTTGGGGTATAGCTGGGGGTGAGTGGGAGGTAAAGTTGGAAATGAATTTGTCAGCCAACAGAGTCACTATACAACCTGGTTCAGTGAATGTGACCATATTAACCACCAATTCAGTGCACTACTGTGTGCTGCCTTTGAGGTTTCTGATATAGCTGAATAGGACGTTATAGTTGTCTTTTGACTGTGATGCTATATAAACCTCACAACTGGCTTTATTGGAATTAGTCATTCCCTTAGTTGCCTGTTTAGCTTGATGACAGAGTTCTTTTACTTATGGGAGTTAAACTTCCTGATTTTAACCATGATTTTTTCTTTTGTCATATACGTTTAATTTGGGATGCTACCAGGGCAATTAGTTTTTGGAGTTAGTTTTGGGCTTACATCTGGTAGGTATAGCAGCTTCGGTGCAGACATTGATATGGTTTGAACAAATCTGCATAGGTTATTCCATTCCCTGCATTTGGAGAAGACTGAATTTTACATACATACATACAAATATTTTAAGCACAGGCATTTAGTGCCCTTCTAGCCTGCCAATATACCAAAATAGTTATTCCCATAATAAGTGTCTAGGCTGTTCTTAAAAATATCTAAACCACTGCTCATTCTATGTATCAGCTGGTCTCTCAGAGAACCGATAAGTACACTTCCCATTCCTATAGAATCTTCTACATAGGTTATCTGATGATTCTCTAGTACTTTTTGATAGCCCTAAATATTCCCAGAGGTAGTTGTCTCTAAATGCCCTATATACCTGAATAAGATCTCTTATTAAATATCTATGAGACACTATACAAGTTCAGATAGTTTAGTCTTTCATAATAACTTACATTTTCACATCCATGGATGCCCTTGGTATATTTCTGTTGTACTCCTTCAACTTTATTCATGCTTGTTATCGTATACGGTATTCTTATTGTTATTCCATACTCAAGTTTGGGTCTAATATAATTAACAAACAGTGGCTTCATCATTTCTGATTTCCTAGACTTTATAAATCTTTTTATACAACCTATAGTTCTATAACTATTATTAACCAATTAGTTGAAATGTTTAGAAAAAATTCAAAGCTGGATCTACCCATATGTACTCAGGTCTTAAATGAGTCTACAGTTTCAATCACTGTGTGCTGTATTTAATAGTCACCTTTCACTTTATAAGTCTCCCAAATCTCATATGCTTAGCTTTTGATGCATTTATCAGCACATTTATCAGCATATTATTCTCCTGTGCCCAAATGATCAATTTAGTCAAGTTCTTTTGCAGACATGCCCTATCATGTAATCAGTTTACCCAATTTCACATCATCTACCTACAGACTGTAGAACACCTCAGGAGAAAAATATAGGTCTGAAAGATACAATCTGAACAAATAAGAGCATAGGACAGAGCCCTGTGGGACACCCTGACTGTAACCAAGAATTTCACCTGTCCAATTATTGTATGATACTTGCCATGTCCTATTTGTAAGCCATGCAGCTATCCATCTTATCAACAGTAAATCATTACCTAGCTGTTCTAATTTATTGATCAATGTTTTGTGTATGACCCTGTCAAACGCTGAAGTTAAATCTATAAAATTACATCAATTACAATTTTTCATTCACATCTGTTATATTGTTATAAAATATTATGTTACAGGTGGTAATAGATCAATTTTCAACATATGCATGCTGATATATGGTATCAAGTCCTAACCATTCAATTTGGCAATAACTTATTATGTATTACTTTCTCCATTATTTTTCTGCAACATAAAAGTAATCATAAGAGTCTATATGACTCTGGGTTTGTCCTACTCCCCTTTACCTTACAGACAGGCTTAATAGGTGCCTGTCTCCATTCTTGAGGAATCTCCCCATATATACGTGACCTAGTAAATAATAGATATACTGGTACTATAAGCTCTTGATGAATTGTTCTCAAGTCATTTTTACAAATTCTGTCTTCTCCCTATGCTTTGTTTGGACCCAGTCTGCATAGTTCTTTTTTAATATAATCTAATTTGATTCCAGTATCTGAGGTTACCTGGATGTTACTAGAACAAATTATAACCCTCTTTGTGGAGCCAAACTATTTTGCATAATATTTTGCAAATATATCTATAATCTGCTGTTTCTGAAAATAAATTTTAAAATATACATACACAGTGTATCAATTTGTATGTCTTTATTCCTTCCATGTCTTATGTATTTATAAAATGGTTTCCTATTATGCTCAATATCTTTATATAATTGTTCTTTAAATTTTTCTTGATTTTGTCTTACACTATGCTTAATTTGTTTGTCTAGCTTGTTTATTTCAGTTTTCAAAGTTCAACCTCTTTTCTGTTTCTTTAATTATTTTGTCTCTCAACTTAATCAGGTATCTTGTTCTTACGAAATATATCCCCCTGATGTTGTATGGCTAGATCCTGATATTAAACATTTTTTTGATTTTTTGCACCCAAACAATTTCTCTTTCAAGATTTTCCATATTCTTTCTGCAGTTTTTCCACTGAATGCAACGCTCCAATTAGTTTTACATAGTGACTGTTTTACCTTCATATAATCTGTAATTAATCTTCTGTGCATTGGTTTACATTTCACTTTGGCAGAATTATCTAGCAACAAATTAACCTTTATAACCTCATGATCACTGCACATCAACGGTGGCAAAACTTGACATGAAGTAACAGTAATTTCTTTAGGAACACAAACAATGTCTAGTATATCTTGTTCCCTGCTATTTTTTTTTTTTTTTTACAATTTGGAGCAACTGTTTTTCCTGAACATGCGCTGTGAATAATTTCCTAATCTTCTTGACTCAATATTATTGTAGTCTGTAAATTTAAGTCCCCAGCCACTATTATTCTTCTCTCCTGTTTTTCATGCAAGAAAAGTATGAATTCCTCTTGGTCATCAGCACTTGACTTTGGTGGTCTACAGGGCTGTCTTTATTGTCACAACAACCATCAGAGATGCATCAAATGTTGCTCTCTGTGAACTGTTAAATGTTCAACCTGTCAAAAATCCTGACTTGTGTTTCTCAAATATTGCAAAATGTCTGCTGCATAAATTCTCTTCCCTGATCTTGACAAATGCACACCTTCCTGTACTTGTGCCCTAAATTAGGCTTGGATACTCTACAAATTTCTATTTTTTTAAATGGGTCATTTTTTTCATGTAGGTATTTACCCCATAAATACCTACATTCATGTTGACCTGATTCACCTTTCTATATGTGATTTGTGAAAAATATGTCCTAACACCAGTACAAGCTATACTATCTAAGAGGGATGTAAGTTCTCTACTAACAGTTAGATAGTCCTTGCAGATGAGATCATTTTTACTGACATGAATCAAAACAGATCTGTACTTCCTTACATTTAGGCATTTTGAGGCATGTCTCACATCCTATATTTTTGAAATATGAAAAAATACTGTGCCCATTAGTTTGTTGTGCCTCTGTCCAGCAGTGACACAGAGATGATTCCCGGGGTAAACCTACGATCTCCCATCCACAGGTCAAGATTTCTCTTGAACAGAGCCAGCGAGGTGCTCTGCCTCACATGGACTGGGATTTTATTCCACAGCATAGGGAGTCTCTGAGTGATAAATCTATCCCTCCAGCATGTCCTATTTATATCCGTGCTAAGGTTTAAGTCGCTTGCTCTAGTGGTTTTGGTGGATTTGGATTTTTTGAGGTGGAGCATGTCCATTAATTCCGGGTTGGACATGGCCTTGTATGTCAGGCACATGTCACCTCTGAGCAGACGGTATGCGACTGAATAGAGCTGGAGTTTCTTCAATCTGGCAGCATATGACAGATTTTGGAGTCCCTTTATCCTTTTGGTGAGGAACTTTTGGGGTCTCTCCAATTGCTGCAGATGTCGGGTGAGATACATCCCGAATGGGGCATTGTACTCGATCATTGGTCTGATAAGTGAAGCATACAGGGCAACAATGACCTCACTAGATCTGGATGTGAATCCCTTCATGATCAGGTGGGCAATGTAGAAGGTCTTTCTAACCACTTTAGCAACGTGAGTGTCAAAAGAAAGGCCACTGTCAACCTGGGTCCCCAGGTCCCTGATAACCTCTTCTGTGCTTAGTGGATTGCCACCTATATGGTAGCTTGGGGTTACCTTGTTTTTCCCGAACGGTATGACTATACATTTTTTGGCGTTTAACTTCAGGCCATGGCTCTGGCACCAGCTATCTGTTTCCGTGAGTCCCTTCTGAAGGATATCCGTGTCCGATGCACTTTCCACTATGGCGCCCAGTTTGCAGTCGTCTGCAAACTTTGTCAGCCAAAGTCCTCCCATGCTGGCCTGTACTTCTGAGAAGTAGATGCCGAACAATAGGGGGCCAAGGACCGAGCCCTGTGGGACACCACTTTTGACCGGCTTGGAGTCTGACATAGCGCCAGCAACTCTAACCCTGTGGGTTCTGTCCTTAAGCCAGTTTGCAACCCATCTTGTGACATATGGATTTACATTTAAGCTGTTAAGTTTTTCTACAATACCCGAGTGGGGTATTGTGTTGAAAGCCTTTGCAAGGTCAAGGTAGGCTGTATGGACTGCTTTTCCATCATCAATGGCCTTGGTGACTGTTTCGAAGAAGTCGACCAAGTTCAAAAGGCATGATCTGCCCTTGTCGAAGCCAAACTGGGTCGGGTCCAATGTCTGCAAGTCCCCTATATCTTTGTTTATGAGCTCCATTATGATCCTCTTCATAGCTTTGCAGACTAGACTTGTTAAGCTTATGGGGCGGTAATTACCAGGGTCCGTAGAGGCACCGCCTTTGTGGAGTGGGACCACAGTTGCCATACACCACTCCTTGGGCACGTATCCTGTGGTAAGGCTGAGATTAAACAGCTGCCTTATGTGCGGGTTTAATTCCTCATTTAGCTCATGTAGCACACAGCCGGGGACACCATCCGGTCCCATTGATGCTGTGTTTTTAGCTTTAAAGAGAGCAGCTTTCACCTGCGCATTTGAGATGTCTGGGAGGCTACACTCCGCTGGGATAGTTATCTCTCCTTTAGGGGGGGAGATGGTGAAGTTTGCACTGAACCTGTCTGCCAGTATGTTGGCAATGTCTGTGGGTTCAGTGATTTTTGTATAATTTTGGACTAATTCTGAGCATATCTGGGAGTTTCCACTCAGGTTCCTAACATAGCTGAAAAAGGCCTTATGATTGTCCTTTGAATCCATGGCAATTTTTCTCTCAAAGTTGGCCTTAGTTGATTTTATGAGTGCTCATATTTTTTTACTAATAATGATCAGGGGTGACTTCCCTTTTATGGATTTTGTTCTATCATGTAATAGCTTTCTCCTCTTATTGTAAAGTTTGTTTATGGCTGGGGTCCACCAGACTGGACGTTTGCCCTTTGTGGACAGAGTCTTGGTTTTATTTGGGATTGCCTGATCCATGCAGTCCTGCAGGTGTTCATAGAAGGCATTTGTAAGGGCTTCCGCAGCTTGGGTTGTGGTTTCCACTGGCTCAGGGGCCTTGAAGGATACCACACCAGTCTTGAGTAGTGTGAAGTTTGCTTTAGAGAAGTTCTTCACTGTGGTCTTTTTTGTTTGGGGTGGGGGCGGGATGTGGATTTCCAGTGAGATTAGTTTATGATCAGATCTCACCAATGAGGGATATACTTCCGGTGTGGAGCATTTTGTCCCCATGTTTGTGATAATGAGATCTAGTATATTTCCTCCTCTCGTGGGAACAGTGACTAGCTGTTCCATGGCATTTGAATTTATGAACTCCAGGAACCATTGGGCTAGAAAGTTAGGGCTTGAGTAATGTTCCCAGTCTATATTCGGGTAGTTGAAGTCACCCAATATGATGGTGTTTGGAGATACATTTATACCCTCCAGTGTCTTCAGGAAGGCTGTGTGGGGTTCCTGAGTTTGAGAGGGTTGCCTGTAGCATGCTACAATTTGTAGAGCAGTTTTGCCTATGGTTAGTTGCACCTGGATGGTTTCCGAAGCTTCGTGCGTTGCCACCAACCTGGAGGTGTGGGTATCCTTTATGAATATGGATACACCCCCTCCTTTTGTGGTGTGGTCCGGGTTTTGGGGCCGGAACGCATGATATGAGGTAAAACCAAATAGTGCCGGGGTGCTCTTAGGAGCCTTGAACCAGGTTTCAGTTACAGCACAGACATTGATGTTCTCCATACTGAGAAGGGCCTCGAGTGCGTGCATTTTGAGATTTAGACTTCTGGCATTGAGCAGCATTACCCTCAGTTTCTTCCCATTATTGTTTTCTAGGGTGGTAGGTTTAGAATTTGAGCCTTGCCTAAAAAAGGCACTATGGGGGTGGCAAGAGCCTTAGCCAATATCCGGAAATTCCGGGGGTGACAGGTGCAAGCCGTCCCTTGCGAAACAGCATGGCTTGTCAATCATGTCATCCCAGGCAGACAGACATTGGATCCCCTTTGAATGACACCAGACATTAAGCCAATTGTTAAAGCTGATCATCTTGTCTCTATATTGTGGCATCATTCTTGGTGAAGGAAGGATACTGCTCAGGGTCAGGGTCATACCTGCCTGGGCTACATAATCCGAGAGCTCCTCTATGTCTCTTTTCATGTAGTCCAGGGAGGTACGTCTCAGGTCGTTCACACCAGCATGGACAATGACTGTGTCATATTTGTACTTGCCGTGGAGTGACCCGAGTGCTTGTGTTATGTGGCGGATTCTAGCACCCGATAGGCAGCTTACTGTGATCCTCTCCTTGTCCTGGTGAGTGGGACGTCAGTGTGTCTGACTATGGAGTCACCGATGACAAGTATGTTTGGTGTTGTATTTGGCCTTAAGGGCTGTGACTGCTTTGCACACTGATTTTGTGGTTTATGTGTTGCTTGTGGGGTGTCTTGAGGTAGCAGTTGTTTGGGTGTCTGCTTTGGAGGCCTCTGCTGTTTAGGTAAATTTTTACTCAGAGCCTCCGGGTATGTCTTTGTGTGTTTATGTGTTTGATTCAGTGGTGTGGTAGCATTATGTGAGGCTGGTTTTGTGGTGTGTGTAGTTGCCTTCTCCTCCTGTCTGGTCTTGCCAGTCCTGAGTTGAGAGAGCACAGCCTCCAGTTTGGCTAAATAGCTGCATATCTTGCAAGTATTTGTGTTATGTGGGAGGAGGAGAGGGTTGTCTGTGTACATGAGGCAATTGTAACATTGCCTCAATATTCCCAGATTCACCAACTGGGCAGGAGAGGACGCCAGCATCTGGCCCTTCGACATGCTAGAAAAATTAAGAAGTTAGGTATGAGACTGAATAAGAGAGGACTTAGTAAGGAAGTGGGTACTCCTGGGGGGGTTTCGCAAGTGAGGGACTTTGTATAATATAGAAGTGACAAGTGCTGAGCTTTTTTTAACTTTTAGGAACAAGTGCTGCACTTTTTAGTCAAGAGATATACTGTTTAGGTTACTAGTAGAGCAGTTCTAAGGGAAAAAATGAAGAACAGACTTTATGGAGCCAGAAAAAGTTTAACCTTGTTAAACCGGCACTGCCCGATGCTGCTCTAGTGGCAACTCCGCGCTAAATCTCGCTAAAGCGTGCTTTATAGCAGGGGGCTGGAAAAGGCAGGAAGTGTTCACCTCATTTAAAGAGACTGTCATAAAATTTATTGTCACTTAAATTTAACATTTTGTGTGAATTTAGTTTTTATGTAATGCTTGTAGGTGCAGTTTTGATTTTTATTATTTTTTGTAAATGTTGACATTTATCTGACCTCCAAATGGCATTTAATTTCATTGGTTGTAAGTCATTCATGTGATCAATTACTGTTATAAAAGAAATCAACATGTACTGAATTTTGGCTTTGATCAAGTCCATTGTTAATTCACAGGATGAAAGCATTCAGATTCTTGTTGTGTTATTGACACTGTCTGAGGAGTTGTGAGTTTTTTTTTTATTTTTTAACTTTTTGATGACAGCCATAACAGAGCTTTCAATGCTGCTGTTGGGGAAGAGGCTTTTTTGTAATTTTTGAAATTTGCTATTGGTATCGGGTTCTTTCTTGAAGTTGAATTGTCTTCAGAAATTGCTGTTTGTTTCTTCACACGAGCAACATCCCAACCAAGTGACATACCACTTGTAGTGCAGAGCTCACCCAGCTCTTCATACTATGGTTGTAGCCTCTTTTGGTGACTTTCTCACATTCTCCCCACCCTGTCTCTTAAACACCTACACTGCTGCTACTAGAACATGAGTTTTCTGTGTTGCAGTCAGGGCTTTAAACCTCTACAGCATGTGGCTGGAGATAGATTTTCCATTCTTGATAGCAGACAATAATTTTATCACATGAAAAGCTACCAAAGTTGCATAGAGGTCAAGATAAACAATAGCTACTTGAAGCAAAAAAATCATCTTGGCAAATGTCAAGAACTGTAGGATGTGCAATAGAATAACTCTTATTCTGTTAGCTAATATGTTTGTAGATTAATTTCATGTTGCTGTTCTTAAACACTAACTATTACTCATACCTATATTTTTCCTTAAGTATAACCTTTTTCAAATGTTGTGGTGATGAGTTATAATTCCTCTTACTAGAAAGTGTCTTGTATTTCCTTTCCATATTATATCACCATCTATTTTAGGCTATTATTCATATCACCGGCTCTTTTAGGCTATTATTCCACCACTGTGGCAAAACAGCCTGCTTTTTATATACATTTGTTGGTAATATCCCCCTGCAATTTTATATTACAAACTAAATTGTTTAGATTGTCCATTCAAGCTACTATTCAAGCACACCTCCAAACAATTTACATGAATTATACTATCAATACGTTTTTCAATATTCATTTTGTTGTCATTATTCACATTAATTCTCAGTTGAACTGCACTGATATTAGGTATTACAAAATATGTAGCTGTACATCCTAAGAAATTAAGAGGATGTGCATTTGTAACCATCTCTAGATAATTAATGAAAATTAGATCAAGAGTTCACATCCAGACAATATTTCAAGGTGTCTACAGATATTTGTCAAAATACAATTTAAGCAGCCAGTTGTCATAATATCCAGATTTGCTGTACTGGCAATAAATCAGACTAGGGAAGGGAAGAGTCACACTAGAGCAAATTTTAGCACTGTTTTTATACATAGCTCTATTATGTCTTCTTAATTTCTCCATGTCTTTTGGGTTTCTAATACCATGACAGGAATGTACCCCATTCTTAAGTCAAAGTATGATTAAAGCTCATGAAATTAGTATTGTTTCAGTCTTTGATGTCAGCCAGAGCGCTCTTCGCAGCACCCGCAATGTGGCCAGTAATAACTCCTTCTGCAGTTTATATGGAGTTACATATATTGGTAACATATCTAAATATGATTGTAAATTCTTTTTTTATAAGACCTGTTGCTCCTATTACTATTGGAACTATCTGGGCATCTTTATTCCACATTGATCTCATTTCTGCCTGCAAATCCTGATATTTTATGACTTTGTGTCTCTCTGTACACAAGACACTATAGTCACTGGGTGTGGCAATTTCAATGATCAATGCTACACTTGTCTTCTTTTCTTGGACCACTATATACAGTTTTCTAGCATCTATCTTTTGAACTGTTAGTAATGGATGGTCCCAGGTGATGTAGACTTCTTTACTTTCTATGATGCTTTGTGGCTCATGTTTCCAGTGTTTTTTGCCCACTTCAATACCATAATGTTTGCACAATCCCCAGTGCAACACTCTTGCACTTCAGTATACAGTCCTTCTGCCATTAGTATGTCGCAACCAGCAATGAGGTGTGCAACTCTTTCCAATTCGGTTTTACAAAAACCTACATTTGTCTGTTTTTCTGACACGTTCAATGGACTTTATAAACCAACATGTATTCAGCCCACTAGCTTTGGCCGCCAATATTAACCTTTTCTATGCTTGCAACTATAGTTATGCTTTTTTCCACATTTCTTGCCTTCTCATGTGATCATTCACCTTATATTCTTTCTTTTTTTTTTTTTTTGGCACATTCAGTTGCTGCCTGATTTTTATCTACCTTTGGTTTGACTTCTATTCTTGCTTGATGCCGATAAGCTTCTGCTAGATTAAGAAAATAAGTCATCTTAGATTTATTCTCCTCATGTTTCAAAACTTTCACTAAGTTTGGGTCTTGTGAGGTCAGCAGATATGTGTAGAGTCCCACAATTGCAGATCTGTACATATAATCAATTTCAAGGAGGCCCATCCTCCCTTCGGAATGGGGAATATATAATCTTGGTATGCACTGACTTTTATAAATCATTTGGTGAGCATGAAGCATCCTTCTTATTTTCCTGTCTAATCTATACAACACATTTTGGGGCCAATCAGTCACTCCAAAACTGTAAGTTAGGACAGGAGGAGCAAATTGGTTTATAGCTTGGATTTTGTTCCTAGATGTCAGTGCTGTTTTCAGGATTAATTTAAGTCTTCTGAAATATTCCTTATTAAGTTTTATTTGCATTTGTTCATGTTTTAGTGTTGATCCTTCATCAGTTCCCAAATATTTATATATTCCTTCTTGCTCAAGTTCTTTTATATCACATTCTTGTCCCAAACTGATGTTTTCCTGGTGTTGCAGTTTTCCTGCTTTAAAGGTTGCTTTTGCACATTTATCAAGACCAATGACATTCTTATCTGAAAAAGTTTTGACAACTTGCAGTTGTGCTTTCAATTCCTCATCTGATGAGTTATACAGTTTTAAATCATCAACAAAGAGAAGGTGAGAAGTCTTTATATTGTGTTATTTTCTAGGACCCAGATTATAGTCATGACCTAAGCTGTTGCATAAACAGCTTAATGGATTAAGGCAAGGCAGAATAGTAACAGTGACAGAGAGTCACCCTGGAATATCCCCCTTTGAATTTTTATCCCTGGGATAACAATTTGTCCTTTATCATGGCTTAATTGCAAAGTGGTCTGCCACTGTTTCATGGTCACTGTAATGTAGTCGATCATTGTGGTGTGTATCTTATACATTTTTAAGCATGCTTTTATCCATGAATGAGGGATACTATCAAATGCTTTTTTGTAGTTAATCCATGCCATACTTAGATTCTTCCCCTTTTAGAATTCTCCACTATGACTTAATTTAACAACAAATGATCCTTTGTTCCATATGACTTTGTCTTCTTGCCATTTTGTTTTACTGCCATAATTGAGTTTTCTTCTAAATTACTATAAACTCTGTCGGCATCGATTCCCATGTAAAGTTTATACGTCGTTGAAAGGCAACTTATTGGTCTATAATTTTTAGGGTAGCTTGGAGGTTCACTCTTAAGTAGGAGCATTGTTTTTCCTGTTGTTTGCCAGGTTGGTGCCTGTTCTCAATGCACCTATAAATAATTCTTACTCATGGCTAAATCTTTGTGCAAAGATGTTAATACTTTTAACCAGAAGTTAAGTACTGCATCTGGGCCTCGGTTTTTCCAATTGGAGGCTTTTCTTAACTTTGTTTCAATCTCTCTAGCTGTTACGTCATCCCATTTCATATCCCGTACCTTTAAACTTCTTATTCTTTCTTTTACTTCTTCTAGCCATTTAACATCTTTGTTATGTTCCACAGGATCTTCATAGATACTTCTCCAAACGTATCTATTTCTTCTTTTTTTGTCAATTCCTTTTACCTTATTTCCCAGTTCTCTATAAAACCTTTTTGAGTCATCAATAAATTGCTTATTTTGTACTTTTCCTTTATATTTATCTTCGTATCTTCTACGTTTTTTCGGCCGTGCTGAAATTGTTAGTTTATTTGCGATAGTGCATGATTAATCCTGATCAGTTCTAATACTGTGCATTGCTTTTGTCACATCTATCTTTCTTAGTATTTTTGTTGCTCTATACCCTCTTCTATAGTCTTCTAACAGTGACACTTCTTGTATTAATTGCTTTATAATTTTATCTATTCGATATATCCATGATGGTATTCAATTTCTCCCCTTCCTTTCCCTCACTACCCTGTGTTCTGGTGGTAGAGCTTTATCAGTTATTAATTTAGCTGAACAGTAATATATCCCATTTACTTATGTTATATTGTATGGATCTGTATGAACAGTCCTAATTACTGTGTTCATTTGTTTTATCAGACTTCTGACTTTGGGTTTCTACAGTCTATATCTTTCATTGATCTTGATATATCTGTCCATGTCTATTAAATCAAGCAATTCTTCTCTTAGCTCATTTTCTTCCAAACTGAGGGCACAGCCCTTGTTTTGCAATTCCTACAGGCATTCTATAGAAGGTTCTATAGCATCTTCCTGTGATAAAGTCTCATCAATTTCATCCTGGGCCATCCATTGCTCTATCATATGGGAACTCACTGTCCTATCACTCCTCTACATTGACTGCATCAGAGTTTCTACAGTCTCCTGTTCCTTCCCTTGCTGTCTAGCTTCAAGTGAACATTTATACTGGTTTCCTGTGGAAGGCTCCACATTTTCTTCATATGGCACCTGACCAATTGCTTCCTGTTCCACTGGTTTCCCCTTAATTTGGATATCCATTACTCTATCCTGTTGCGGTGCTTCCTGAATTAGATTTTCTACACTAAATCCGTCACTTTGCAGGTACTCCATAACCTCAGTGTTTATTTCTTTAACTTCTCTACTAATCTCCTTTTCTACTTTTCCTCTTTGTCGTGTTATTTTTTTTTGTATTGTAAAGTTTTCTATATCCAGATTCCTTTGTCTGTATTTCCCTTCAAATATTTTTGGTGCTGCTCTTTTCGTATTGGTTAGTTTTGCTTTCTCCTTTGCATAAATATTGCACCATATTAAATCTCTTTTTCTTTCCTATGTCCATATTTCTTCTTCAGTGTTTTCTGATCTTAATGTTTCTCCCTGCTTTGGGAACTCACTCCACCCTGCTGTGATGTAACCTGTGTTAGACCTTCTACATCAAATCCTTCACTTCGCAGACACTCCGTAACTTCAAGTTCGATTTTTTTAACTTCTACTTTACTGATCTTCTTTTCTACGTTCCATCTTTGTGATACTATTTTTTTTATTGTAAAATTTTCCATATCCAGATGCCTGTGCCTATATTTCTCATCTTTGGGGCTGCCTTCTTTACATTGATCAATTTGGCTTTCTCCTTTGCATAAATATTGTACCATATCAAATATTTCTTTCTTTCCCAGGTCCATATTTCTTTTTTATACTTTTTGAATATCTCATGATTTTGTTGTTTATATTTTCTTACCTTCTGAGATGTTTCTTTTTCCACACAGATCAATGCTTCTTGATCTATATACTGTTTTTCACAAATCCGTTGTATTGATGAACACAATTTTTCATTTGAAGCTTCTGACAGTTTTTCTTGCAGAAGTATTTTTCTTTCCTCTAATTTCTCTCTTAATCGTTTTGTATATCTTGTGTCTGGAAATTCTGGGCTTTTTGCATAATAGTAACAATGCATAATTATGTCCTCTGAGGCCCTATACATGTGGCATAAAGGAATGGAGTTCAGATAATTGACAAAAAAGCATGTATTTTATTTTAATTTGTTTTCCAGGGTAGAGCACTGATCTCAATGGGCCATTTTCAGACTTAGCCCAGGAGTGGTGTCTGGTTAAATGACTTGCTCAGTCACATAGTTGGACAGTGGAGGCTGTGGGAATCAAACCTTGCACCACTGGACCACAGAAAACAGCTTGTACAGTTTCTTAATCCTATCAGTCAGCTACCAGACATAATATAGTGTCAAAGGACCTCCTTCCTGTGAATAACCTAATTAGGAGGCTGCTACCGTTATATAATTTCAACCCATCCAGACTCAACAAATTTACTGTCTCTGTCATGTTCCATACTAATAGTCTAATAGTTTTCTACAACACTAATCCATGTAACACTAAAATACCACAACATTTTTGTATTGTTTGGTCTCCAAATAAATCTGAGATATAGATAATATGCAAATTATGTGACTGAATGTTTTTTTGTTGCATTTCTCTTACCATGTGACTAGTTCTTGTTATATTTCATGGACAACTGTGTATGCTTAGGGGACTTGCTCTAGTTAGCCTGGAATGCCAAAAAGTCCATGATGCTGTAAGAATGAATATATTCCCAGCTCACAAAAAAACTGTGGGGAGTTAGGCAGTAGAGAATTATGTTTAGCATTTTAATTTCCAGAGATTAAGCTACCCTCAGGAATATTACTTCTTACCCCTTCAATACTTGAATATTCAAAGAATTGCAACCGTGACTGATGCATTGTTATTCATTGTTCATTACTAGTTTCCCCATTATTAAACACCACTACCTAACTCTCATCAAAGATACATGGCTCCCAGAACATTTGATAGCCAACTTCCTACTAGGTTCACTAATTCACAAAGCTCTTTCCCCTGAGACATGTTCCGCTCTCACTAATAAACCTTTCACCAATCCCCCAACACACAGATACACAAATATGATCTTAGGGGTATATTGAAATCTCAACCCACTCTACTAACTGAAAAACTAAACTTTGTTGCACTGACCATGTTTTTCTCCATCCTAGCACCTAAACTCTAGAAATCTTTTCCACCCTCAATCAGAGAAATCCAAATTTATTCGGGCTTCAGACAACAGCTGAAGGAAACCCTCTTTACACAAAGTGGGACTGCACTCCCACAGATCATGTTGCATGAACCCGGCAGCTCTCTCTCACCTCTTTATTCTGTTTTATCCTTCTTTATCTGATGTCATTACCTCACTTAAAGCCTATCATTTATCCTGATTCCCTATTGTCTTTGCATTTCTCACACTTCTCTCCTTTTTAACTCCTCTTCCCCCCTCTCCATTTTTCTGTGTTCTCCACATGATATCTGTTTCAGCAACTATTCTCACTTGCCTCCTGCAACATCTTTATACCTCTCTATATAATGATATGTTGCTATCACTGTAGAATAAACCATTTCAGTCATTGACTATATATTATCCAAAATGCTCTGCTAAGCATATTTCCATTTTTCCATCCATGTTTTGATTTTGTAAACTGCTTCTTGAACTAAATGTTGTAGCATAGTTTTCACCTGAAAATATGTATACTTTTATAGAATATTCTTGTATCTGTAAATTAGTTATGTTTTATCTTATGTGATCCTATTCACCTAGGCTGCGCCTGCAAATAGTCCACTGAGATCAGTGCACCACCCTGTTAAACAAATATAAATAAGTAAGTAAATAAATAAATACATGTTTAAACATCTACAAGTGTGCCATTAGTACTGACACAACTAATTAAAGGTTCATCAATAGTTTGTGTGAATGTTTACTTAACAAAAACATCAGACATTTGCAATACATCAGTTTCAATAAGAAGATCCCCTACTTCTTTACCTGTATCTACATTAGAACCATTCACACAAAAATATGTTTGAGGTAAGAATCAACAGGTAGTAAAGGGATATTAATTTCCTGAAGAGTCACACTATTTCTTCCTCAAATTTGTGACATGAGCTTCCAGATCATCTTGATATGAACATTTAGGTTCCTAGGTTCATACGTGTGTACTAGGCTAATTGCCCTGGAGCCTTTACAAGCCTAGCACATTGAAGTGCCCTGGCATCATGCTGCCCAACGTTAGTTCCCAGTGACTCTATCAAGAAGAGCCACTGAAGTGATCCCTAGGGTGAACTTTCTATTTCCCATCCACTCATCAAGATTTCTCTTGAAGAGGGCCAGTGAGGTGCTTATGAATATGTCCCTCCAGCATGTTCTGTTGATTGTGGTAATGAGGTTGAGATCTCTGGAGCATGTGGTGTGGAGGGATTGGGATTTCTTTAGATGTAGCATTTCTAACAGAGCTGGATCAGACATGGCTTTGTAAGTCAAGCAGAAATTGCCTCCTTGTAGACGATTTGAGTCTGTCCGTGTAGGACATGTGTTTAAGGATCCTCTTCGTGAGGTACTTTTGTGTTCTTTCCAGCTATTGCATGTGTCTAGTGAGGTACATGCCAAATGGGGCATTATACTCAATGACTGGCCTAATGAGGGAAGAGTAGAGAGAAATGATGACCTCTTTCTTCCTGGATGCAAAACTCTTGGTAATGAGATGTACCACATAGAAGGACTTTCTGACCACAGTGGCACTATGGTGATCAAAGGAGAGGTTGCTGTCAACCTGTGTCCCCAGATCTCTTATAACACCTTCAGTGTTCAGTGGGCTCCCACTGATGTGGTAATTAGTGGGAACTGATTTTTTTCCCAAAGGGGATGATGATGCATTTTTTGGCATTAAGCTTAAGGCCATGGTTTCAACACCAGTCAGTGATCTCAGTGAGGCCTTTCTGTAGGATGTCTCCATCACTTGGGGAAATAATAATGTCTCGCAGCTTGCAGTTGTCTGCAAACTTGGTCAGCCAGAGTCCCTCCATGTTGGCCTGGACTTCTAAGAAGTAGATGCCAAAGAGGAGAGGACCCAGGACCGATCCTCGTGGGACTCCACTCATGACTGGTCGGCAGTCTGACTTGGAGTTCACTACTTTCACATTGTGGGTTCTATCTGTGAGCCAGTTTGCAACCCACCTAGTGATATAGAGGTTGATGCCTAGTTTGGTGAGTTTATCAAAACTTCCTGAGTTGAAAATGGTATCAAAGGCCTTGGCTAGATAGAGGTAGGCTGTATGAACTGCCTTGCCCTCATCCACAGCTCTGGTGACTGACTCATAGAAGTCAACCAGGTTGAGCAGGCATGATCTAACTTTCACAAAACCAAATTGCATGGGATCTAGAGTTTGGAGATTCCCTGCATCCTTGTTAATTAGGTCCATGATGATGCACTCCATAGCCTTACATATCAGACTCATCAGGCTGATGGGGAGATAATTGCCAGGGTCTGTAGTCACTCCCCCTTTATGGAGAGAGATGACTGTAGCAGTGTGCCATTCAGTAGGGACAAAGCCTGAGGTGAGGCTGTGACTAAACAGAGCACACAGATGTGGTGCCAGTTCACTTTGTAGTACATGTAGAACACATCCTGGGATATTGTTGGGTCCCATGGAAGCTGTATTCTTGGCCTTGGACAATGCAGCTTTAACTGCAGTAATGCTGGGTGCCTGGCATTCCTCCAATATTGTGATTGGTCCTTTGGGGGAGAGAGGAGCAAAGTTGGCACTTAATCTGTCAGCAAGTATGTTGGCAATATCTGTTGGCTCAGTATAGGAAGTACCATTGTGCAGTAACTCAGAGCAAACCTAGGTATTGCCATGGAGATTCTTGATATAACTATAGAAGGCTTTGTGGCTGTTTTTAGTGTCTGCCACAACTCTGCCTTCATAGCTGGCTTTAGAGGTTTTGATGAGCGATCTCAACTTTTTCTTGAGGCTAATAAGGGAGTTTTTTCAGTCTTGGGACTTCACCTTATTCAGCAAAAGTTTCGTCCTTCTGTTGTAGAGTTTATTAATGGCAGGGGTCCACCAGATTGGTTTCCTTTTTTGGAGGAGAGCGTCTTGGTTCTGTTGCATATGACTAGTTCCATGCATTTATGTAAGTGTTCACATAGTGCATCGGTGCATGATTCGGCAGTCATGTATCTATTTTCCATTGACATGGGTGCCGTGAAGTTAGCCACCTGTTTTTAGGAGCCCAAAGTTAGCTTTGGAGACGTTTTTCATGCTGGTTACTTTTGTGAGGGGTTTGAGTGAGATGTGGATTTCCATTGTGATTAGTTTGTGGTCGGATCTAACCAGAGAGGAATTGACTATTGGTGTAGAGCAATGGGTGTCCATGTTAGTAATAACCAGGTCAAGGATGTTGCTTCCTCTACTGGGGATAGGAATAAGCTGGTCCAGGGCATTAGAATTGATGAAATCCAGGAAGCATTGGGCCAGTGTATTAGTGCATGAGTAGTTTTCCCAGTTGATGGAGGGGTAGCTGAAGTCACCTAGTATGAGAGTGTTGGGTTGGACACTAATAGTTTTCAGGGTTCTTAGGAGCGACAAAGGGACATATCTGTGTTCTCAAATTTGTTTGCTTATTGCTATATATATTTCATTTAATCAGTACATGTAATGCACTCTCATCAAGATAAGACAGCAAGAGGTTCTCTTGTTCGATTCTCGGCTGGAGCGCCTTCTGTGTGGAGTCTGCATTTCCTCCCGATGGTCGAGTGGCATTCGAAAGACATGCATGAATGGGCGTGCCTTCACTGATGGGTGGGTGTCAGGCTAGCAACTTGGCACCATAAAAATCGACTGCCAATAATTACCGGACCGAAGTTCCGCTGTGGCGACCCCTAACTGGGAAAAAGCCAAAAAGACAAACAACAACGCTGTGAGAACACAAACAGAATGAACACTTTAACTGAATCACCACATTTTTATCAATGTAACTTCTAAGTTATAGTGTTTGTTCTGTCTGTGTTCTCACAGTTTGTGTTCAATAATGTTGTGGTTTTTATTCTGGTGAACCTTCCAGTGCCTTATTTTTTTGGTTATTGGTATGAATTTAGGCACTTCTCCACATTTTCATTTATAACAGTTAAGGTTCTGATTAATAGGTTTCAAATCCTGACTCTAAATGCATTGACCACATGATATGCATTCAGCTGGAAATTTATTATATAATAGGTCTTCTAGTTCATATTGCATAAATTCATAGATTCATACATTGTTACAAGGTTAACAACACAAGGGGCCTTTCTATGCCTAGGCAAGTTTTCCTGAAAGAACAATGATGTCCTGAATGCAAAAAGGACATTCAGAGTCAGGCCTTTATAAGTTACTGCTGTCCATAAGGAACATGGGTGCCAGACTTGGTGTAAATTTTGTATTTCCCATCCACTGGTCTAGGTTGTATTTAAACTGTAAAGATAGACAAACTCAGCTTCACATGGAGGGGAAACCTGTTCCATAGGACAGGCAGTCTCTAGGACACATATCTATCTCTCCAGCATGTTCTTTTTAAGTCACAGACAAAATTCAACTCCCTAGACCTTGCATTTTTCATACCGTTTAGTTTATGAATATGCTCAAGATTCGTAAGTGTGGGGTTTGCAGATGTGTTGTAACCCAGTCATAGTTAACCCCTCAGTAATCTATAGGAGACTGAGTAGAGGTAAAGGGCTTTAAGACACTGTATCAGGCAGATTTAATATGCTTTGTGTTCTTTTGGTAAAGAATCTCTAAGTTTGCTCCTGTTGCTGTATATGCCTGATCAGGTACATACCAAATGGAGCATTGTACTCTATGGTTGGTCTGAGAAGGGCACTTTATAATGAGATAATGACCTCTCTGGACCTAGATACCATGTCCTTACTTATAAGTCGTGCAGCATAAAAGGATTACTTACCACTATGGCCATATGGCGGTTGAAGTTAAAGATACTGTATACCTGTGTTACCCAGATCCCTGACCACTGGGTTGACTCTTATGGATGTATTATCAACATGGTAAATGGATGGAATTTTTGACTTTCCAAAGGGTACAATTATGTATTTCTTAGCACTGAGTTTAAAACCACTGATTTGGCACCATTTGTTAATCAGTCTTAGGTCTTGAAGAATGCTAGTGTCTGCAGTAGAGTCCATGATAACTCCTAACCTGCAATCACCTACACACTTAGCCAGCCATAAAACTTCAGCAATTGCTTCCATTTCAGAGACTCAGATGCCAAAATGGAGCTGGTCCAGTACAGAGGTCTGGGGGACTCGGCTAGTGGTTGGCCACTTGGTGAAGGTGGCCTTACCTATTTTGAACTCGTAGGTCCTATCAGTGAGCCAGGTGGCTATCTAGTAGGTGACAAAAGGGTTTATATCTATATTGGTGAGATTATCTATAATGTCTGAGTAGGGTATTGTATCAAAATCCATGGCCAGGTTGAGGTAAGCAGTGTACACAGTCTTGCCTTCATCCATTACTTTGGTGACCCTTTCAAAAAACTCCACCAGATTTAATAGGCATGGCCTTCCTTTAAAAAACCTGAACTGTGATGGGTCTAGCATTTGCAGGTTACCTATGTCATTATTAATCATGCCCATGAAGATTCTTTCCTTGGTCTTATATATGAGGCTGGTCAGACTTATGGACATGTAGTTACCCGACTCAGTGGTTGGACTTTCCCTTTTTGCAGTGGAATTCTTGGGCACAAAACCTGACTGTAGGCTCCTGTTGTAAAGTGATTCAAGTGGACCACAGAGGTCATGTTTCATGCTATTTATTAAACATCCTGGGATGTTATTGGGCCCATTGATGGAGTGTTTTTGGCCTTGAAAAGTGCATTGATAACATGTTCTCTAGTAATGATTGGAGGGATTATGGTATGAGAAATTTGATCTGAACCTGTCAGCTAAAAGGATGGTAATGGTCTCCTGTTCAGTGTGGATGATGCCATTTACAATAAGTTCTGTGCATTGCTGTGTATTTCCCCTGTGGTTAAGAACATAGCTGTAGAAAGCTTTGTGTTTTCCATAGCTTGAGCAGCTATTTTTTCTTTAAATTTTGCATTTGAAGTATTCATTAATCTTCTTATCTGCCTGTTTAGATTAGTTAGAAGGCTTTTAGCATGTATGGCTTTCTTCCTCCTATGCTTGGCCAAGATATTTTTCTTTTCTTGTATAACCGATTGATAGTGCGATTCCACCATGGTGGCTTGTCCTTTGTTTGTCTTATTTTTAATACGTGTGGGCACAGCTCACTCTGTAATTTATCAATGTGACTGCACAGATATTTTGCAAATAGCTCAGCATATGCTATGGTTTTAAATGGGTTTGAGGATGTTTGGAATTTAGCAAAGGTGTCCCTTAGTAGAGATAGTTTAGCCTTGGAATAGTTCCTAAAGGTCTTTGGTTTCCCTGGACCATCATATTTAATTTTTAATTCAAGCAATACTGCCATATGGTTGCCATATGGTCAGATATGATGAGCAAAAACATTATAAAGTCAAGGATGCTTGTAACCCTGGTGGGAGAATGGACCAACTTTTCCAAGATGCATCCATGATTGATTATCTTAATGCAGATGTAAACAGTGTCTGAATTATCCAGAAAGTATAACCTGCACCATGGGCTCTATACCACAGAATCAGAAAACACACACGGTATTCCCCATTAGTATTTTATGTAGTGCACAAAGGATATTGACTGTACCCTTTCTGTGTATAATAACACTGCTATAATGAAAAATGCAAACAGTATACTCCTGATTTCTATTAGCTCTCAACTGTGCATACCAATAATGCTATAATGAAAAATATTCAAGCAATTTTTTCCTGCTTGCTTTTAGCCGACAAGTACTGCAGTGGGTTTAATAAGTGCATAATGTACCAAGTCCTATGCCCGAGAGGATGCACGGTCCAAACCAAGTAGAAAGCTCCAAATAGACCAGCAAGGCAGCACAGAGTTCAATATATTTATTAAAAACTGATAAATTAAACAAACTAGTTTCGGCCAACAGCCTTCTTCAGTGTAAAACAGTATAATCAAGTTCATTTGAATCATCCTTTAAATGCATATCAAGAGCCAATCAAAAGGTTGAGCTCATGAATACTGATAAGTTTGAAGATAATTTATAATACATGTTTTGGGGCACTTGAAGTAAATCATATAGGTATACAATAACAATTGGTATATATACTCGGGTGAGGTCCATCCATAACATGAAAAAGTAACCAACAAGTTACTTACATGAAACAAAACAAATTATTAGTATATTCTAACAGATTCATATGACAATATATTCATACTTAGAGTTGGTTTTTATTATGCCATACTGGAAGAGCTCCTATCACAGGCTATTCAACAGTTCTTGGTTAAAGAAACCTTAGATAAAAATATTAGATAAAAATATCAGATACTGACATTCAAAGGACTCAAACATACTATGTAATAAAGGAGCATATGTTGGACCAAATAAATTTTGTATACATAAAAATGTATATATATAGAGATTGGTAGTGGGCAACACAAATAATAAGCATATTTTTTCTTTATCTTGTCTTAGACAGATACATAATAGGTGTCATGTTTATGGTGGACAAGTGTGAAAGCCATCATGTTCAGGCTGTTATTTTCATTACTGTTGATCCAATTTATGTTCTATGCTTATTATTTGTGTTGCCCACTACCAATCTCTATATATATACATTTTTATGTATACAAAATTTATTTAGTCCAACATATGCTCCTTTATTACATAGTATGTTTGAGTCCTTTGAATGTCAGTATCTGATATTTTTATCTAATATTTTTATCTAAGGTTTCTTTAACCAAGAACTGTTGAATAGCCTGTGATAGGAGCTCTTCCAGTATGGCATAATAAAAACCAACTCTAAGTATGAATATATTGTCATATGAATCTGTTAGAATATACTAATAATTTGTTTTGTTTCATGTAAGTAACTTGTTGGTTACTTTTTCATGTTATGGATGGACCTCACCCGAGTATATATACCAATTGTTATTGTATACCTATATGATTTACTTCAAGTGCCCCAAAACATGTATTATAAATTATCTTCAAACTTATCAGTATTCATGAGCTCAACCTTTTGATTGGCTCTTGATATGCATTTAAAGGATGATTCAAATGAACTTGATTATACTGTTTTACACTGAAGAAGGCTGTTGGCCGAAACTAGTTTGTTTAATTTATCAGTTTTTAATAAATATATTGAACTCTGTGCTGCCTTGCTGGTCTATTTGGAGCTTTTTAATAAGTGCATAACATAACTGTTATAAAATAAATAAGCAGTAGCTGACAAACATTGAATAATACTGTTATGAAAATTCACAAATTTTACAAATGATTTTCCCCTACTTGCTGCTACCCGTAAGTGCTATAACAAAATACTCAAACAGCATTCTCCTACTTACTGCTTGCTGGCAAGAACTATAATACACATAATATAACTAGCTAAAGCACATAGCCAAGTTCAAATATCTGGAAGTTTTAATAATAGCACCTGGGATACCCAGCTTGAATCCAGAAAGCAAAATGTGTTACAAAATATAGAAACAATATTTGCTTGTCTGCAGATTGCTGACAAGGCAGACAGAACCATAGGGTGGAGTGGGTGAGCACCCCCCACACTTTACATGAAGTCATGAACTGTGCCCCCAGCTCCTGGCTCAGATTTTTTTAAAAATAAACAAGGATGTGCCAGAGAAAAGAGAAAAAGGACATTAGAAAAACAGAAAGTGTATGTGTGTGTGTGTGTGCGTGTGTGTGTGTGTGTGTGTGTGTGTGTGTGTGTGTGTGTGTGTGTGTGTGTGGGTGTGTCCGTTTGTTTGCGAGTGTCAGTGAGTGCATGTATGCCAGTGTTTGCAAGTGCATGTATGTCACTGTATCTGAGTTCATGTGTATATGCAGGTATGTGGCTGTGCGCGGGTGCATGTGTATATGTGAGTGTGTGTGAGTGCGTGACAGTGCAAGCATGTGAGTGTACAAGTATGTGTATATAACTGTACACAGATACATGTGTACAAGTACGTCAATGTGAATGTGTGAGTGTCTGCCAGTGTGCATATGCCAGTGTGTGATTATGTGTATATGACTGTGCACAAGTGCATGTGTATATGTAAGTGTGATCGAATGCCTGCATGCAATCATGTGTGAGTACATGTGTAGACTAGGGTTCAGAATCAGACTCCTACATAAGGGAGGTTGCTCCGGAGAACATTATTTTTTTTTTAACTTTAAAACATCATGTATACTTCTCAACTGTACAGAGTTTGCAGAATATCCAGATTTTTGCCTCATATTTTTTGGCTTGTTCTCCTCATGAAATGTGTGGTTTTCTGGCCAATAACTGAGGAATGAAATCCCTAAATAATGACAAGCATTTGAGTTTCATACTTCATTTTCTTCGGGAAAATTCTGTTATTATAGTAACTTTTTAAGTTTATAGAATGATATTTAAAATCTGTCCGTACTTTTGGAACTTTGTTTCACCATTATTTTAGGCTTTATCCAGATTTCTTGTGCTAAGAGGTTGAGAGGTATTCGCAGTTATTCAGGGAAAGTAATTATTCATTTTATTGCAATATTCCTTTTTTCAGTTAAATGGAAAGCTGGCAATGTAAAATTCAACAAATATTACTCAACAAATGCATTTATTTATTTATTTTACTTGCCCTTGTTTACAGGGAAGGTCCAACTGGCTAATACCCATTTTCAGCAGAGGCCCGGGGAGAAAAGCTCCATTTGCTTACATTGCATTATACTAACTTCCAGTTAAACACAAAGTAGTTACATTTCTATTTGCATTAATACACAAATAGTTAAGCTGATGTTCATTCTTCATTCTATCTTAAAGAAGTGGGTTCAGATCTGATCCATCGAATCTGACTTGGCCAATGCTAAAGCTCACAGCCACCAAATTTCTCGTGCTTCTCCCTTACCCTCAATGCGCTTAGCAAATTACTTCAGATCTCGTTTGCCACTTCTAGCTATCAGACATGGTCTACCAATCTCTCTCTCGCACTGTGTTAGATAAGTGAAATTTCTCTGTTTTTCTGTTAAATAGTTTTTCAGTGTTTTGTGACTAATATCTTTATTGTTCTTTCTGCTTCTATTTGCTCCCCCTTGCCCTTATGGCTTTGTGGTAATCACTTTCATACCACTGTTGGTATTCCCTTGCTGCTTCTTCTTCTCCAAACTCATAATTTTAGCAGGTTATATTTATAACTTTTTATATTTGCTGCTGCCCTTGTTGTTCCTTTCCTTTTTTGTACTCGGTACACTTAGATACTATCATTAGTATCTCCCTTCCTTTTTGACTGTTGTAGTTTCTCTCTATACCATTGTTGGTATACCCCTTTTTTAATTCTTCTTTCCTAAAAAAAAAAAAAAAAATTAGATTGCCTTTTTCCCTAGTATCTCTCTGTTATTTTCTCTTACCAGATACTACATGATGGCTGACAAACTTGCAGCTTTTAACTCATTCCCTCCAGTAGAGCTGTTTTGAGTGTGTACCTTTAACTCCCAGTGGGTGTGGCTTCAGCCTTTAAAAAATGAAGTTGTCACCTTACAGTTCTAACAAATACTTATTGATAGAGGTCCTATATCAATACAATTGCGTTTTCCATCATATATGCTTCAACATAAAATATTCTGATGCCGTGTGTGTAGCATGGCTTTGGAATTATTAATGTAAATATGACCAGGCAATATCGGACGCCTAGAGGAGCAGTAGGAGGTAACTGCAGAAACGCCTGTAGACATCACTCGGCTGTAATAAAATGCTCAAAGTGTGGGTATAAATTGCCAATTTTGGATGCACACACTCTCTGTGTGTACATTTTGGGCTCTCTACATTTACAAGAGGGCTGCTCTTTTTGCAATGGATTTAATCCGCAAGCTCTTACCGAACGCAAAAATAAACTGATCCTGAAAGGCCTCATTCCATCTTCTTTTGGCAAATCCATATCCCAGTCTCCAAAGTCAAAGCCTTCTACTTCATCAAAATCTTCTTCGGACTCTTCTCAGAAGAGAAGTTCATAAGAACAAGTCTCAACCCTAGATCAGAAGAAACAGAGTATGGGATCCAACTACTAAATTGGATTCTATTACGTCCAAGCAAAACATTACAGACCTAACACTGGCTAAGTCAGATCAGAATACCTCAAAACCATCAGATTCTACCTTACCAGATCAGACCGAACACTCAGAAGCTCTGTATTGTCCTCAGACTAGATACTCTCCATCAGTTGACACAGTTCCTGATAGACTTCCATCACCATTTTTACAGAGACCAGCATCCCCCTTCATTTACTCTACTCGTTCCTCTAGAAGCCTCACAGAAGAAGATGTGGAGATAGTGGTGAGGAAGATCATCTTGGCATAGGGGCAGATTGGTTTTACATCAGCACCTATCCCCCTGGGTCAGGTTACCAGACCTTCTACCACAACCCCATGGAAGTTCCTCCTCTAGCATCTTCTGTTGCGCCTTCTGTTGCTTTAGAGCCACAGGATCCCAGTTGTCCAGCTGTCCGAATAAGACAGTCTCAGATCTGAGAATCATTGCATCCTCAGATCCAACGTCATCTCTGAGACCTCCAATCGATTTGGATCCAGAGAGCACTCAGAGCCAAAGCCTGCCTACCAGGTCTGGGGTGCAGCATTTATGTCTGAAGCTTTCATAGCTGTCTCTGTTCCTCTGAGCCTCAGCACTGGACAGTTCAACTCTGGCTTCCTCCTTGGGGGGTGGAGCCAATGGAGTGGACAGAGGGGATGATTCAGAAACCTGCTTTCTTGGATCAGAGCCTCTCTCTGACTCCTCTGAGCTCTGCCTTCAGGGCTGCGAAGAAAGTGTTCTCTGCCTCGGCAGACCTGATGGAGCCTTCCCCTTGGATCTCAGATAATCGACCATGATGTCCCAGCATCTTGAACCTCACAACCTTTCTTCACAGGGGCATCCAGTACTGAAGCCTCAGGTTCCTTCCCAGAGAATTTTGATTGCCTCTTCCTAAACTTCCCCAGAGCATCCCACTGAGAAATTTCCAAGGAAGATGATGTGTAAGAGGAAGCATCCTGATTCCCCACACGAGTCTGTCACTAAAGACATGAATTTCAATGAGGGCATAGGGTCCCCACGGTCATGTCCTGAAGATGTCCCCTTTGGAGACATCCTAGAATTCCTTAAACATAGAGGTGGCTGGACTCCCTCCAACACTATGCTGGAGGAATCTGTTCTCCTAGAGACTTTTGGTGCAGGACCATCCACCTCCTGGGTGACTCCACCCACTGACAAGCTCATTGACATGATCACTAGGCAGGCATGGAAAGAACTCGACTCCATGAAATGCATACCTCTTAAACCAGACAGGATAATGGCACCACCTGTGGACAGCCAGTTTGGGATGAGAACAGGTTCCAGTTGATGCCATGGTGATTGTGGTGGATGCAAAGAAGAAACAAGCTGATGAGAGTTCCACAGTCCATCTCCCCAACAGGGAGTCGCAGGTGATGGTCAAACTGGGGAAGTATGTCTTTGCTTCAGTGACATTTACCTTATGGTTGCTGAACTATATGACACACTTTGTCAGACTTCAGAGAGATTTGACAAAGAAATTATCAAAGACTCTCTCATGAGCCATTTCTTCAAAGGTTCAAGGTTCAGTAACTTCTCAGTTGTCTACATTACATTCAATTTGCAATAGTTCTATGAGGTTAGTTTCCAACATGGCAGAAGAGACCTCAAGAGCTGTAGATTCAGGCATCTCCAGTAGGAGGCATGCCTGGATGTGCTTGCGCAATTTTGTGTAGCCATTTAAGTCCAATTTTGTCAATGTCCCCTTTCACGGAACTACTCTTTTTGGCCCTAAGTACTGGAAATGCTGTCCAGTTGTGAGAAGGATGGGAAGACCTTGTCTGCCATGGGCGTACATTTTTCAGCCCCTCGAAGATCCCACTCCAGGAATCATGGGTGTGGTCAGAAAATGTGGTTCAAAAATTCCCAAGGTCCTTTCCATGACACACATGGAGGAGGTTCCCCCAGCAGCTAGGGGGGGACTTCAGTGGATGCTTTCACCCTCATGGCAGAGGTGGCCTACAAAACCAGGGATCATAAGAATCTTTCTTTGATAAACCCTACCAATGCTCCTGAACAGAGGCCCAACTGTCCACCTTTGGAGACAGTCAGGGGATGGTTATCCCTGCACCTGAGAGCCTGGCTAGATTTAACAATAGATATTTGGGTACAGAGAATTATATCCAGAGGTTACATAATACCATTTTCCCTACCACCACCAGTTCCAAGAAAAATCCCTGATATTCTGCGCAGTCAGAGGGATCACACAGCAATTCATATACAAAAGCTGCTAGAAAAAAAAAAAAAAAGAGTCCCACCAGACCAGATAGGACCCAGAACTTACTCAAGGTTTTTTTAGTGTCGAAGAAAACTGGGGGCTGGAGACCAGTTTTGGATATCACAAATCTATACAAATCTGTTCACTGAGCCTAGTTCTGGATGGTCACGGTTCAGTCCATTCTCCCTTTTTTGAGCAAAAATGACTGGATGTGCTTGACAGATATTCAGGATGCCTATTATCACCTAAAAATGAACAGGTGATCCAGAAAGTACCTATGCTTCTGGCTGGGAGCCAGTCACTACCAATTCAGAGTATTGCCCTTTGGACTCACCACAGCCCCCAGGGTGTTCACCAAATGCATGGCAGTTGTAGTAGCTTACCTCAGACAGATTCTGGGTGTTTCTCTATTCAGACAACTGGCTCATTACTGCTCTGGCCAGGCATTAACTCATCAGGTTCTCCACACCCGTACTTTCGTAGGAATAGCCATAAACTACAGAAAATCATAATTTTAGCCAACTCAGACACTGGAATTTATTAGAGAACTTCTCAATACAAAGGCTGCCATTGCTTTCCTTCCACCACACCGAGTTCAAACAATAAGTACTCAGGTCAAGAAAGTTGAAGAGAACACCTCAATCTCAGCCTCTGCAGTTCTGTAAACTCTAGGCCTCATGGTGGCATTGATAACCTTAGTTCTGCTGGCCAGGTTTTACATGTGGATCCTTCAACGGATGCTGGCTACTCAGTGGTCAATCATCCATCAGTCAATGTTACCAGATAAGAATTACCAACACTTAGAAAAAAGATCTGTATTGCTGGATCCAATCCAAACAGCTGCTTTATGGTTATCCCTTCATCCCCCAATAGTCTAAAAGCATAGTGACCATGGATGCTTTCCAGATAGGGTGGGGGCATTATCTGGGGAAGGCATTCCAGGGTACCTGGTCTTCCGAAGAGGCCAATTTGCATATAAATATCCTAGAAATGAGAGAAGTGCTCTTGACAGTGAGCAATTCAGGATGTTCTTCCCTCTGGGACTATTGAAATTCAAATAGACAACATGTGGGTTGTCTGGTACATCAACAAACAAGGGAGAACCCAATCTTACTCGCTGTGTTGAGAAGCTCTCAGGGTCTGGCAGTGGGCAATTTCTTCCGATCGCTTTCTTTTAGTCATGCACATTCTGGGGAGATCCAACGTAATTGCGAACAAACTGAGCAGGTACATTCTTCTTTCACATGGCTGGTCCCTCAACGAGAAAGTGCTGGATGAGATTTTCCATCAGTGGGGCCAGCCATACTGCAATCTTTTTGCCTCTCCCCTAAACAACAAGTGCAGCAACTACTTTG
Organism: Protopterus annectens; assembly: GCF_019279795.1. Classification (NCBI taxonomy): domain Eukaryota; kingdom Metazoa; phylum Chordata; order Ceratodontiformes; family Protopteridae; genus Protopterus; species Protopterus annectens. The sequence goes on from NC_056734.1 coordinate 54,481,041, forward strand.
CCCTGATTCCCTTACAGGGGCACTCACCGAGGGATGCTCTACTTCATGACTGGTCCCCCGGTCTCCTTTATGCCTTCCCACCAACCCCATTGTTTCCAACATTTCTGAAAAAAAGCTGCCAGGTCAAAGAGCACAGTGATCCTCATTGCCCCGTATTGGCCTCAACAAATTTGTTTTTCCTTCCTATGTCTCATCTGGTTCAACCACCATGGAATCTAAATCCAACTCTGGACCTCCTGTTTCACCCTATGGGCATGTTATACCTAGATATACCAAACCTCAAGCTGACTGCTTGACTTCTGCAGTTTCCTTAGTAGCCAGACAATCTTTGCTGTCGTCACCTGTCTGATGTACAATTTTATCTTCCCATAAACCCTCAACAAGAAAAAGATATTTCAGTAAATGGAAAAGATTTGCCCTTTGGGCTCAACAACACAATCTTTACCCCTTTTCAGCTCCTATCAATCACATTTTAGATTTCCTTGCACACCTATTTCAAAACAATGATAGTTCTTCATATTTTAAAGTGCAACTAGCAGCTATTTCAAATTACCATACAGGTTTTAGTGGTGTATCCATAGCTTTTCACAAATTGAGCAAGGCCTTCTTAAAAGGTACCCCTCTTCTAAGGCCTCCTTTTAAAGACCCTACTCCTCAATTCGATTTAAATGTGATGCTTCAGTCTCTCACACACCACTTTGAACAAGCAGCTTCATGTGACCTTAAATATCTTAGATGGAATACAACTTTCTTGGCTGCCATTACTTCCACAAGAAGAATTTCTGAGATCCAATCATTATCTTCTAAACCTCCATACTTGGTTTTCCACAAAGATAGAGTGACCTTACATGCCAATTCAGCCTTTCCTCCAATGGTGGTGTCAGAATCCAACATCAAGAGAACTAGCAATCTACCAGTGTTTTTTTCCCAAGTTTATCAACAAAGGAGAATATATCTTACATTTCCTGGATGTTCATAGGCAACTGCGATTATATTTACATAGAACAGAAACAAATCAGGAAAACTGACCAGCTGTTTATTTCTTTCTTTGAAACAACATTGGGAAAACCAGTTTCCAAAGTTACCCTATCAAAGTGGTTGACAAATTGCATTTCCTTTGTCTATGCTAAATTGGGACTTTCTCTTACACATTCCTTAAACGTGCACACCACTAGATCTATGGCTGCTTCCACAGTTTTTCAGTGAAGAATGTCCATGGATTATATTTGTACAGCAGCAAATTGGGCTACTCCACATACCTTTGTCATTTATTACAAGGTGGATGTGGTCACCAGAGGTAGAGCGTCATTTGGTTCTATGGTGCTCAGGAATATCCTTCCTTGAGTCCAGCCTGGACACAGGTAGCTAAGGATGGTGTCCTACTTGTTGAGGATGTAATGACGATTGACAACTTCAGATAAAAAAGTTATGTATTTACCATAATGTTCCATCTGTGTTGTCGATCTTCATTCTTCCTCATCTCCCTTCTCACCAACCCCCATCCTATGGCTTCTGGAGGAACGAGTATTTACATGGTCTCTATATATGTATTTTTATATATGACTTCTGGATGTGGCTTTTCCATAACTCTCTTAATCTTCCTACACTAATATAGCAGCAAACAAGTTATGGGATAATTTGGTAGGTGCATTGTGGGTAAGAGAGAAGCTCAAGAAATTTGGTGGCTGCAAGCTTTAGTATTGATTGAGTCAGATCTGATGGATTGGATCTGAACCCACTTGTTGATGAAGAATGAAGATCAGCAACACAGAACATTATGTTAAGTACATAACCTCTTTTTACATTCCAATATTTTACAGAGGTGGAAGTTCCTAAAGAGAAAGCCCATGTGCAACTTAGTGGATTGTACTGGCAGCAGTATTGTATAAAAATTGTTTTGCCATTTAAATGAGAGGTTAACAGTATGTATTTGGAGAGTATCATATGGTGAACACAAAGTCTTAACCTTGTGATAAGCATGTATAGGACTAGGGCTGGTTAAGATGTTGTTTAAGCAGTGGCTTAAAACTACTAGTTTGTCGGAGAGTTATATTTGTGTGGGGATACTATTTCACAGTTTAGCAAAGTATTGGGAGTAGAGTGAGTCTTCTGCAACATTACTTGACTTATTTGCTGAACAGTAGGGTAGTAATACATTTTGCAGTGCAGGGAATTTTTTCTGGATGATGAATGAATTTGTGTGCTGTAGTTAGTTGTGAGTATGTTAGGTAGTTCTGCAGTTCAAAACAGTTTAATTGCTTTAAGCTATGACAATGATGGGTCCCATGTGGGAGACGGGCAGCAAATTTAGCTATTTTATTGTAGCAGGAGGCATTTCTGTGAAAATTTATTCTGTCAGGAAACCAGCTCTTTTTTTATTGTGAAGCAGCAATTTCATGGTGATTATAAAACACCAGTACATGGGAGGTGTGGTGGTCTTGAACACAAAGAAACTATATTTTGGAGTGTTTAGTACTGCTCAGGCAACACAGTTTTATTTGACTAATAGTCCATAAATATTTTTTTATATTTCAATCATCATTACTCTTAGTTCTTAGCTAGTAGAAGTTACTCACATTTATATGAATGTATCTTTGCCTATGTCTTAAATGATAATTCATTAAAGCTGTTTGCCACCACAGCAGGCTGGTAATTTGCCTTAGATGCAGGTGAGAGACCCTGCTGTGGCCAAGCTTGTTCCTCAGACCACTCTCCTTTTTCCTAGATGTCACTGTGTGGCAAATACAGCCACTATGCACTGGGGGTTAGCAATGTCCTCTGCAGCTATTAGGCTCCCCTTAGTGGGAAGGGAGAAACCCTTTTGTTGGTGTTGCAATAAAGATCAGGGAAAGTGCCCTCGCTTAATCAGAATGTCACTCTCATCCCTGAGGAAGCTATTGCTGCCATTAAAAAAATTGTTGCCTTAACTTTTCTGTCAAAAAGAAACAGAAAGCTAAACATATAGCTTCTCCTGCTCCGTTTTCACTGGAAAGGAGTAGTTTAAGTCCGGCTCAAGGTCTTGTACAGGCTATTGACCTTTCTTATCAGGTGGTTTCTGGTAAAAGAAAAAGTGATTCCTCTTTTCCTGAAGTGATTTAAGAAATTAAATCAAGAGAAGAATGTGATGGAGCAGATGCAGTGTTTTTCTCTCAGAATTCTGATTCAGTCTCAGTGGAGAGCATTTTACCTTAATCTCCTTATCAATGATTCTCTTTACCCGAGACTATTTCCAGAATGTGCAAGTGTATTCAGTTAGAGGACACTGAGGTTTCTCAGTTCCCCCATAAAATACTAATATCTTTTACAGAAGGAATTTCCAGAACCCATTTCCCCAGTTCTGTCAGCTATGGAGAAGTGTCTGTCACTGCCTGCAATTTTCCTGATAATGTCGATAAACAGTTAAGTTTTTGTACACTCTTCCCAAACATGACCCAGCAGCTATAGCTTTAGTTAATCCAGCTGCTGCCAAAAAATTTAACTCTAATCCTTCCCTTTTTGTTAAGGATGGTAAATCAGTTTTTAAGTTTGGGGGAAAGTGTTTGCTTCTGCAACTTTATTTTTTATAATCTTGAGTTGTCAGGTTCATATATTAAAGTTTATTGCAACTAACTGTGAAAATATGAGGACTGTTTTATCTGTAGTTCCTCCCTGTGAGGAAAAATCATCTTTGTGTGGTTTGGTTTCTTTTATTTTTCAGGTCCCTAGTCATTTAAAGTGAGTTTATGACTGTAGATACTATATCCAGTGAGGTTGCCATTGGTACTGTGTTGAGGAGGTTTGCCTGGCTTCATTCTCAGAACCTCCTAGAAGATATAAAAATGAGCTTGCACATTTACCTTTGAATAGAGATTTTGGTCACACTGCTGCAAAGGTTATCAAAAATGTGATGAGAGGGTTAAGCTGATATACAGGGAATCTCTCAGATTTTTTATCCCTTCCTCTCTAAATTTTCCAAAGCTTATTTTGTTTGCTCCCTTGCCCAATTGCAGCAACAAAACAGTCTCAGCAATATACTGGTAAGCAGACATTAAAAAGCAATGGTGGGGAGGTTCCCTAAAAGAAAGCAGGAACTCTCCAGAACAAAGGACAATTAAAAAAGTCAGAATGATTATGTAAATGGCCTTGTCCCACCTCCCATCCTGGCAGACTCTTATCCCTTTCAGAAAGTCAGATTCTTCATTTCTCTCTCTTTGGCAGCAAGTTGTTTCAGACAAATGGGTTTTGAGACTGACTCAGTGGGAAGAGATCCCTCCTTTGCAGGGAATTATTCCACATGCCCAGACCAAAGCCCTCTGCTCCCTCCTGTCCTACAGCACATGCTTTATTGGGGGGATAGAAATAGTTCCATTTTCCCAGTGGGAAAGAGGTTTTCATTCAAGAATATTTCTGATATCAAGAAAAGAAAATGCCTGGAGACCAGTTACAGACCTTTTTCTTATACCAGTTTGTGATAGTGCCCAAGTTCAAAACCCTTTCACAACACAGTTTCTTACCTGTTCTTCCCCATTTGAGATTTTTTGGTAACTTTAGATTTAAATTATGCTTATCATCACATTCCTATCCATTTAGGCTTCAGAAGTTTCTTAAGGTTTTATGTATCTGGATTACAATATCAGTTATCTGCCTTACCTATTGGTCTATCCACTGCTCCAAGAGTGTTCACAATGTGTCTAGCTCCAGTTATAGCACATTGCAGGCTACATGGTATCCGCATTTTTTCCATATTTAGATGTCTTGTTTATCAATGTAGACTCTTTTTCAAAGTCTCAGGAATTTCTCTCTTTGGTGACAGATCTCATATGTTGGCTGGGATTCCCAAAGAACCTCAGTACAAAGAGATTTACTTCCATGGGAACAATAATCTACATTTAGATCTATTCCAGGATTTTTATCCTAATCCATCTGGTGTTGGACATATAGACACTGGATTGTGGGGTTAGCAATGTTTTCTGTGACTGTTGGGGTCCCCTTATTGGGCAAGGGAGGGAGGGAGGGAATGCCTAAGGATTCTGAGTCGCATGGCATCTATGGATCTCATGAAATCTCTGTCAAGACTCCACATGAGAAAGATACAGTGGTATATGAAGTATCTTTGGTAACAGCACCAGCACCCATTATTTTTTCAGATTCCAGTTCTGAGATGTGTGAGAACAGAGATCACTTGGTGGAGATATCAAGTACCCTGAATCCAGGTATCTCTCCCTCTCTCTCCTGTTCCAAAACAGTCAGTCACCAGAGTTACCTTGCACTTTGCTAGGGAGATAAAAGTGCAAGGTGTCTGCGACAACAAAGGCAGACACAAGTGTATAAATGTAAAGGAGAAGTTTGCCCTTAACTAGGCATTCTCTAAATCAACTTTTAGTCCCTAGAATCTCTTCAAGTTGTTACAGACAATGCCACTCAGCTAATCGAAGGAAGGACACTCAGCAAACTTGGAGCTATAATATATAACATTAAGTATCCTGTTCTTTGTTTATTTTTGTTCTTTATTTCTTTGTTATTTATAGCACTTTGTGTACTGTGTATTTTTCTAGCTAGTTTCACTGTGTGTGAGGTATTAACTGGAAATTGTCCACTTTTGTTAAGCAACTGTTGGGTTGTTTATTTCTGATAACTTGTTGCAGTTAAACTCTTTTTTCTAGAGGCTCCTTTAGCTGTTTAAAACTTTCATTTAAAGGCTCACTGCTGCTTTTCAGCTGTGAGATACATTTCTGCAGTTGTTCCAAGTAGTGGGGATATTTGTAGCATTTCCATATTCAGGCTTGTATTTGGGCCTACTGTTTGTGGAGGCTGTGTGTCTGAGCACATATTCAGGGACATCTTGGTTTAGCCAAAGTCATCAGGCATTTCAGTGAGAGAGAATTGTTTGAGGTCATTGGCTGACTGAGGTCACCTGGACTACAGCTTAGACTAAGCACCTCATTGGTTCTTTTGAGATTTCTTTCTTAAAAGCTGTCTCAGGTTTCAAATTTCTGTTACCTAAGAAAACTCAGTTGTGAGTGTTCTGCCATTTTACACTCAGCTAATCGAAGGAAGGACACTCAGCAAACTTGGAGCTATAATATATAACATTAAGTATCCTGTTTTTTGTTTATTTTTGTTCTTTATTTTTTTCTTATTTATAGCACTTTGTGTACTGTGTATTTTTCTAGCTAGTTTAACTGTGTGTGAGGTATTAACTGGAAATTGTCCACTTTTGTTAAGCAACTGTTGGGTTGTTTATTTCTGATAACTTGTTGCAGTTAAACTCTTTCTTCTAGAGGCTCCTTTAGATGTTTAAAACTTTCATTTAAAGGCTCACTGCTGCTTTTCAGCTGTGAGATACATTTCTGAAGTTGTTCCAAGTAGTGGGGATATTTGTAGCATTTCCATATTCAGGCTTGTATTTGGGCCTACTGTTTGTGGAGGTTGTGTGTCTAAGCAAATATTCAGGGACATCTTGGTTTAGCCAAAGCCATCAGGCATTTCAGTGAGAGAGAATTGTTTGAGGTCATTGGTTGACTGAGGTCACCTGGACTACAGCTTAGACTAAGCACCTGAATGGTTCTTTTGAGATTTTTTTCTTAAAAGCTGTCTCACGTTTCACCTTTCTGTTACCTAAGGAAACTCAGTTGTGAGGGTTCATCCATTTTACACTCAGCTAATCGAAGGAAGGACACTCAGCAAACTTGGAGCTATAATATATAACATTAAGTATCCTGTTTTTTGTTTATTTTTGTTCTTTATTTCTTTGTTATTTATAGCAATTTGTGTACTGTGTATTTTTCTAGCAAGTTTAACTGTGTGTGAGGTATTAACTGGAAATTGTCCACTTTTGTTAAGCAACTGTTGGGTTGTTTATTTCTGATAACTTGTTGCAGTTAAACTCTTTTTTCTAGAGGCTCCTTTAGCTGTTTAAAACTTTCATTTAAAGGCTCACTGCTGCTTTTCAGCTGTGAGATACATTTCTGCAGTTGTTCCAAGTAGTGGGGATATTTGTAGCATTTCCATATTCAGGCTTGTATTTGGGCCTACTGTTTGTGGAGGCTGTGTGTCTGAGCACATACTCAGGGACATCTTGGTTTAGCCAAAGTCATCAGGCATTTCTGTGAGAGAGAATTGTTTGAGGTCATTGGCTGACTGAGGTCACCTGGACTACAGCTTAGACTAAGCACCTCATTGGTTCTTTTGAGATTTCTTTCTTAAAAGCTGTCTCAGGTTTCAACTTTTTGTTACCTAAGGAAACTCATTTGTGAGTGTTCTGCCATTTTACACTAAGTTAATCGAAGGAAGGACACTCAGCAAACTTTGAGCTATAATATATAACATTAAGTATCCTGTTTTTTGTTTATTTTTGTTCTTTATTTCTTTGTTATTTATAGCACTTTGTGTACTGCGTATTTTTCTAGCTAGTTTAACTGTGTGTGAGGTATTAACTGGAAATTGTTCACTTTTGTTAAGCAACTGTTGGGTTGTTTATTTCTGATAACTTGTTGCAGTTAAACTCTTTTTTCTAGAGGCACCTTTAGCTGTTGAAAACTTTCATTTAAAGGCTCACTGCTGCTTTTCAGCTGTGAGATACATTTCTGCAGTTGTTCCAAGTAGTGGGGATATTTGTAGCATTTCCATATTCAGGCTTGTATTTGGGCCTACTGTTTGTGGAGGCTGTGTGCCTGAGCACATATTCAGGGACATCTTGGTTTAGCCAAAGCCATCAGGCATTTCATTGAGAGAGAATTGTTTGAGGTCATTGGCTGACTGAGTTCACCTGGACTACAGCTTAGACTAAGCACCTCATTGGTTCTTTTGAGATTTCTTTCTTAAAAGCTGTCTCAGGTTTCAACTTTCCGTTACCTAAGGAAACTCAGCTGTGAGTGTTCTGCCATTTTACACTCAGCTAATCAAAGGAAGTACATTCAGCAAACTTGGAGCTATAATATATAACATTAAATATCCTGTTTTTTGTTTATTTTTGTTCTTTATTTCTTTGTTATTTATAGCACTTTGTGTACTGTGTATTTTTCTAGCTAGTTTAACTGTGTGTGAGGTATTAACTGGAAATTGTTCACTTTTGTTAAGCAACTGTTGGGTTGTTTATTTCTGATAACTTGTTGCAGTTAAACCCTTTCTTCTAGAGGCTCCTTTAGCTGTTTACAACTTTCATTTAAAGGCTCACTGCTGCTTTTCAGCTGTGAGATACATTTCTGCAGTTGTTCCAAGTAGTGGGGATATTTGTAGCATTTCCATATTCAGGCTTGTATTTGGGCCTACTGTTTGTGGAGGCTGTGTGTCTGAGCACATATTCAGGGACATCTTGGTTTATCCAAAGCCATCAGGCATTTCAGTGAGAGAGAATTGTTTGAGGTCATTGGCTGACTGAGGTCACCTGGACTACAGCTTAGACTAAGCACCTCATTGGTTCTTTTGAGATTTCTTTCTTAAAAGCTGTCTCAGGTTTCAACTTTCTGTTACCTAAGGAAACTCAGTTGTGAGTGTTCTGCAATTTTACACTCAGCTAATCGAAGGAAGGACAGTCAGCAAACTTGGAGCTATAATATATAACATTAAATATCCTGTTTTTTGTTTATTTTGTTCTTTATTTCTTTGTTATTTATAGCACTTTGTGTACTGTGTATTTTTCTAGCTAGTTTAACTGTGTGTGAGGTATTAACTGGAAATTGTCCACTTTTGTTAAGCAACTGTTGGGTTGTTTATTTCTGATAACTTGTTGCAGTTAAACTCTTTTTTCTAGAGGCTCCTTTAGTTGTTTAAAACTTTCATTTAAAGGCTCACTGCTGCTTTTCATCTGTGATATACATTTCTGCGGTTTGTTTCCCACCCTCCTTCCCTGTTGGTATAGTGTTGTTATAATTGGTGGCTTTGCAGTTGCCCACCCCTAGTGTAAATTTGATCTGTGACCCTCCTCCCAGTCTAGTGTCATTACCTCATTCTACCCAGTACAGGGAGTACATTTGAGAAGGCCAATCAGCTTAGTTTCTGCTACTCCTTTCTCTCTTTCCACAAAAAAAAAATAAATAAAAAATATCTGCTTTTACTGTATTTGTGTTTCTTCCTACTTTATTTTGTTTTTGCGTCATCTTAAAAGTACTCAATTGTATTTATTACTGCTTGGTGTAACTCATTCTAAGCCTTTTAGTTTAAGCACTTGGGCTTCAGACCAGTTGTTTTACATTAGGAAGGTTTGTGGTCTGCTCTGTAGTGGCAGAACAGGTAGCTTACATCCTTCTAAGTTGGGAACTGCTGATTGAGGGCTCAGTGTCTGTTATTCTAAAAGTGTATTAATTCTGGTTTAAGCACTTGGGCTTCAGGCCAGTTATTTTACTTTAAGAGGGCTCGAGGTCTGCACTCTTGTGGGAGGAGAGGCTGGACTCTGCCCTTTTCAGCTGGGAATTTCTGGTTAAAGGCTTATAGTGCCTGCATATTTGAACTGCTTCTTACTGAAATTGGTACACCTTGTTTGCTGTAGCATAGACTAGATCCAGGTCTGCTGAATCTAGCTTTGTTTGTATAACTTAAGCACTAATCCAGGCATTCTTTAAAGTATTCAATTGTATTTATTACTGCTTGGTAGTAACTTGATTAAAGTGTAGCTATCATTCTAAGTCTTTTGGATTAAGCACTTGGGATTCAGACCAGTTGTTTTACATTAGGAAGGTTTGTAGCCTGCACTGTGGTGGCAGGACAGGTAACTTACATCCTTCTAAGTTGGGAACTACTGATTGAGGGCTCAGTGTCTGTTATTCTAAAAGTGTATTAGTTCTGGTTTAATCACTTTTGCTTCAGGCCAGTTACTTTACATTAAGAGGGTTCATGGTCTGCACTCTTGTGGGAGGAGAGGCTGGACTCTGCCCTTCTGAGTTGGGAATTTCTGGTTAAAGGCTTATAGTGCCTGCATATTTGAACTGCTTCTTACTGTAATTGGTACACCTTGTTTGCTGTAGCATAGACTAGATCCAGGCCTGCTGAATCTAGCTTTATTTGTATGCTTGTTGTTTGTTTGCTTGTTATTTCCCTGAAAAGCTAATTCCACCTAAAACGCGGCTTTTCAGCGCTTCTGTGGATCCCTAGTGATATCTGCATTGCTTACTGTACTTATTTCCTTGTTTCACTTGAAAGAAAGTTACTGTTTGTCATTTCTGCATTTAAGTTACCTGTAACACATTGCATTTAAGTTACCTGGCACTTGCTCACTAAAGCAATTATATAAGTCAACACTAAAAAAATTAAAAGCACTACACCCTCACAAACTCCCCTCGAGTACCTTGTTCCCCATTGGCCCTTTTTCAATTATAAAGGAATTCCCAATACTATTCTAGCATGTCCAAAGGTCAGTTGTCAATCTCCTCTCCGGTCCAGCTGGTGAATCTGGGAATCTTGAGGCAATGTTACAACTGCCTCATGTACACAGACAACCCTCTCCTCCTCCCAACAAATTCCAACACATGTGAGAGATGCAACCATATAGCCAAACTGGAGGCTAAGCTCTCTCAGCTCAGTACTGGCATAACCAGCCAGGAGGAGAAGGAAACCACACTCACTACAATTCCAGTCTCACACAGACCTACCACAACAGCAAACCAAACACATAAACACACAAAAACATACTCAGATGCTCTAAATAAAAATCTGCCTAAGCAGCAGAGACCTCCAAAGCAGACACCCAAGCAACCGCTACCCCAAAACAAAACACGTGCAACACATAGCTCACAAAGCCAGTGTGACGAACAGTCATAGCCCTTAAGGCTAAACAACACACCTGATACACTTGTAATAGGTGACTCTACCGTCAGGCACACTGACGTCTCGCTCACCAGGCTGAACAAGGAGAAGGTCATGGTGAGCTGCCTGTCGGGCGCTAGGATCCTCCACATAACACAAGCACTCAGGTCACTCCAAGGCAAGTACAAATATGACTCAGTCATTGTCCATGCTGGTGTGAATGACCTGAGACGTACCTCCCTGGACTACATGAAAAGAGACATAGAGGAGCTCTCCGAGCATGTAGCCCAGGCCGGTATAACCCTGACCTTGAGTATCATCTTACCCTCACCAAGAATGATGCCACAATATGAAGACAAGATTATCAATTTCAACAATTGGCTTAAGTATTGGTGTCATTCAAAGGGGATCCAATGCCTGTCAGCCTGGGATGACATGCTCGACAAGCCACGATGCTTCGCTAGGGACGGCTTGCACCTGTCACCCCTGGGCTTTCGGATATTTGCAAAGGCTCTTGCTACCCCCATAGTGCCTTTTTTAGGCAAGGCTCAAAAGACAAACCCACCTCCATAGGTATCACAAGGGATAAGAAACTAAGAGTAATGCTACTCAACACCAGAAGTTTAAACCTCAAGATGCATGCACTCAAAACTCTCCTTAGCATGGAGAACATCGATATCTGTGCAGTAACAGAAACCTGGTTCAAGGCTCCCGAGAGAACCCCAGCACTACCAGGTTATACCTCATACCATTCTTTTCGGCCCCAAAACTTGGACCGAACCACAAAAAGAGGGGAGTATCAATATTCATCAAAGATACCCACACCTCCAGGTTGGTGGCACAGCACGAAGCATCAGAGACTATCCATGTGCAACTAACAGTGGGTAAAACTGCCTTCCAGTTTATAGCCTGCTACAGACCATCCTCCCAAACCCAGGAACCCCACTCGGCCTTCCTGAGAACACTGGAAAATATGAAGGTCTCTCCAAACACCATTATATTGGGCGACTTCAACTACCCAAACATAGACTTGGAGCATTACTCTAGCTCCAACACCCTAGCCCAAAGGTTACTAGAATTTATAAACTCAAATGCTATGAAACAACTTGTTACCACTCCCACAAGAGGGGAAAACATACTGGACCTGATCATCACCAACATGGGTACTCTATGCTCCAGACCAGAAGTGTATCCCTCACTGGTAAGATCAGACCATAAACTAATCTCACTGGATATTCACATCCCGACCCCACCCCCTGCCAAGAAAACCACAGTGAAAAACTTCTCTAAAGCAAGTTTCACACTCCTCAAAACCAAGATGGAATCCTTCAAAGCCCCCAGGCCTGTGGAAAATACGGCCCAGACCGCAGAATCCTTTATAAACGCATTCTATGAACACCTTCAGAAATGCATGGATCATGCAATCCCAAATAAAACCAAGACCTAATCCTCCAAATGCAGACGTCCTGTCTGGTGGACCCCAGCCATAAATAAACTATACAATAGAAGGAGGAAGCTACTACATGATACGACAAAATCCCAAAAAGGGAAGGCATCTCTGATCAGTATTAGCAAAAAACTACGGGCACTCATTAAATCATCTAAGGCCAGCTTCGAGAGAAAAATTGCACAGGACACTAAGGATAATCACAAGGCTTTCTTTAGTTATGTTAGGAACCTGGGTGTGAATTCCCAGATATGCTCAGAATTAGTCCAAAATGACAAAAAATACACCGAACCCACAGACATTGCCAACATCTTAGCTGACAGGTTCAGTGCAAACTTCTCCCCCCCACCAAAAGGGCAAATATCTATTCCAGCAGAGTGCTGCCCCCCGACATCTCAGATGCTCAGGTAAGATCCGCCCTCTCCAAAGCAAAAAACACAGCATCAATGGGACCAGACGGTGTCCCGGGCTGCATCCTACATAAACTCCAAGAAGAGCTAAACCCAAACATAAAACTACTGTTCATTCTCAGCCTTAATACAGGATATGTACCCAAAGAGTGGCGTACAGCAACAGTGGTCCCTCTCCACAAAGGTGGTGCCTCAATGGATCCTGGAAACTATCGCCCCATAAGCTTGACTAGCTTGGTCTGCAAAGCTATGGAAAGGATCATCATGGACCTCATAAATAAAGATATTGGGGACCTACAGACACTGGATCCTACCCAGTTCGGCTTTGTTAAGGGCAGATCCTGCCTCTTAAACCTGGTAGATTTCTTTGAAACAGTCACCAAGGCCATTGACGAGAGGAAGGTGGTCCACACAGCCTACGTGGACATCACAAAAGCCTTCGATACAATACCCCACTTGGGCATTATAGATAAGCTCACCAGCTTAAATATAAACCCCTATGTCACTAGATGGGTTGCAAACTGGCTCAAGGACAGAACCCACATGGTTAGAATGCTGGAGCCATGTCAGACTCCAAACCAGTTACAAGTGATGTCCCACAAGGCTCAGTCCTGGGACCTCTCTTGTTCGGTATATATTTCTTGGAGGTACAGGCAAACACGGAAGGACTGTGGCTGACCAAGTTCGCAGATGACTGCAAACTGGGCGCCATAATCGACTCTCCAGCCGACAGAAGCATCCTCCAAAAGGGCCTCATAGAAACAGACAACTGGTGCCAGAGCCATGGCCTCAGGCTAAACACCAAAAAGTGTATAGTCATCCACTTTGGCAAAAACAAAGTGCCCACAAATTACCACATAGGTGGTAATCCATTAAGTACAGAAGAAGTAATTAGGGACCTGGGGACCCAAGTTGATAGCAATCTCTCATTTGACAACCACGTGGCCAAAGTGGTTAGAAAAACATTTTATATAGCCCACCTAATCATGAAGGGATTCACATCTAGATCAGGGGAGGTCATTGTGCCTCTTTACTCATCCCTCATCAGGCCCATAATTGAGTACAATGCCCCTTTTGGGATGTACCTTACCAGACACCTGCAGCAACTGGAAAGACCCCAAAAGTACCTCACCAAGAGGATCAAAGGGCTCAAACAGATGCCATATGCTGCCCGGTTAAAGAAACTCCAGCTCTACTCAGTGGCATACCGCCTGTTCAGAGGTGATCTGTGCCTGACGTATAAAGCAATGTCCAACCCGGAATTAATGGACATGCTGCACCTCAGAAAATCCAAATCTCATCGAGCCACGCGAGAGACTTGAACCTCAGCACTGAAATAAATAGGACATGCTGGAGGGACAGATTCATAACCCAGAGGCTCCCTTCACTCTGGAATAAAATCCCAGTCCAGGTTAGGCAGAGTCCCTCATTGACTCTCTTCAAGAGAAATCTTGATGAGTGGATGGGAGATTATAGGTTTACCCTGGGTATCACTTCTGTGTTACTGTTAGACAGAGGCACAGTATACTAACCTCGAAAAAGGGCATAGCAAAATTAATTTAAAATGGGTGACGAAAGCCAAACACACTCTGGCTAGGCTTATAAATGTCCTAGGGCTGATAGCCTAGTATGAACCTATGAACCTATGAATATGAACCTATGAACCTATGAACCTATGTGGTACAAAAAAATAATAAAAAAATAAAAAAACAGGGGAGAACCAGATTTTACCCCCTATACAGACTAGCCATGTTATCATAGAATATAGCTTTACAGCAGAATCTCACTCTACTTTCTACATTCTGTCAGAGCAAAATTGTGTGGCAGACAAGCTGGGCAGAACAAAGGCAGACCCTCATGAATGGAATCTAGATTGAGGGTCTTTTAAGATCTGATCCAACTGTGGGGAGTTCCTCAACTAGGCATTTTTGCCTTCACAATCAACAGTCAGCTGGCAAAATTCTGCTCCAAGACTTCATGGAAAAAGGCCTGGATGACAGATGCCATTTCTTTTCCTTGGACAGGAATATTCCTGTATGTTTTTCTATTTTTTTCTGATATTCAAGGTAATTATAAAGATTCAGAAGATTCAGAAGGAATCTCCCAGAATCATTCTGATGACTCCCTTCTGGCCCAAGCAACAATGTTTATCCTTTCTTTTGGAATTGCAGCAACAAAACAGTCTCAGCAATATACTGGTAAGCAGACATTAAAAAGCAATGGTGGGGAGGTTCCCTAAAAGAAAGCAGGAACTCTCCAGAACAAAGGACAATTAAAAAAGTCAGAATGATTATGTAAATGGCCTTGTCCCACCTCCCATCCTGGCAGTCTCTTATCCCTTTCAGAAAGTCAGATTCTTCATTTCTCTCTCTTTGGCAGCAAGTTGTTTCAGACAAATGGGTTTTGAGACTGACTCAGTGGGAAGAGATCCCTCCTTTGCAGGGAATTATTCCACATGCCCAGACCAAAGCCCTCTGCTCCCTCCTGTCCTACAGCACATGATTTATTGGGGGGATAGAAATAGTTCCATTTTCCCAGTGGGAAAGAGGTTTTCATTCAAGAATATTTCTGATATCAAGAAAAGAAAATGCCTGGAGACCAGTTACAGACCTTTTTCTTATACCAGTTTGTGATAGTGCCCAAGTTCAAAACCCTTTCACAATACAGTTTTTTACCTGTTCTTCCCCATTTGAGATTTTTTGGTAACTTTAGATTTAAATTATGCTTATCATCACATTCCTATCCATTTAGGCTTCAGAAGTTTCTTAGGGTTTTATGTATCTGGATTACAATATCAGTTATCTGCCTTACCTGTTGGTCTATCCACTGCTCCAAGAGTGTTCACAATGTGTCTAGCTCCAGTTATAGCACATTGCAGGCTACATGGTATCCACATTTTTTCCATATTTAGATGTCTTGTTTATCAATGTAGACTCTTTTTCAAAGTCTCAGGAATTTCTCTCTTTGGTGACAGATCTCATATGTTGGCTGGGATACCCAAAGAACCTCAGTACAAAGAGATTTAATTCCACAGGAACAATAATCTACATTTAGATCTATTCCAGGATTTTTATCCTAATCCATCTGATGTTGGACATATAGACACTGGATTGTGGGGTTAGCAATGTTTTCTGTGACTGTTGGAGTCCCCTTATTGGGCAAGGGATGGAGGGAGGGAATGCCTCAGGATTCTGAGTCGCATGGCATCTATGGATCTCATGAAATCTCTGTCAAGACTCCACATGAGAAAGATACAGTGGTATATGAAGTCTCTTTGGTAACAGCACCAGCACCCATTATCTTTTCAAATTCCAGTTCTGAGATGTGTGAAAACAGAGATCACTTGGTGGAGATATCAAGTACCCTGAATCCAGGTATCTCTCTCTCTCTCCTGTTCCAAAACAGTCAGTCACCAGAGTTACCTTGCACTTTGCTAGGGAGATAAAAGTGCAAGGTGTCTGGGACAACAAAGGCAGACACAAGTGCATAAATGTAAAGGAGAAGTTTGCCCTTAGCTAGGCATTTTCTAAATCAACTTTTGGTCCCTAGAATCTCTTCAAGTTGTTACCGACAATGCCACTCAGCTAATCGAAGGAAGGACACTCAGCAAACTTGGAGCTATAATATATAACATTAAGTATCCTGTTTTTTGTTTATTTTTGTTCTTTATTTCTTTGTTATTTATAGCACTTTGTGTACTGTGTATTTTTCAAGCTAGTTTCACTGTGTGTGAGGTATTAACTGGAAATTGTCCACTTTTGTTAAGCAACTGTTGGGTTGTTTATTTCTGATAACTTGTTGCAGTTAAACTCTTTTTTCTAGAGGCTCCTTTAGCTGTTTAAAACTTTCAGTTAAAGGCTCACTGCTGCTTTTCAGCTGTGAGATACATTTCTGCAGTTGTTCCAAGTAGTGGGGATATTTGTAGCATTTCCATAGTCAGGCTTGTATTTGGGCTTACTGTTTGTGGAGGCTGTGTGTCTGAGCACATATTCAGGGACATCTTGGTTTAGCCAAAGTCATCAGGCATTTCATTGAGAGAGAATTGTTTGAGGTCATTGGCTGACTGAGGTCACCTGGACTACAGCTTAGACTAAGCACCTCATTGGTTCTTTTGAGATTTCTTTCTTAAAAGCTGTCTCAGGTTTCAACTTTCTGTTACCTAAGGAAACTCAGTTGTGAGTGTTCTGCCATTTTACACTCAGATAATCGAAGGAAGGACACTCAGCAAACTTGGAGCTATAATATATAACATTAAGTATCCTGTTTTTTGTTTATTTTTGTTCTTTATTTCTTTGTTATTTATAGCACTTTGTGTACTGTGTATTTTTCTAGCTAGTTTAACTGTGTGTGAGGTATTAACTGGAAATTGTCCACTTTTGTTAATCAACTGTTGGGTTGTTTATTTCTGATAACTTGTTGCAGTTAAACTCTTTTTTCTAGAGGCTCCTTTAGTTGTTTAAAACTTTCATTTAAAGGCTCACTGCTGCTTTTCAGCTGTGAGATACATTTCTGCGGTTTGTTTCCCACCCTCCTTCCCTGTTGGTATAGTGTTGTTATAATTGGTGGCTTTGCAGTTGCCCACCCCTAGTGTAAATTTGATCTGGGACCCTCCTCCCAGTCTAGTGTCATTACCTCATTCTACCCAGTACAGGAAGAACATTTGAGAAGGCCAATCAGCTTAGTTTCTGCTACTCCTTTCTCTCTTTCCACAAAAATAAATAAATAAATAAAAAATATCTGCTTTTACTGTATTTGTGTTTCTTCCTACTTTATTGCTAAGCTAATGGCCTGGGTGAGTGGAAGGTGCCCTGAAGCTTTTCAGGATAATAAATGTATAGCATAGGCTACTGCAGCAGGGAATATATGAACATCTACTGTTATAGTAAATTCAACTGTACTTTTCTACATCCCCAAATGATTACATGCAAATTTGTATTTTATTTCAATATTATTTTCTAACACTGATGTACTACTTGGACTGAAATCTCATAATGCAGATTTAAACAGCAAAGTTTGTGGCTGGGCCTATGTGTGTGTGTGTTCTTTTAATCAAACTCAGAAACCAGCATATTTTATCCCCAGAGGAAACGGAAGCATGGCCATGGTTTTAGTCTGTTTCTGACTATGGTGCTGACAGCTCAGTGTATAATTTTTATTCTGAATTGTGAAATTGCTAACCTGTGTTCACTATAGCCACTTTCACAATATAGGCTGTTTGGACTATGGCCAGAGGCAGACTGAAACCATAGAGACAGTAGAGTCCATGCCATATAGCAATTACAACTGTAGTTCACCACTATGTAATTTAAGTGTTGCAATGCCCAAATAACACACAGACAGCAGAGTTTAATGCTACCTGTTAAAACCTCTGTCTTTGTTTCATTTACTCTTTCAGGTTTTAGCACACAGGCAATCTATTTGAATGTTATACTCAAAGGCTAGGCATTCAGGTGAAAGTACATGTCCCATTCACAATCAGAATGGGGTGATGAGAGACAGCAGTTTCATTTGTAATTTTACTATGAAATGTATGTGGAGTTATTCTTAATGCATCAACAGTTGGCTGTATATGCAGCTATTCAATGCATGTCATATGTGTACATCTTTTATCACAGTTAACAGTAAAAGAAAAAAGTGAAAAATGCCCTTTTCAGGTCAATACATGCCCCTCTGGACCCCCCCCCCCCCTCCACAAGCCTTTAGGATCTTCTAGCACATCTGTTTGCTGACAAATGCTAGAAAAACACAGTTTGCCAAACAAAATCAATGAAAAGGTAAATTATTTAAAAAGTACCATTAACTAGAGCTGTATCCCCGTACATGTTATTACTGCATTGCACTCAGTAACATGGTAAAGGAATGTAAAATGTTTTGCTTTACTTAAATATAACTGAGGAGATTTTAGTCTCTGCTCATTACCACATCGATAGATCCAAAAATATCTAAATGACAAAAAGTCCAAATATATTTTGCCTTTTTTCATAGTAGATTTCTCAGCTAGATACTAGTCCTACTTTATAAAGAAAAATCAGGTTTACTGTTGCACCATTTTCCTGTTTTCATGCAAAGATACTTGAAGCACTTCTTTGCATTTTCACATTGACATGATGCAAATGCATCCACTCTTCTAATGTCCACTTGAGGAGAAATAATTAAGCCAGCATGCCTCACTACTGGCCTTTCACTTCCCCATCACTAGACCACCAGGAAGTTGCTAAAGGGGAGTTCCCAGCATCTTACAAATGTTGTGGGAGAGCTCCTAAAGAAAAATAAATACAAATTACCAGCCACTTATCCTTAAAATGATTGGATGTTAGAGGCAACAAATTACAAATAACATAGAATAAAGCCAGAAAACAGACTGCATACATACAATGACAAAATCACAAAAGAAGGTGGAATTAAAGCAGCACATCTTCCTGATGATAGGTCCTTTCACCTGCCTCTCACCAAACAACCAGGAAGTGGTTTTATAATCATACAAGTTGGTCATAATACAAAATGCACTATACTTGTGCTAAATAAGCAGAATTGAGGGAAATGTTTGATGCTTTTTTTTTTTTTTTGCTTATCTGTCTCACCTTGTCATCTTCTGCAGGCACATCATCGTAATAATAAAGGCTGGAATGCAGAAAGGGCTACTATAATCAGTATTCCTTAACATGAGTAGCCAACCACTCACTGATACCCTTTATGATTCAGTGACAGGTCTACCACAGTGATTTTACATGATTAGAAAGGGTACCAGGGGATGAGTAGAGTAGCTGTGTGTGTGTGTGTGTGTGTGTGTGTGTGTGTGTGTGTGTGTGTGTGTGTGTGTGTGTGTGTGTGTGTGTGCATGTGTATCAATGTGCGTACGTCTGTATGTGTAGGTGTGAACGGGTGAATGTGTGCAACTGAGTTGGGGGTCATGTACAGTGAGTGTGTGTGTGTGTGTGTGTGTGTGTGTGTGTGTGTGTGTGTGTGTGTGTGTGTGTGTGTGTGTGTGTGGGTGTGTGTGTGAGAGAGAGTGCATGAGGTGGATGCCTCTGCCAACGAGATACATGGGCAGCCAGTAGCAATTACCTCTGAAAAGTGCTGTTTAGCACTGGCGGTAATTAGACTTGATTCGGGCATGATCAAATTAACCAATAATGAGGTTTTCCTCATCATAGCTAAACATGTCTCTGAATCTGATTTTACAGAATCACTTAAGCTGCATAAGGGGTTCTTTCTGAATCCCTGGGAAAATGTTTATGTCTTCAAAATGGCAATTTAAATATTTTTTCTTTCATCTGCACTTCTACAGATAATAAAAATACTGTCAAATGAAACAGGTACGAAGTCTCTTTTTAGTATATTTACTTTTCCAGAAGGCCATATGTTTACAAGTGTACAAAGTTTATGCCATCTGGACTTAAAAAAAAAAAACAAAACAAAAAAAAAACTCTGGATCTGTAGTGCCTTACAGGAGAATACAATCGTACCTTTAGTTTATATAGAATGCATGCTTATGTTATGTTTAGAAATAGCCTTAAATATTGAATGCCATCATACCACTCAGCCTCTTAGAGTAAGAAATCTGGATAAAGTCATAAATAAAAGTGGGACAAAGACCCAAGAATAGGGACAATTTTTAGATATTGCTCTTTCAAACTTAGAAAGTTGTTAGAATAACAGATTTTGCAGTAGTATGAATTTTCTGAAGGATATGAAGTGTGAAACTCAAATGTCTATCATTATTTTTGAACTTCAATCTTTAATGATTTACCACTAATTTGCTAGAAAACCAGAATTTTATGAAAAATGGACCACAAATATGAGGCCAAAATCTGGACATTCTGTGAAAATCTGTACAGTTGAGAGGTATGTATGCCATTTTATAGACCATATGTTGTTGTTGTTGTGTTATATAAACAAATGCCATGTTACCTTGGGTTTGAGATGAATTATAGTAGCTTGGTTGTGGGGCAGGGAGAGAGTCTGCTGTGCTAGTACTGCTACTTTCAAAGCATAATGAGAATTTGAGTAAAATGTACAGTAGACTATACAAGAAACATAAACTGTTGCCTGAAGTAGAAAACAGTGACACAGTAGTTAATATTATTGCATTATTCAACTTGGTTCTGTGTTTGTTTCTTGGCCAAAGAGTCTCTCTCAGTGGAATCTGCATGAACTCTTTGTGACAACATAGGCCTCGCCAGGGTGTTCCCATATTTCCTATCCTAAAGACACACCATAAATGAATGGATTAGCCTCTAAGATTAGCAAAGTGTATGACTGCCCTGTGTCAGTGAGTGAACGTGTGTGGCTATGTGTGAGCACGTGTGTGTGCATGTGCACGTGTGTTTGTGCGTGCATGTTGACCCCTCCCACTATGGCTTGTCACTCCACTAACAGCGTGCTTCCCTCATTTACAGCCACTAAATACTGGATAGTATCTGGGTCATATTTAAAGTTGTACTGGCTTAAGCGTACAATTAGAGAACAATTTATTGAAAATACATTTGTACGAGTGATGTATGTGACCTTTGTTTGGAAGATAGATGCCATGAATACCACAGCAGAGATCAGGGCTAGCACACAAGTATAGTTTGAGCAATTTCTCCTTACTTGCTATAGCAATTATCAAAGGCAGGCAGCCACAGACATGAACACTCATTCTTTAGTTTGAAGTGAATAGGTTGCCAGGTCCTGAGCTATCATAGCACTGCTGCGCCCATATTTATATTTGTTCAACATGATCTTACACTAGTTAAAACACACTCATTATAGTTTCAAGACAAAATAGAAGGCAGCAGTGTCCATGCTTTAAAGAGGCAAGACTTCAGCAAAACAGAAGGAAAGTTTTACTTTATATACAAAATGTCAAATAATTAAAGGCTTACAGTGCCTTCTTTTCCAACCATACCTATGCATTACTAGTCAGGATACAATTGCACTTACGTAACTGTTGAGAACATTTAAGGAGAGCAATATATTTTTTGTTATAACCTTGGTGTAATGATGAAGCATAGCTCTAACACTGATTATCATAGGTAGGTAGGTACTAGGCTATCGGCCCTGGGGCCTATACAAGCCCAGCCAAAAAGGTACCCTAGCTTTTGCCACCCAAGAAAATTATTTTCCTGTGCCACTGTCGAGCAGAGCCACAGAGGTGATCCCCGGGGTGAATTTCCTATTTCCCATCCAATCATCAGTAAAATACTTTGTGACTAATCTATAAATGTGAGAGAGAATTCCAAGACTAAAGATGGAACTGAGAACCAGTACAGATTAAAGTGATTAGTACTAAGCTATTTAGCAGAAGATAAATGTGTTCTGTTTATAGAGACAGAATATGGTACCTCAGGCTCAGACTGCAACACAAAAGTAAGATATTTCAAGAATTTCCTTCTGGTTATGGACCATTACAGGCAGAGTCACATGTTCATATGCCTGTTTTAAGAATTAATTTATTCAGTAATTTGTTTATATCTTTATAGACCTTAACAAACCATTTCTCATGTGCTATGGGTGCATCACAGTATTCTGAGTTACGTGTAATTTTCTTTGTTATGTACTTCACACATTTTCTCTTAAAATGTAGTAATACACTTGAGATTATAAACATACATTTACAGTCTGGTGTAGAGCATGGACAGTAAAGTTTAACATTGTTTTGCATGCTCTGGAATTTTAACTTCCATTTTTAGTCAGCAACTGTCAATAAGCATTTTACAAAACTTTCTAGTAAAAACCTGAGCTACTCCCATGCCTACCTCTCAACTATACAGATTTTTGGACCATTTTTCATAAAATTATGTTTTTCTGGCAAATTAGTGCCAAATCATTAAGGATTGAAGTTAGAAGGTAATGGCAGTTATTTGAATTTCAGACTTCATACCCTTTAGAAAACTAATGCTAATGCAAAACCTGTTATTCTGTCAACTTTCTAAGCTTGTAAGAGCAGTATTGAAAAATTGTCCATATTTTTTGGGCCTTTATCCCACTTTTATTTATGGGTTTGTCCAGATTTCTTACTCTAAGAGGTTGAGAGGTATGCTCCCATGTGGGAAATTTGGTGCTTATTACTGGCACTGAACAATTAAGACATGACACAGAGCTAAAAACTCTACAAAGCATAATGCACATTAGCATGAAAACTCGAGAGGTACATTTCAGTGAAATGTATCATGCATTTCACTTATAGGACTTCTATAAATGTTCCTATTCTCAGAATATATGTCTCCTTTTTATACCTGAAGTAGAGTGGCTGTTGATCTATTTCAGTATTTATTTTGTGATTCATTTTATTTGAATTGGAAAAACGCATGATAGAGTTCTGCTGACTCCTGACATGTTGTATCAGGGTTAGTGCTAAGCTTGCAAATGACGACAGATTCAGCAGTACAGAAAAAGCACAACTGAGTAAGCAAATATTCCAAGAAATGCTTGTCTCTGACTGTTCTGCTAGGCATCCACTCTGAAAAGGGTATACCTAGGGCTGAAAATAATAGAATTCTGAATGACAAGAGATGGGAAAAGAAATGGTCAGAAAACAAGCAAGCTGGAGATGAAGCAGAAATTTGATATATAGAAATACATGCCAAAAATGATCTGCACTATTTTTAGCCTCATCCAGAATTTATGAAAACAGACCCACTTTCGCAAATGTTTTTTTTTTATTATTGTATGTCATGAACACAGTTATAATGCGTGTTATTTTCTCTCTCTCTCTCTCTCTCTCTCGTATATAGATAGATAGAGAGAGAGAGATAAATATGTGCAAATATCATTACGTGTTTGAAAAAGGACTGAAGTGCTTAGCAGACTGCTTAACTACAGCAGACTGTAGTTGTTAAATGAGGCTTCCATCCATGTTTCCCTCTCACTGTTGTGTACCAGCTTGTTAAGATGAATAACAAATGATGAGTGACAAGTCGGAAATGGAGGCCTAGTGCTGGCAGATGTGCTGTTCAGGACCTGTCCATATCCTTAGGGGGAGGGGGAGCCTGGAAGGACCTTGCAGTACCCTGAGAGTGCTATTATTATTGTTCCTATTCATTCCGAGTTGCAAGGGAGACACTGTGTCTCTTATCTTGAGTAACTAAAGTTACTAATCCGCCCCCCCCCCCCCTTCCATGCTCAGCCTGTGGAACATTGCTGGGCAGCCATTCCCATCTCCGTTTTGACAGCCAGTGAAAGGTGAGAGTGCTGAGTATGACTACTTTGGAGGATCAATGTTTAAATCAGCACTTGGGCGCCAGGTCTACAGTGGGTCCTCAAGATTTGTCAATCAGGGCATGAAATATTCACTAGACCTAATCTTCTTAAGGGATATGAAAGGGCACTGATGATCAGAGTGAGAGAGAGAGATTGAGGAAAGAAAACATACAAATAATTAGAAAGGCAGAAGAAATGAGTCTGAAAAAAACTTGAGCTGAAAAATATAGGGAAACCATATCTTAAGATTCAAAGATATAATTTCTCTGTATTAAATTTATTTTTTTTAACTCATGAGGAACTGTCTGAGGAAAGTAACAGTTTCAGTCTTTGGGAGCTTCAAACCTTGTGCTAATGGGCTGCCCTGTATATAGTTATGCTGCCCAGGGATGGAAATAAGTAAGAGAAATGAAAAATAAAGTGAAAATCAGCTGAACAATGAACTGATGAGTTTGAGCATCTGTAACGTCATGCACGGTATTTTCTTCTCTCTTTTTAAGTGTACATTTCATTAGAGCAACAGTGCACCCACTCACTGTTGTCATGCTCTGCCTGTGACTGGAACTAGACTGGAAAAGTGTAGAAGGGAAGTTAGAGAAGCTTGACTTCCTATGAAGGTTGCAAGATAGTATTTATACTAGATACCGGAGTTTTACACAATACTGTTTTGCATGTTACTGCAGGTGATGACATTTTCTGTGTCACTACATGACAGGAAAAGTAGGAGGACAAACTGCTGTATCACACACAGATCACACACCATAAACTAGACACTCAACATTTTCACTTATATCTGAGCCTACAAAATGGTAATCTTAATATAAATTGTAGGTCAGCATACAGACCTTTGGACTGTGTGATGAAGGATATTTATGTGAGGGCTATACATAGCTCTCAACCTCTTAATGCAAGAAATCTGGACAAAGCCCAAATAATGGGGGATAAGGCTTAAAAAATAGGGTCAGTTTTTAAATATTGCTCTTATTAACTTAGAATTTTGGTAGAGTAACATGTTTTGTGTTAGCATGCATTTTCTGAAGGATATAAAGCTTGAAATTCAAATGTATAGCATTATTTAGTGACTTCAGTCTTCAGTTATTTGCCAGTAAACCACAACTTTTATGACAAACAAACTAAAAATATGAGGCAAAAATGTGGATATTGTATGGAAATCTAGACAGTTGAGAGGTATAGTTCTGCAGTAGAATGAGTAAAATGATTCAGCAAGTGTCAGTACTGTCAGATAGGTTTTATTAATCAAAATGGAAGTTGAGTGATGCTAGTGCACTTCCTTAGCTCTGCTCTGTCAAGATGGTACCCACTAGAAATGTTCTCACTCTTCTCTAACCTGTGAAGGTCACCTTAGTTTTTCCTAGTTAAACCGTTTCTGTTACATAGCATAATGACAGAAGCTGATGGGTAATAGCTTCTAATAAACCACTGAGAGCTGCACAAGGCTTTGTAAGAAGGTCCAGTCTAAAATTCACACACACACAGACACACGCACACGCACACACGCACACACACACACATGCACACACATGCACACACATGCACACACACGCACACACACACACACACACACACACACACACACACACACACACACACACACACACACACACACACACACACACACACACACACACACACACACACATACACACAGACACACACACACACACACACACACACACACACACACACACACACACACACACACACACACACACACACACACACACACAGACACACACACACACACACACACACACACACACACACACAGACACACACACACGCACACACACACACACACACACACACATATATGCACACATGCATATACAACACAGATATGGTTTCAGAGGAATAGAAATATGTAGCAAAAGGAAAATAAATTAATTTGAAAATATTTGTAAAATAGCTATTCAAAAATTATTTAAATAAAAGTGTTTCAGGTCTTACTGAAATTTAAGCATCTATGTAATAAGTATTTTGAAAGTTTGGTTGCAGTGATGACTGACAGCAAAATCAGTGGAGCATTTTATTTTGTCTTAAATGCACTTTAAACAGAAAAACTATCAAAAAAGTAATGGCATGTGGGATGTCAAGAAACTGCTGTAATATTAAAATGTACAGACATTTAAAAGGGAAACACATTTGCTTATATATACTTAGTATTACTTCATTTAAAACAAATCTTTCCAAGAAGACTTCTCTTTGATGATGTCTGAGTATTTGTTTATAGGCCAATCTGTTCAGCCTTTAGGGGTTCTCAATGTACAGTCACATAAGACCAATGACATCTCTGTACACATGATGTAAACCTGTTTCAAAATATGTACTGACCATTGTCTGGAGAGAAGCATATCATGAAACAAGCATGGTAAGAGGTGTGATACATACAGATCTTTTCATGCATAATGAAAAACTTCCTTTAATTAGTATAGTCAGAAAAAGGAGTCTGCATATTCCTACTTTATTAGAGCAGTTCTAATTTAATCATAACTTATTTATTTCCAGTCTTGGTTAATACTGAAATTGTTGTAAGTGAGCAATGTTTTTTTTTTCTTTAATTATATTAATTTGTTAACCAAGTAATCATAACAGGCACAAGTGGCTTTCTACAGGGAAACCACATAAGCACATTTTGGTTAATTTGCTTATCTAGATTCTCATAAGCATGTAAATAGAATCAAACCAGTGTCTACCAAATAAAGCTTATTAACAGATCATAGCCTTAATCTCTAAATATAATTAGATAAATGTGTGAAATGAGGGAATATTAGATTAAAATGGAGATGAATTCTTATTGCAAAATGCACATGGACTGGAGGAAAAACTATGTTGCAAAAAAAAGACTCATCAGTGTCTAATTTTGAGGAATGCTAGATGAATGAAGTGATGTAACAAAAAAAATAATATATATATAAATATATATATATATATATATATATATATATATATATATATATATATATAAGAAACTGAGGGTAATGCTGCTCAATGCTAGAAGTCTAAATCTCAAAATGCACGCACTCGAGGCCCTTCTCAGTATGGAGAACATCGATGTCTGTGCTGTAACTGAAACCTGGTTCAAGGCTCCTGAGAGCACCCCGGCAATATTAGGTTTTACCTCATATCATGCGTTCCGGCCCCAAAACCCAGACCAAACCACAAAAGGAGGGGGTGTATCCATATTCATAAAGGATACCCACACCTCCAGGTTGGTGGCAACGCACGAAGCTTCGGAAACCATCCAGGTGCAACTAACCATAGGCAAAACTGCTCTACAAATTGTAGCATGCTACAGGCCACCCTCTCAAACTCAGGAACCCCACACAGCCTTCCTGAAGACACTGGAGGGTATAAATGTATCTCCAAACACCATCATATTGGGTGACTTCAACTACACGAATATAGACTGGGAACATTACTCAAGCCCTAACTTTCTAGCCCAACGGTTCCTGGAGTTCATAAATTCAAATGCCATGGAACAGCTAGTCACTGTTCCCACGAGAGGAGAAAATATACTAGATCTCATCGTCACAAACATGGGGACAAAATGCTCCACACCGGAAGTATATCCCTCATTGGTGAGATCTGATCATAAACTAATCTCACTGGAAATCCACATCCCGTCCCCACCCCAAACAAAAAAGACCATAGTGAAGAACTTCTCTAAAGCAAACTTCACACTACTCAAGACTGGTGTGGTATCCTTCAAGGCCCCTGAGCCAGTGGAAACCACAACCCAAGCTGCGGAAGCCCTTACAAATGCCTTCTATGAACACCTCCAGGACTGCATGGATCAGGCAATCCCAAATAAAACCAAGACTCTTTCCACAAAGGGCAAACGTCCAGTCTGGTGGACCCCAGCCATTAACAAACTTTACAATAAGAGGAGAAAGCTATTACATGATAGAACAAAATCCATAAAAGGGAAGTCACCCCTGATCATTATTAGTAAAAAATATGAGCACTCATAAAATCAACTAAGGCCAATTTTGAGAGAAAAATTGCCATGGATTCAAAGGACAATCATAAGGCCTTTTTCAGCTATGTTAGGGACCTGGGTGGAAACTCCCAGATATGCTCAGAATTAGTCCAAAATGATACAAAAATCACTGAACCCACAGACATTGCCAACATACTGGCAGACAGGTTCAGTGCAAACTTCACCCCTCTCCCCTAAAGGAGAGATAACTATCCCAGCCGAGTGTAGCCTCCCGGACATCTCAAATGCGCAGGTGAAAGCTGCTCTCTCTAAAGCTAAAAACACAGCATCAATGGGACCGGATGGTGTCCCCGGCTGTGTGCTACATGAGCTAAATGAGGAATTAAACCCGCACATAAGGCAGCTGTTTAATCTCAGCCTTACCACAGGATACGTGCCCAAGGAGTGGCGTACAGCAACTGTGGTCCCACTCCACAAAGGTGGCGCCTCTACAGACCCTGGTAATTACCACCCCATAAGCTTAACAAGTCTAGTCTGCAAAGCTATGGAGAGGATCATAATGGAGCTCATAAACAAAGATATAGGGGACTTGCAGACATTGGACCCGACCCAGTTTGGCTTTGTCAAGGGAAGATCATGCCTTTTGAACTTGGTCAACTTCTTCAAAACAGTCACCAAGGCCATTGATGAGGGAAAGGCAGTCCATACAGCCTACCTTGACCTTGCAAAGGCTTTCGACACAATACCCCACTCGGGTATTGTAGAAAAACTTACCAGCTTAAATGTAAACCCATATGTCACAAGATGGGTTGCAAACTGGCTTAAGGACAGAACCCACAGGGTTAGAGTTGCTGGAGCTATGTCAGACTCCAAGCCGGTCACAAGTGGTGTCCCACAGGGCTCGGTTCTTGGCCCCCTATTGTTTGGCATCTACTTCTCAGAAGTACAGGCCAACATGGGAGGACTTTGGCTTGGCTAACAAAGTTTGCAGACGACTGCAAACTGGGCGCCATAGTGGAAAGTGCATCGGACACGGATATCCTTCAGAAGGGACTCATGGAAACAGATAGCTGGTGCCAGAGCCATGGCCTGAAGTTAAACGCCAAAAAATGTATAGTCATACCCTTCGGGAAAAACAAGGTAACCCCAAGCTACCATATAGGTGGCAATCAACTAAGCACAGAAGAGGTTATCAGGGACCTGGGGACCCAGGTTGACAGTGGCCTTTCTTTTGACACTCACATTGCTAAAGTGGTTAGAAAAACCTTCTACATTGCCCACCTGATCATGAAGGGATTCACATCCAGATCTAGTGAGGTCATTGTTCCCTGTACTCTTCACTTATCAGACCAATGATCGAGTACAATGCCCCATTCGGGATGTATCTCACCCGACATCTGCAGCAATTGGAGAGACCCCAAAAGTTCCTCACCAAAAGGATAAAGGGACTCCAAAATCTGTCATATGCTGCCAGATTGAAGAAACTCCAGCTCTATTCAGTCGCATACCGCCTGCTCAGAGGTGACATGTGCCTGACATACAAGGCCATGTCCAACCCGGAATTAATGGACATGCTCCACCTCAAAAAATCCAAATCCACCAAAACCACTAGAGCAAGCGACTTAAACCTTAGCACGAATATAAATAGGACATGCTGGAGGGATAGATTTATCACTCAGAGACTCCCTATGCTGTGGAATAGAATCCCGGTCCATGTGAGGCAGAGCACCTCGCTGACTCTGTTCAAGAGAAATCTAGACCTGTGGATGGGAGATCGTAGGTTTACCCCGGGAATCATCTCTGTGTCACTGCTGGACAGAGGCACAACAAACTAATGGGCACAGTATTTTTTCATATAAGGGGTGGCGTAAGCCACAAAAATTTGGGCTAGGCTTATAAATGCCTTAGGGCAGATAGCCTAGTATAAACCTATGAACCTATGAACCTATGAACTTATATATATGTACTCTCAGAATATTGCATTTTCATAGTTGTGTACTGGTTTCAGGTATTTACAACTGAAACGCCTTGAATTTGTTTCTGTGTGTTTTTCCTGTGAGGTGAAACAGTAGAATTATAAAAGTGTGGCTTCAGTGATAAGTTTCAGAGCAGTTGCACAATCTTGTTATAAAATGCAAAAATCATTTTGTATTCGATTGAAAGGTGATAGGTTGGCACAATGGCATAACAGCAGAATTGTCTAGCAGCACTTATTTCTTCAGTTCAAATCCCAGATGGGGTGCATTCTGTGCTGACTCTATATGTCCTCCCTCTGTTTATGTTAATTTTTTACTAGGTCCTGTGTTTCCTCCCACATTTCAAAGACATGATATAAATACATATAGATTTTTAGTCATTTATATGGCCTGCCAGTTTATTTGACATCATGGCATGTATGTGTAAGAGAAATCTTGTGTCTGCGTGTGAGTGCGGGTGTCTCTGTTTTGTGTTGCATGCACACTCTGTGATAGACTGTTATCCTGTCCAGGATTAGTTTCTCTGCCTTGCACGCACCAAGTAGTGGGACAGACTCTGTTCCCATCATTCTCTAATTAGATAAGATGCTCTTTGGGAAAATAAGTGCATGGATAAATGAATAAACGAATTAAAGGTGACAGTTCACATCCCCATAATTTAGTGTTGGAGCATGACTAAGTTATTAGACTATGTTAAAAATACAGGAATCTGCAAATGTTTTAAGCCTATGTTTACCCATATAAACCCTATATTATAAATTTAGAAATCTTCCACTTTTACTTCCAAAACTTCAGATAAGTATTTCTATTAGGCAGGAAAGGCTTCTAATATTTGACTTTGATGACCTTGCAAACTAAATCTGAAAATGTTATGTTGTATGATCAACTACAGAACTCGTAAACATGATTTGGCATGCAGTCAAACGAATAGTGAACATGGCTCTTTGAACTTAGCTTAATTACTGAAATCATGTTTATAGAATACTGTTTGCTGTAAAAATGTTTATAGAATAAACACTATTAATAATTTTGTTATTGCATTTTTAACTGCTCCTACTGGATATGTTTAGCTGATGCATATATCCAGGTCCTAGAGGGTCATCAGTATGGCCCAAGAGTAGTACAGTATACTCACTGCTTAGAACAATCTGATCCATCCTTTCCATCTGGTCATTTGTCATATGCAGATAGATCAGTTTTCCTCTATTATTTTGTTATATGCCATCATCATTGTCCTAGAAGACAACCATTTTTATATTATTTTATTTATTTGCTTGATTGTTTTTTGAGCCCGTCTTGGTGGAACCATGTTTGTAATGATTAAAATGTTCTCCTAGAGTTTTGCCTTTCTGATAAGAAAAAAGGCATTTATCCTGTAATATCTGTGATAGCCTATGATCAGCCAGAAGTATGTTCCAGTGTCTGCTGATACTGTTTAACAATGTATTGGTATTGTGTCCATAAGTGGCTGCCAATCCAATTTCAGATTAGCACTGTGGCCATTTTTCTTTGTAGACCATGAGGTCTTGTCTGTTTATTGAGGATGCCCAATTGCTGGCCATAAGAATGGTCCCTGTTTTATATCCACGGTCCTGTAACCTGTTGATAAGGTCCTTTTTGTAATGTTCATTCCTGTCAGAATGGGAACAAATCTGTTTGATATGGAGAAATTGTGATTTGGGGATGTTTTGTGTGATGTGTGGTGGGTGAAAGCTGGATGCTTGCAACAGAGAACTATACTGTGGATATTTGTGGTAAACCTGTGTGTCCAATTGTTCCTCATGACCAAAACATCCAGAAATGTGATTTGTTCTAAATGGTGATTCACTGTAAAGTCTATGCCCCACTAGTTCCCATTAATGTATTCCATGAACTCCTATACATAGGCCACATCAGCCCGCCAAACCATCCAGCAATCATCTAAGCAGCGTCGCCATATATCTATTTCATCAAGAAATAGATTATGGGTGGGGGTCATAAATAAGTTGTTCCTCCACAAACGGAATGCCCCCATGGCAGTGGCCTGAATTTGCCAAAAGCAACTATCTTGATAATAGAAAGTGTTTTTGGTGAGTATATGTTCAGCAAGGCAAATGAGAAAGGTGTTGAACCCTGTTGGATATAATTCCACTTTGAATAACCATTGTTCTAGAGCCTGTAGCCCTGCCCAATGGGGAATGTTGGTGTATAGGGCCGACACATACAAAGTGTATAATAACGAACCTGGCTCAATTTGCGTGTCTGAAATGATTTGTAGGAATGCAGTGGTGTCTTGAGTTCGAGATCTAACATGTTTCAAGAGTGGTTGAAGATATTGTGTCAGAAATTTTGACAATGGTTAGGTAAGGGAACCCCTACCAGAAACAATGTGTCTGCTGGGGGGGGGGGGGGTCATGTAGGGATTTGTGTATTTTAAGTAATAAATATAAGTACTGATGTTTGGGGTCAGGAACAGTCAGATGGTGCAAGGTTGTCCTGGAAATAATGTCTTCTTCCTGAGCTAATAAAAGATATTCATCAATCTGCTGTTTAAATCTGGGAACAGGATCCAGAGGCATATGCATATAATACCTCCTATCATTCAACTGTCTCTGGGCCTCCGCATCATACTTTCCCCAATCCATGACGACTATGGCCCCACCCTTGTCTGCTGGTAAAATGACCACATTTTTGTTTTGTTGTAAATTCGACAAGACCTGTTGTTCAATCTTTGAGAGGTTATGGGGCATGATTCCCATTTCACGAAAGTGAAAATGCAGATCTTTGAGGACCATATTTTGAAACATGTATACTGAATGTTGCAGGGGAGGCATGAAGGTCAATTTACAAAATCTGAATGTGTGATCAACTGAAACTATAGGAGAGGAATCAAAAAACAGTTTTAAATTTAATAAATGACAGAATGCCATGACATCTTGTGCCAAGGAATCTTCAGACACTAGAAAAGCAGGTACAAAATTTGCCCTTTATTCAATAATTGCAATTCAGCCTGTGTCAAGGATATGGATAAAATGTTCATTACATTGTCACATGTATTCATTTGCGTGTCATGATTTGGAGTAATGTCTCTACATTGCTGATGTCTGTGATGCTTGCGCCCTCCCCTACGTTGCCTGACCCTAAAGGGATGTCAGAATTTCTATGTTTAGGAGTTGGGGATACTGTGGTGTGTTGTGTTTCAGAGTAAGTCATGGAAGATGAATCCTCCCCAGATGTCCCACTACATTGGGTGGTAGATTTTCTAAGTATGGACCTATGTCTCTTCCTTTTAGTTGGTCTGTTGCCTGAGCTGGCAAACTTGACATTCTTATGTGGACCAAAGGGCTTCCCTCTGTCATAATCCCCCTTGTCCCTATGATATTTCTGCATCTTCCTATCCTTCAATTGTTGTTCCAAAGTGAGCAATTGTTGGCTTAACTGTTTTAAACAAGAGGTATAACATGTTTGTTCCTCAAGTGTTTTGGTCTCTTCATAGATAGTGGCTACCTCAGAAATCCCTGCATCTATGGATTGTTCATAATATGCAGCTAATGTCTTAACAAAACTCATGGAGGCCTTTTGTTGGGCCAAAGCACATTGTTCTTCTAGTTTCTCATCTATATTACCTACCAGGATCTGAATACTTACTCTGAGACCTCTAGGGCAAATGCCTTTAGCTTAGTATGCTTTAAATAACCTGAGGTGCCAGACGTTGGTGCGTAAAAACCTCATACTCTGGAATAGCCTCTGAAAAATGGCTGTACATGATTGGGTAGGTTCAGACATATCAGATGCACCATTAAGGTTAGTCTGGGGTCCAAGACCAAAAATACCAATGTCATCTCTATCTGATGATAATCCCTTCAAAAGTTGGATAAGATCTATGATCACACTAAAACTCTTTGGTTCAATAGATTCAGATATAAATAATAAGTATGCAAAAAAGTACCAAAACGGTATAAAAAAATGTAAACCTGATCTTATATACTGTAAACTCTTAATACAAAACAATTGGTTAGCAGCTGGTGTAGACCAAGGCACATGTATGTGTGTATTTGTCCAATAATATTATAATAATGATAATACCCCTTTTTGGGAATGAAAAAAAAAAAAAAATATATATATATATATATATATATATATATATATATATATATATATATATATATACACACACACACACACACACACACACACACACATATATATATATATATATATATATATATATATATATATATATATATATATATATATATATATACATATATATCTTTAATTAATGACCCCAAAACATCCTGATGAGTTAGTGCAAGGCACAAGCGCACAAGACCAAATGTTCACCCCAAAGGGAATATGTAAGGGAACAATGGTAGCCAATGCATGTGGAACCTCAATAATAATAAGGTAATTATGATGGAAAATCCAAATAATGGATTCCAAACAAGAACTTGGTCCAGAAACAAATATATGCAGTGCTACGTACTCCTCGTAGATTATATATGATTAGTTGCAAATTACATACATGTCATCATGTCACTAAAAGGGAGAACCATAATAGCCCCTACATAAAGACCATGGACCCAGCTATAGTTTTAACCAAGACCCACAGTGCTCCAACCCTTAGCCATAACAATAATGATCGAGTGTATATAATGTGTACCAGTCTCTGCACTAAAAAATCATGTCTGACAAACAGGGCAATCAAAATAATATATAATGATTGATTATACCAACAACAAGTGAACCCAGTCACACCAACCCCAATAGCCAATTGTAAATATATGACAGTATTTCAAGCTGCGGTGGTGCAGCAGTAGCATTGTTGCCTCACAGCAAGAGGTTCTCCCATTTGATTCTCGGCTGGAGTGCCTTCTGTGTGGGGTCTGCATGTCTTCCCCACGGTCAGGTGGCATTTGAAAGACATGTGTGAATGGGCGTGCCTTCGTTGAAGGTTGGGCATCTGGCTGGCACCTCGGCACTATAAAAATCGACTGCCAATCATTAGCAGACCAGAGTTCCGCTGTGGCACCCCCTAACCAGGAAAAGATAAAAGAAAAACAAACATTTAGAAAATTACATGGATGACCCTATACAACTAGCCTCGATAGATATATCAATACCTGTGGTCTAAAAAGTGAGGGGGAAACAACCCTTGGTATATAGCTTAATAGAAACTAGTGATGTAACTCAACTGAATTTTATCTCAAGGTGTTGTTTATACAAAGTCACATCAAGGTCAGAAGATATATTTTCGTGAAAACCATATAGATCCAAGAATCAGCAAGCATACATTCCCCTACACTTATAAAGTTTACATGAACCAAAAAACTGATTGGAAATTTTCAATAATACTGTGCAGTAATAAAGTTACAAAAACCAGGGAAACATTGAACATGTGCCCCAAAAACATACAGTTATTCAAATGTCATCAGATAGGTGTTATGCACAAATATGGTTATTGTTCAAAGAAAATATACAAAACAGGTCCAACATAAGTCAAAAAGACCTTTAAAAAAACAGAAGAATGTAACTTTAATGTATATGTAAACACGATAGCGAATCTTGAAAGAAAATGTACATATACCAAGTTCCGAATTCCATTGGTACTATATGCAGCAAAAGCTCCCCAACCAAATGTCCAAATACAACCTTTGGTATCCAAGTTTGTAAGGCAACCCATGGATTAGCCAATACTCACTGATTATTTTCAAAAAAATGCATGTATAACAAATCCGTTCATAAAAATATAGAAATGGTTGGATATGAAGTTGGTATCACCAAAAACCCAATCACATAACTGTTGTTTGTGGACACAGATCACCCAACTAAATATCCAAGTATGTCCTTCATTATCCAAGCTTGCAAAGCAACCTGTAGATTAGCCAATACTCACTGTTTATGTTCAAAAAATGATTGGATAATTGATCCATTCATAAAATATGAAAATGGTTCCATATTGGTTGGTATTGCCGAAAACCCAGTCACGTAGCTGCTGTTTATACACACAAATCGCCCAAAAGGTTTTTGAACTCAGAACGAGTCATACCTCCATGTAAAAAGCAAAAACTGGCTCAGTCACACATACTGTGAGGCCCAATGTTTTACTCAACAACACTGCATGAAGAAAACCCTCCGTATCATCATCATCTTCTTTCGGCTGTTCCCGTTAGGGGTCGCCACGGCGGATCACCTGTTTCCACTTCTTCCTGTCCTCTGCATCTTGCTCTGTCACACCAACCACCTGCATGTCCTCTCTTACCACATCCATAAACCTTATCTTAGGCCTTCCTCTTTTCCTGTTACCTGGTAGCTTCATTCTTAGCATCTTTTTCCCAATATACTCAGCATCCCTCCTCAGCACATTTCCAAACCAACATAATCTTGCCTATCTGGCTTTGTCTCCAAACCTTCCAACCTGGGCTGACCCTCCAATATACTTATTCCTAATCTTGTCCAACCTTGTCACACCCAGTGCAAATCTTAACATCTTCAACTCTGCCACATCCAGTTCAAACTCCTGCCTTTTTGTCAATGCCACTGTCTCCAACCCATATAACATAGCTGGTCTCACTACCCTCTTGTAGACCTTCCCTTTCACTCTTACAGGTACTCGCCTGTCACAAATCACTCCTGACACTCTTCTCCACCCACTCCATCCTGCTTGTACTCTCTTCTTCACCTCTCTTCCACACTCACCGTTACTCTGAACTATTGACCTCAAGTATTTAAACTCATCCACCTTCACCACCTCTACTCCTTGCATCCTCACCATTCCTCTATCTTCTCTCTCATTCACACACATATATTCTGTCTTAGTCCTGCTGACCTTCATTCCTCTTCTCTCTAGAGCATATCTCCATCACCCCAGGGTCTCCTCCACCTGTCCCCTACTCTCACTACAGATCACAATGTCATCTGCAAACATCATAGTCCACGTGGACTCCTGTCTGATCTCATCTGTCAACCTGTCCATCACCATTGCAAATAAGAAAGGGCTTAGAGCTGATCCTTGATGTAACCTCACCTCCACCTTAAACGCATCCGTCACTCCCACCGCAGACCTCACTGCTGTCACACTACCCTTGTACATATCCTGTACCACTCTTACATACTTCTCTGACACTCCTGACTTCTTCATACAATACCACAACTCCTCTCTAGGCACCCTGTCATATGCTTTCCCCAAGTCTACAAAAACACAATGCAACTCCTTCTGACATTCTCTGTACTTCTCCATCAACACTCTCAAAGCAAACATCACATCTGTATTGCTCTTTCCTGGCATGAAACCATACTGCTGATCACTAATCATCATGTCCCTTCTTAACCAAGCTTCCACTACTCTTTCCCATAACTTCATGCTGTGACTGATCAATGTAATCCCTCTGTAGTTACTACAGCTCTGCACATCACCCTTATTCTTAAAATCGGTATCAAAACACTTTTTCTCCATTCCTCAGGCATCCTCTCACTTTCTAAGATTTCATTAAACAATCTGGTTAAAAACTCCACTGCCATTTCACCTAAACACCTCCTTGCTTCCACAGGTATGTCATCTGGGCCAGCAGGCTTTCCATTCTTCATTCTCTTCATAGCTATCCTTACTTCCTCCTTGCTAATCCATTGTACTTCATGATTCACCATCCCTACATCATCCAACCTTCTCTCCCTCTCATTCTCTTCATTTATCAACCCCTCAAAGTACTCTTTCCATCTCCTCGACACACTCTCCTTCCTTGTGAGTATGTTTCCCTCATTATCCTTTATCACCCTTACCTGCTGCACATCTTTCCTAGCTCGGTCCCTCTGTTTAGCCAATCTTTACAGGTCCTTTTCTCCCTCCTTAGTGTCCAACCTTTCATACAACTCTTCATATGCCTTATCCTTAGCCTTCGCCACCTCTCTCTTTGTCATGCACCTCATCTCCTTATATTCCTGTCTACTTTCTTCATCTCTCTTACAATCCCCCTTCTTCTTTGCCTGTATACTCTCCTGTACTTACTCATCCCGCCACCATGTCTCCTTGTCATCCTTCCTCTTTCCCGATGTGATACCAAGCACCTTTCTAGCCATCTCCCTTACTAGCTCTGCTGTAGTTACCCAGTTATTTGGTAACTTTTCACTGTCACCCAGTGCCTGTCAACTCATCCCTGAATTCCACCTCACAATTACCCTTATTCAATTTCCACCATTTGATCCTTGGTGCTGCCCTCACACTCCTCCTCCTCTTCTTGATCACCAACATCATCCTACAAACGACCATCCTATGCTGCCTAACTACACTTTCTCCAGTCACCACTTTACAGTCTCAAATCTCCTTCAGACTGGCCCTCCTACATAAGATATAATCCACCTGTGTGCATCTTCCTCCACTCTTGTATGTCACCCTATGCTCCTCCCTCTTGTTAAAATATGTAGTCATCACAGCCATGTCCATCCTTTTTGCAAAATCCACTACCATCTGACCTTCTGCATTCCTTTGTTTAACACCATACCTACCCATCACTTCCTCATCCCCTCTGTTCCCTTCATCAACATGCCCATTGAAATCTGCTCCAATCACCACTCTCTCACTCTTGGGTACAGTCATCACCAATTCATCCAATTCACTCCAAAATTTTTCTTTCTCATCCATTGCACACCCAACTTGTGGAGCATATGCACTAACAACATTCATCATTACACCATCAATTTCTAGCTTCATAAACATAACTCTATCCGACAGTCTTTTCACCTCCAAAACACTCTTAGCATACTGTTCCTTCAGAATAACTCCTATGCCATTTCTCCTCCCATCCACACCATGATAAAACAATTTGAACCCACCTCCGATACACCTAGCCTTACTCCCCTTCCATCTGGTCTCTTGTACACACAATATACCAACCATCCTTCTGTCCATCATATCAGCTAGCTCTCACCCTATACCAGTCATACTGCCAACATTCAAAGTTCCGACCCTCACTACCACAGTCCTAGCCTTTCTCCTCTCTTCCTGCCTTCAGCCATGCCTTCCACCTCTTCTCCTCCTTTGGCCAACAGTAACCCAATTTCCGCCAGCACCATGTTGGCTAACACTACTGGTGGCGGTCGTTGTTAACCCGGGCCTCAACCGATCCTGTATGGAAATATTTACTGGTGACTGCATGAAATGATTTGGCTAAGTTTTAAGCAGGATGCCCTTCCTGACGCAACCCTCCCCATTTATCCGGGCTTGGGACTGGCACAAAGAAATGCACTGGCTTGTGCATCCCCAGTGGCTGGGTTAAGAAAACCCTCCATATAAAGGATATAATCCAAATACCTCGTACCAGATTGTAGAACATCAGTTGAACAGGCAGGCAGTAAAATAAGCATTCAATGTAAGAATCTAAAGGTACCACCATCTGAAAAAATAAAATAGGAGTACTTCTTCTTGAACAGAAACACAACACACCACAGGCCAACAGTAGGGTAGAAACATGACCATGGAAGAGAAGAGTCCCTGCAAGTACGGCAAGTGCACGGCTCAAAAATCCTTAGTGATTCAAAAACCAAAAGCCAGCACATGGTGGTGTGCAAAACATATTAATTATTTAATAAATAGTGAAATC
Source organism: Protopterus annectens (assembly GCF_019279795.1). NCBI lineage: Eukaryota > Metazoa > Chordata > Ceratodontiformes > Protopteridae > Protopterus > Protopterus annectens. The sequence goes on from NC_056734.1 coordinate 54,520,313, forward strand.
ATGGCAAAAACAGACCAGTTTCGGCAAGTTCAATAAGCCTTCATCAGTGTAAGGAAAAACACATACCAAATGCCCTTATATACCAAAAGAATATAGAAATACTCCTGGGGATTGGCTGGATACAAATGTTCATTACGCCCAGGTGGGAACAAACCATCTAGCTTAATGATCCACTTTTTCTCTTTATTATTGAGTATATTGTGCCAGCCAAGTTTATGTGCTTTGTCACCACAAATTTTATCTATAATGATGAACCTGAAGTTTGCTGAGGTGTGTATAAAATAATGTTTAAATAAAGCTTTGCTATTTTTTTCTGTCTGATGTGACTCATGTGTTCAGCTATCCCGAAGTCTAACTGGTCGAGAAGTTTGCCCTATATAAAAGGCTGAGCATGAGCATGTTGCCAGGTATATGACCCAATCTGTACTGCAGTTAGCTAGAAATTTTGTCAAAAACCAAGCCTGTATTCTTGCTACTAAATTGTTTAGTTTTGACCATTCTGATACAATGTACACAATGTCCACAGAGGACACAGGCATGCAAAAGGTGCCCTGTTAGAGTGACTTGAGATTGTGAGCCCCTGTCTTGGTGGAACCATATTTGTAATGATTAAAATGTTCTCCCAAGAGCTTTGCCTTTCCCGATAAGAAAAAAGGCATTTATCCTGTAATAACTGTGATAGTCTATGATCGACCAGAAGTATGTTCCAGTGTCTGTTGATAATGTTCAACAATATATTAGTATTGCGTCCATAAATGGTCACCAGTCAGATTTCAGATTGGCACTGTGGCCAGTTTTCTTTGTAGACCATGAGGTCTTGTCTGTTCATTGAGGATGCCCAATTGCTGGCCGTAAGAATGGTCCCTGCTTTATATCCATGGGCCTGAAACCTGTTGATAAGGTCCTTTTTGTAATGTTCATACCTGTCAAGATGGGAACAAATCTGTTTTTTTTTGGCTTGAAATTGTCCAGTAACACGACAAAACAAGTCATGGGCATTCAGAATCACCAACTAGCTGAAACACCTGATTTTCATAAGGATCATTTGCATATATCCCATGTGCCTCTGATACAAGAGGTTTGGAAGGTTACTCAGTGGAAGTTCAAGCTTTGCTGGAGTTTTCATTTTGTTTTTACTGATTGGTTTTTCAGTGACCTTCTCACTCATTGTTTTAGTTTATTGTTTGGGATATTTTTTGCAGTGACTCTAATGATAATGGACATCAGGTGGGCATACCTGTCAACCTCTTAATTAAACACATCTGTACAAATCTTGACAAATTAAGGGAACATGTAGGGACATATTTTAAATTTTGCTCTTATAAACTTAAAAAGTTTGCAGAGTAACATGATTTGTTTTAATATACATTTTCTGGTGGATCTGAAATTTGAAATGTATTTCAATATTTAGTGACTATAATCCTGAGATCATCCCAGTGATTTGCCAGGAAAATAGAGCAACAGGCCAAAAATATGAGCCAAAAATCTGGACATTCTGTGGAAATCTGTACAATTGAGAGGAATGTAGATGGGTATAACAGCCCTGTGTTTCTTATGCTTAGTCAAACACTCTGCTTGTGTTGTGTTGATGAGGTCATAACAAGGCCAAAATATGCATATCTGCAGCTAGTGGGGTTTGACTTTATTGGCCTGAAATTGTCCATTAAACTGACAAAGCAAGTCATGGGCATTCAGAATTGCTAATTAGCTGAAACACCTGATGTTGATAAGGATCATTTGCATATATCCCATGTGCCTCTGGTACAAGAGGTTTGGGAGGTCACTCAGTGGAAGTTCTAGCTTTGCTGGAGTTTTCATTTTATTTTTACTGATTGGTTTTTCAGTGACCTTCTCATTCATTGTTTTAGTTTGTTGTTTGGGATATTTTTGCAGTGACCCTAATGATAATGGACATCAGCTCGGTATAACAGCACTGTGTTTCTACTGGTTAATCACAGTCTCTGTTATGCTGTGTTGATGAGGTCATAGCAAAACTGAAATAAGCATATTCACAGCTAGTGATGTTTGGCTTTATTGGCCTGAAATTGTTCATTAAAATGATAAAACAAATCATGGGTATTCAGAATTGTCACTTAGCTGAAACACCTGGTGTTCATAAGGATCATTTTCATATATCCCCTCCTGATACAAGAGTTCTGGGAGGTCACTCAGTGGAAGGTTTAGCTTTGCTGGAGTTTTCATTTTGTTTTTACTGATTGGTTTTTCAGTGACCTTCTTACTCATTGTTTTAGTTTGCTTCTCTAATATAGGCAACTGTTTCTGATAGCAAAATGTTACAGTAATATAGGCCTTGCAGCTCATTTGCACTTCATATACCACACTGTCCAGAATGCACGGTCATGACCCTGACCCTTTCTGTCTCATGAATGTACTAAAAAGTCTCATTTCTTGGTGAATATACCTAAACGAATTCCCATTACTTTAATTAGTACAAGTGCATGGTTCACAGTTTTATCATTCATATTTTTATGCTAGGTTTTACCTGGAATATATGAATCAGCAACATGTGATCATTGTAGTATATTGTCAATTAGTTTGTTGCAGCGATAACATTTTTATGAAACTGCTTAATGAAATATGGCAGTGAAATGTATCGATTATGGTGATGGATATTATCTACCACTACAAATTTAAAATCCCCTTTGGGGAGCAGAAAAATATATTTGAACTTAGATATGAAAAAACAGACCTTGTACATTAATGAGATGCTATCAATAGCTTAATTACCACTGTATTCTGTTTGAAGATGTTGAGGGTTGGAAAATTATACTTTTCTGTTTGTCTGTTTCAGCACAATGTCATGACTTGTCATTTTTGTATTTGCTTGTATGCATATGCAAGCACAACTAATTGCTTCAGTCATACGACTACTTCTACAGAGCTAGTGAACATCAATGCAAACCCCTATGTCAATCAAACAATATTAAAACAAACCAATTTGCAGATGAATAAAACACAAAAATGATGTGACAATGATAAGGGCATTTCAACTTCCTCAATAATGAGAAGGCATATTGTGCAGTTAGAAGCAGAAAGCAAAATCAGATCCATGTTCTTTTTCACTAACAGTCTTTGTTCTTTTGTTCTCTATTAAGGAATACAGTGACATGTTTCTTTCTGCAGTCATATTAAAATAGTGTTTTGTATCCGCAATGATAATAAAGTGCAAAGAAAACTGTTTTAGCTTAACTCTGGTAAAATAAGTTTGCTATCTTAAGTCACTATTAAATTTTTGCTGTACACTATATGGTATTATATGTTATATTCATTATATGATGCATAGAAATCATGCAGCATCTGTAAGCTATGTTAATTTAATCGTACATAGATCACCTAAGCTGAGCCTGTATAATTTCAACAATGCACACAGCACTTTATGATGTAAGTAGCTGTACTGACTTTATCTCTTGTAAAAAAATAAAATTCTATTTGTTGCTTTACCACGATCATTTTAAAATATGGTATACTTGCCTTACAAGGAATCTTGCTCACTGCATGGTGAATCTTGATCTCCATCAAAGGAGTTGAGTCTAATATATGCTTACTGACCAAAAGTTCTTACATGTTTTCATTTTACTCTGGCATATAATAAAATAATGTAGTTCATTTCATCTGACATGTTAAATGATTCATAGTTTACCTATTTTTCTTGTTTCTTCTTTTCTTTTTCTCCATATTCATGAAGTGTTTGTTGAATCTGTGTTGCTGTTGTTATAACTGAATAAAAATATTTAAAAAGAAGTACTGTGCATTTCTTCCATATGATCATAAAGTGCAAGGCGAAATATTTCAGCCTGCGGTGAGAAAGTTCAGTTTGTCATTCCCCAGGATTCATGAAGCTCTGCGCAAGGCCGGCGTTAGGCTTGCACCGTCCGTGTGGTGTGAAGATGGCACAGTAGCAACGAATGCGTATTAATGAAGGCGCGCTGCCACCACAGCCACGTGCATAGGAAACGAGCGCGTGTGCATAGGGCATGTCGAAGTGCCACACGGAGGTGTGGAAATGTCAGCTGTCGATGTGCAACCTAAAATGCTTGCATATATCAATTTGCATGCAATAGTAATCACATCTGTCAGTGTCCGTGGATACTGAAACGTATGCAAAGCATGCAAGACAGTTCCTGTGAACACAAAATTAAGAAGCAAACACAAATGCATGGTAGGGAATAACGGGTCCCCATCCCTCAAACAAATAACATTGGAAAACGTGTGCCCGTAGTCCAACGCAGTGTAGATAGTTATATCAAGTGGAAGTGAAACGCATCATGTTAGCGTGCCAACAATAGCTACGTCCAGCCCAATGGTCAGGGTCACCAGGCCCTTGTCCCAGATGTGTCCATAA
>NC_056734.1:54543236-54639791 GCF_019279795.1 Protopterus annectens
TTTAAGGCCACATGGCAATAGATCTGTCCATTCACATGCCTGATACCGATAACTGTCTCACCTGCAATGTACTGCTGTCGCTGCGGCACGCCAGAGGTACCTGTATAGGGGTGACACAGTGGTTAGATCATTATCCATGACTGTACGACATCTACAGGGTGCACTTTGCATGTTAACACATTCATCAGTACAATAGCATATACTACAGAGTATGCACATGTGTACATACACAGGGTAGCATGCTATAGTATGCAGCATGTGTGTAAACATACCTTGCATATGATGTTACATTACATAGTGTACAGTGACACATGCAACTACATGGGATATAATATTTCTATGTGCAGTAGTGACTTACCAGGCAACTCCAGGCTCTGTGGTTGGGAGACACCCACCTCCACGATGGTAGCTAGAGTTTGTGGATGCTGTTCTGATGGGGTCCCCAGGCTGGCCAGTAGCTCCTCAGTAGGGGTTAGTGGGGGCTGGGTTTGTGGCCCACCAACTGTTCTACCTATTTCCCTGGCGATTGCATTGGCACGCTGTTTAGCATGTCGGATCAGGTCTGTGCAATGTCTGCGCACCTGCAGGTAGGTGTGGTAATGGCCACCCACATCATTGACACTCCTGCGAAGTTCCTGCCACATGTCAGCACGCTGCTGGCCATGCTGTGGCAAATGGCTGAACAGTTCCTCATAGTTGTCATGGAGGTATGGTATGAGTGCATCGTCCTCCATGCGGCTATATGCCGGCAGTCATGATCCTGGCATTATCTGTAAGACATAATGATGGAGACAGGTCACAGCATCTCAGAGATGCACAGAGACACAGATGCACATTCATGTGTATTACAGTTAGTCCTTAGGAACAGTTGTCTTTGCAAATCATCATGACACTCACACGACTGACATGTTTGTTTCACACACATGTAACCATGTAACATGCAATGGGTATTGGATATTATCACCATATATGTGTGTCACCTCATTACATTGCTCATACTCCATGTGAATGCTGTCGTGATGTGGCCATGTCTGTTTGCCTGTACTGGTGTTCCTACCTATCAGCACATGCCTGGATGTGTGCACATGAATGCTGTTGACATTGATGCTGTGTATATATCACATATCATCACATACACTACCTTCACGGACATGGGCAGTGACAATGCAGACATGCGCACGGAAACCTTTACTAGAATGTGTTTTGCCACATACATCTACACGGCACTGTACAACTGTTCAACATCCTGCCACATATCACCGCTGTTGCACATGTGATACACATGGGACAGTGGCTATCCGGATGGTATTCGCAGGGATGGTTATCAACTATAGCATGTATGGCCAGGTTCATGTAGTAACCTGTATGCCCTGGGCCATGTATGGCCATAGGATGCCAGGCTTTCTAGCTGTATCCAACAGCCATGTTCCCAGCGACAGGTGAATCAGTGCCACATTACTGATCCAGACAGTCACTGATACATCTACCATGCGGTCATCGCACCATGTATGACAAAGATGACATGTACAGCTTTGCTGGACATGATTGCATTGTATGGCAGGAGTATGTCACATATATGGCACAGAGATCTGTCCGGCATGTGGCGACTCCTGTACTAGGACGGTGGCTGTCCATGACGTATGTCTTTCAGATCAGGATATGTACATGTAGCATGTTCAACATGTCTTTATGCAGGGTAGGCAGCATGCTGCATAGTGGAGATGAGGATTGTGAAGGCTGGCGATGCCCATCCCAGCATGGCCAATACCCCTTGAAGGTGATATGTGACCCAATATTGGTCACATGAGTCCTTAGTATGGCTGTCCAATGATCTCCATGCTCATGGATGGCACCCTGTCATGACTTAGGTTGCCTCTTATGACTACCTAATAGCCCTGGTGATGTCACTAGCTCAAGGAGGTAAACTGCAAAGCACTATCCCTTACACACAGTGTCCATAATGTTGACCACCACCGAGGTGGTAGTTAATGGGTACACAGTTATTAACATAGTGGTGACAATGCAATAAGCTGCTGTCAGATTGTGCACATATGTCACACACCTCACCCACAAAGCCCATGCTGTATGTTATCCAGAACACTGAGTCAGCTATTGCTCCTAGGTCATGGCCATTCACATTCTCACATATGCAGATGCCACCCATTTGTCTGTGTGGTATGGGCTACAATGACAGGAGAGTACAACACATTAACCCAGTTTACTGTAGCTGCCACTGGTGTGCTATGCACATGTCACTCAGACACCTTTTGTAGTGTTGCTTCTGTCAACAGGCCACTGCTAGAACAATCCTGTGACATACGATGGTACATGTAGTATACTGAGTGTAGGTGGAACACAGTATGTGTGATGATGTCCACTGACCTGTCACAGGTATGCTTTGCGGTGTGTATACATCAGTACTATAATCTACAGCTGTACTGCTAACAACATCTACGTTGATTAAGGTTCATAGGCTTTCAGACCATACTCAGCAGGGTGATAGTGCTGTGCCTCTCATTATGAGTGGCATCTCCGCTTTGGCAGTGTATGTGTAGAGCCAACTGTTTTGCCATATGTGTATTGTACGACTGGGGATTTGGACAGGTCACATGCAGCCAGAGTGTACCTTGTACCATGATAGTTATGTTTCAGGGGCTCTGTCATGTTCATGGATTTGTGATTGTGTACCTATTGGGGGGGCAGTGAGTTGAAATTACCCAACACCCTATCTTTATTGCTTATGCATGTTCAGCACTTGTTCAGAACATGTATACACTTCATGAGCTACTAATTACTTCATCACTCAAACCTACTCATTTCCTCCTGGTAAACACTGTTTGTCCTTACATTTCCAGCATGCTTGCAGTATGACAGCTGTTGTACACACTTACCTCACATATCTTGTGAGTACTGGTTGACTAGACAGGCATGTCCAAATGTCAATTACCAGTGTTATTGCCTGTCTATATGATGACTGTGGGCAACATGTGGCAATATAGCAATCGGCTCATGTACGCAGTCAATGCTCACCTCCTAACATACGACACTACAGCCTGTGGGAGATGCACATATGTAGCCATACTGGAGGTAATGCTCTCTCCAACACAGACTTACCCTGACAATCATGTGGGGATATTAAACATTTGCAGCACACACCACTCATCACATAGTCTCAGTAGATCTCCGCCACCACAGGCCACACATAGTAAGAGTACAACATTTGCGGAGCCCCACCATACTACTCTATGTAGGCAACAGAGGCAGCCCCCATCACCAAACACAACACCAATTGCTTATAGGCCACAGACTCATGTGTGCCCATCAACTACAGCCAATAGGGTGTTATAACATACACAACACACTAGTCATAGGTGACTCTGTAGGCAGTCACACTGAAGTCCCACTCAGCAGGCCACACAAGGTGATAGTCACTGACATCTGGCTGTCGGGTAACAGGATCCACAATGTGACTTATGCACTCAGGTCACTCCTCAACGGGTACAATATGGCTGTCATTCTCCACACTAGTGTGAGTGCCCTGAGATGCCACTTCCTGGACTACATGTACAGGGACATGCAATAGCTCTCCGATCTTGTAGCCCAGGCAGGATTGGCCCTAGCCCTGAGAAGCATTTTGCGTTAGTCCTGACTGATGACACAGTGGAACAACGGAATTATTCACGTCAATAGTTGCCTATGCATCTGGTGTCATTCCAAGGGTATCCAGTATCTGTCTGCTTTGACTGACATGGTCAACAAACCTCAATGCTTTGCCACAGATGTCCTGCACCTGTCGGCCCTGGGATTATGGTTAAGATCTCAAGCTCTTGCTGCTCCTATACTGCCTGTTTTAGACACATTTCAGACACATATTCACCACCTGAACAAGTACAAGCAAGCAAAACCTGAGGGTATTGTTACTCAATACTTGACATCTCCATCTCACGTGCACTTATCCGAGACACTCCTTATAATGAACCACTTTGATGTCTCTGCTGTGACAGTGACCTGCTTCTAGACTCTGGAAAACACCCCTGCACTGACAGGCTATTACACAGACCACAACTTTCAGTCATGTAACCAGGACCACAACACCCATGGCAGAGGTGTGTCCATATGTCACAGGGATGTACACACCTCCATGCTGGTGGCTTAGCACGATGCCTCAGAGGCAATCCAAATGCAACTAACTGCAGCCAGAAGTGCTGTACAAATTGTAGCTTGCTATGGATTCCACAACATACCCCATGGTTAACATCCCTCATTTCTTGGTGTGCTGGAAAGTAGGGTTGACACAGGCACTACTGATGTGACACTGACACTACCACACACCTCACTGTGCTACCTACTCATGTACAGACACATTAGGCCAACACCGTTGTGGGTTGATAAACTCCATTGGGCTGGGTCAACATATACACACCACCACCAAGGCCAACAATATCGTAGACCTGGACATTACCAACATGTGTGACTGGTGTAACACACCTGGGGTATCCCCTCGTTGGTCAGTTCTGAACATATGCTAATCACCCTTGTTATCCACATCACGGCACCACACCCTTCACAGAAAACACAGTACAATATTTCTACAGAGCCAACTTCACGCTTTGTATGACAGGAGTAGTAATCGCCATGACACCCGTGCAGATGGACAATATAGTTACAAATGCAGAAACATTCCTAACTGCACTTCATTAGCACTTACACAACTGCATGGATCATGCTATCCCACACAGAGCCATGACAGTACCCACCACATAATGGATGCCCCTCTGGGGGTCCACTGCCATGGACATACTGCACGACAGGAGGAGACAGTTGCAAAGTAGGTTACACTCCCAGGGGTGGTGTGGCTCCCTAGTCAGCCTCAGTTGTATTCTGGGATCCCTTCTTACATCCACCAACACTAGCTATGTCAACATTACTGCGACACATTCAAAGGACTACCACTAAGCATTATGGAGGTATGTCACTACTCTCGATAGCAATACCCACATCTGCTCTGACATACAATGGTTAGGCAGACACATTACAGAACTGACTGATATTGGCAACAACCTGGCAGCTAACTTTACACCCCTCTCACACCCTCATGGGCCCACATCTATACAGGATCGATGCAGAGTCCCTGCGGTCACAACTACGCCATTCAGACCTGCTCTCTCTAAAGCCTGGAACACACACTCCATGTGACCATCCTACATCCCAGGCTGCATTTTACACAAACCTCAGAATGACATGGATCCCCACTTGGGCACCAGATTCACTAGTAGCCTTGTATCAGGCATTGTGGACCCTGACTGGTGCACAGCAACAGTTATCACACTCCACAGAGGTGGCGCCACAATGGACCAGAGGAACTATTGCACTATACACCTGACTAGACTGTTCTGCTAGGCTATTGAGAACATCATCATGGAAGTCCTTCACAGAGACATTGTTGGCCTACACACCTTTGATACCACCCAGGTTGGATTTGTTAGATCCACAACATGGCTCTTAAACCTGGTGGAGTTCTGCAAGACAGTTACCAAGGTTGTAGATGATGATAAGGGGGTCCACACAGCCTACCTTATCCTCTCATTGGCTGTCAACACCGTTCACCATTCTGGTATTGTCACTATACACATCCACCTGCACAGTGACCCATGCATCCTGGGATGCTATGCACAGTGGCTCACGGACAGGACACACACAGTGAGGGTAGCATACCATAGTTCCTACTGTACATCAGTTACAATTGGCATACCCCAGTCCTCCGTCATAGGGACCGTCATGCTCGTTATGGACTTCCCTGAGGTACATTCCAGCACAGACGGACTTTCCCTGATTAGGTTTCCAGACTACTGCAAACTTAGGGCCATGATTGATTCACCAGTTAATATACACACCCTCCATATGGATATCACTGTGACAGATACCTGCCGTCGGTAACATGGCCTCAAGCAGCATGGCAGACAGTGCATAGACATACCCTTTGGATTACATCAATCACCCTGTGACTATCACATAGGTGGTGGTCCCCTACATACATGAGACATTATAAGGGATCATGCTACACACATAGGCAGCACCCACTCCTTTGATAACCTATTGCCAAGAGGGTGTGGATATCCTTCTACATGGCCACCTACCCTGTACTGGTTTGTAGCCAGAACAAAGCCTGCCATTGTACCTGTATACTCCTGACTTATGAAACACATTCATGGGTACAACACCCCCTTTGGGGTGTACCTTACGGGACAGCAATAGCTTTAAATACCACAACATTACCACACCAACAGTATTACTTACCTCCAAAGGATGACGTATGAGCACAACTACTGGAACCCTAACTGTAGTCATTTGCATACTCGGAGGTGACGTCTGCTGAACATACAAGGCCCATGTACACACCAATATTGATGGATATGATCCACATAAGCAGCATAAGCAAAGGTCAGTAAGAACGACATGCTCTGGGATATGTACCCAAACGCTACGATGAGTAGCATGTGCTGGAGGGATACATTCCTGAAACGGACACCCACCATGCTTTGGAACATGATTCCTATGTACATCAGACAGGGACACTCACTAGCACTCTTCATGAGATACCTTGATGGGTGGATGGGGGACAGACATGTACACCAGGGATTACTGCAGTGGCTGTACTGTACACAGGTGCAGGAAACAAATGGCTGTGCTGTTCAAAGGCACAGGATGGTAACCTAGGGAGGTGCCGCCAGTGACAACACTGTATTAGGGCTTACAAATGGACTTGGCCAGACAGCATAGTACCTACCTGTGAATCTATGATGCTATTACATGTCCTTTGTGCATGGCTTATTGCGTAGCTCTTCCATTTCAATTAGCTATCATGCTGTTACACTGTCTGGTGACTCCAAGACATATGTATCCTGTTAATGTGTATTGTACAGTCCAATACACATACTTTATGTTTGCATAATATACCAGTCATGCTATATAAAATATTTGACTTATCTACCTACAATACTGTACTTTACACATATTTGAAACAGTATCCCATGATGCAAAGCATAATTGCACAGCGGGAACACTTTAGGCATGTTATTCTCATTATACGCCCATACATATGCCTACTGTTACTGTATATCATCATACGCTATCCCCTGTTATGGCACATACTTGTTGGACATACCCTACCACCAACAGCGGCTGGAGTGCAATTGTTATGTTTAAAGCCATTATGTAGCATCCCTTGTGGTGTATGGGGTGTTTACCTTGTGGCCCATAGCAGTACACACAATTTCTACAAGCATTACTATGCTCAACAAGACATCACTACATAATACCTTTTCCCACTGTCTGCATTGCATACACTTTAAATTCCACAGCACAGGCACTACATACACTAACATACTGAGTGTTCTACATACCTTCTTAGTGGTCCGAGTATACAATACTATCTGTGTTACACCTTTCCTCTTTAACCCTGACCTTGAGTAGCATCTTACCCTTACCAAGAATGATGTCACAATATGAAGACAAGATGATCAATTTCAACAATTCGCTTAAGTATTGGTGTCATTCAAAGGGGATCCAATGCCTGTCAGCCTGGTATGACATGCTCGACAAGCCACGATGCTTCGCTAGGGACGGCTTGCACCTATCACCCCTGGGCGTTTGGATATTGGCAAAGGCTCTTGCTACCCCCATAGTGCCTTTTTTAGGCAAGGCTCAAAAGACAAACCCACCTCCATAGGTATCACAAGGGATAAGAAACTAAGAGTAATGCTACTCAACGCCAGAAGTCTAAACCTCAAGATGCATGCACTCAAAACTCTCCTTAGCATGGAAAACATCGATATCTGTGCAGTAACAGAAACCTGGTTCAAGGCTCACGAGAGCACCCCAGCACTACCAGGCTATACCTCATACCATGCTTTTCGGCCCCAAAACGTGGACCGAACCACAAAAGGAGGGGGAGTATCAATATTCGTCAAAGATACCCACACCTCCAGGTTGGTGGCACAGCACGAAGCATCAGAGACTATCCATGTGCAACTAACAGTGGGTAAAACTGCCTTCCAGTTTATAGCCTGCTACAGACCACCCTCCCAAACCCAGGAACTCCACTCGGCCTTCCTGAGAATACTGGAAAATACGAAGGTCTCTCCAAACACCATTATATTCATTATATTGGGCGACTTCAACTACCCAAACAGACTGGGAGCATTACTCTAGCTCCAACACCCTAGCCCAAAGGTTCCTAGAATTTATAAACTCAAATGCTATGGAACAACTTGTTACCACTCCCACAAGAGGGGAAAACATACTGGACCTGATCATCACCAACATGGGGACTCTATGCTCCAGACCAGAAGTGTATCCCTCACTGGTAAGATCAGACCATAAACTAATCTCAATGGATATTCACATCCCGATCCCACCCCCTGCCCAGAAAACCACAGTGAAAAACTTCTCTAAAGCAAATTTCACACTCCTCAAAACTGAGGTGGAATCCTTCAAAGTCGGCCTGTGGAAAATACGGCCCAGACCGCAGAATCCTTTATAAATGCATTCTATGAACACCTTCAGGAATGCATGGATCATGCAATCCCAAATAAAACCAACACCCAATCCTCCAAAGGCAGACGTCCTGTCTGGTGGACCCCAGCCATAAACAAACTATACAATAGAAGGAGGAAGCTACTGCATGATAGAGCAAAATCCCAAAAGGAAGGCATCTCTGATCAGTATTAGCAAAAACTACGGGCACTCATAAAATCGTCTAAGGCCAGCTTGAGAGAAAAATTGCACAGGACACTAAGGATAATCACAAGGCTTTCTTTAGTTATGTTAGGAACCTGGGTGGGAATTCCCAGATATGCTCAGAATTAGTCCAAAATGACAAAAAATACACCGAACCCACAGACATTGCCAACATCCTAGCTGACAGGTTCAGCGCAAACTCCCCCCCCCACCAAAGGGCAAATATCTATTCCAGCAGAGTGCTGCCCCCCCTGACATCTCAGATGCTCAGGTAAGAGCCGCCCTCTCCAAAGCAAAAACACAGCATCAATGGGACCAGATGGTGTCCTGGGCTGTGTCCTACATGAACTCCAAGAAGAGCTAAACCCAAACATAAAACTACTGTTCAATCTCAGCCTTACTACAGGATATGTACCCAAAGAGTGGCATACAGCAACAGTGGTCCCTCTGCACAAAGGTGGTGCCTCAACGGATCCTGGAAACTATCGCCCCATAAGCCTGACTAGCTTGGTCTGCAAAGCTATGGAAAGGATCATCATGGACCTTATAAATAAAGATATTGGGGACCTATAGACACTGGATCCTACCCAGTTCGGCTTTATTAAGGGCAGATCCTGCCTCTTAAACCTGGTCGATTTCTTTGAAACCGTCACCAAGGCCATTGACGAGGGGAAGGTGTTCCACACAGCCTACCTGGACCTTGCAAAAGCCTTCGATACAATGCCCCACTCGGGCATTATAGATAAGCTCACCAGCTTAAATATAAACCCCTATGTCACTAGATGGGTTGCAAACTGGCTCAAGGACAGAACGCACATGGTTAAATTTGCTGGAGCCATGTCAGACTCCAAACCAGTTACAAGTGGCATCCCACAAGGCTCAGTCCTGGGACCTCTCTTGTTCGGTATATATTTCTCAGAGGTGCAGGCCAACACGGAAGGACTGTGGCTGTCCAAGTTCACAGATGACTGCAAACTGGGCACCATAATCGACTCTCCAGCCAACACAAGCATCCTCCAAAAGGGCCTCATAGAAACAGACAACTGGTGCCAGAGCAATGGCCTCAAGCTAAATGCCAAAAAGTGTATAGTCATCCCCTTTGGCAAAAACAAAGTGCCCACAAATTACCACATAAGTGGTAATCCATTAAGTACGGATGAAGTAATTAGGGACCTGGGGACCCAAGTTGATAGCAATTTCTCATTTGACAAACACATGGCCAAAGTGGTTAGAAAAACATTTTATATAGCCCACCTAATCATGAAGGGATTCACATCTAGATCAGGGGAGGTCATCGTGCCTCTTTACTCATCCCTCTTCAGGCCCATAATTGAGTACAATGCCTTTTTTGGGATGCACCTTACCAGACACCTGCAGCAACTGGAAAGACCCCAAAAGTACCTCACCAAGAGGATCAAAGGGCTCAAACAGATGCCATATGCTGCCCAGTTAAAGAAACTCCAGCTCTACTCAGTGGAATACCACCTGCTCAGAGGCGATCCGTGCCTGACGTATAAAGCCATGTCCAACCCAGAATTAATGGACATGCTGCCCCTCAGAAAATCCAAATCCCATTGAGCTATGCGCTCGAGAGACTTGAACCTCAGCACTGAAATAAATAGGACATGCTGGAGGGACAGATTCATAACCCAGAGGCTCCCTTCACTCTGGAATAAAATCCCAGTCCAGGTTAGGCAGAGTCCCTCATTGACTCTCTTCAAGAGGAATGTTGATGAGTGGATGGGGGATCATAGGTTTACCCCGGGTATCACTTCTGTGTCACTGTTATACAGAGGCACAGTATACTAACCTCAAAAAAGGGCATAGCAAAATTAATTTAAAATGGGTGGCGAAAGCCAAACACACTCTGGCTAGGCTTATAAATGCCCTAGGGCAGATAGCCTGGTATGAACCTATGAATCTATGAACCTATGAACCTATAAATGATTCAATAGTTTGAGCATACGATTTGAATGTATGCACGCCCTTGTTTTATACGTGGATACCTGTAACATGTGGTATCCTGCCACCAATTAGTGTTCCAGAGTAAATTATTGCATGCACATCAGTTGTGCACCTACTCCGTTGGCCAATTACACGGCAACAGTGGTGTATAATTGAATACTCCACTTGGGCATTGTCCTTTTGCCCTACCTTCGAGGGAGATGGTCTGGATGTATTATATTGTGATAAATTGCAACAGCTATATGGAGAGACCCGGATACTCTGAAATCATTTCCCCCGTGGATTGTGTGTGACAGCTACAGTAAATAGTTCTACATGTGAATGTAGCTGTTATCTTAACCGTCTGTTACAAGACTATTGCAAATGAAACCTGTTACATTGGCGTCTGTTCCATTGTACAACAGCAACGATTTCACATGGTGCCATTACAAGTGTGTCTCTCACAAGGTATGTTAACACTTCTGCAGATGTCATTGAGTGAGTGGATGTTTCTAATGTTATTACAGTCTGTATTGCAATTATTTTGGCTGTGGGGCAGATGTAGGTGGGTGTACATAGCAGATAAAGGTTTGTGGGGACTGCATTTATACATATTCCATATGTATGTGGGGGCCCCTTCCCTCATTGAAGAACTGTCATTTAGTAGACTAATGCTATGGTTATTGCAGGCTTAGTCATTAAACCATTGTTAATTGGTTCCTACATAGCATGCAGGTGATGTTGATCCTTCAATCACTATGTACTGAACTGTTGATACATGAAAGCTGTCTTGTGTATTTCTGTCACAAGTATTTTCACTCATTGCTGTTGTGTTGGTGATGCCTACTCTTTGTCCTGGGTTGCCACCTTTTCAATTGGTCATATTGGGACATTTGTTGGGCACACATCAGGGTCTAGAGATCTACACAAATACTGTCAGTACATAGGATAGAACTTACTTTTGCCCTACATTGAACCTTTTATTCTTGTAGCATTTTAGCTGCTTACTATGTTTCTTCACAAATTTACGTATTTGAGAGACGGACATAACTATTACATGCAACTATTACTTCATATATCGGACATCGCTATGTCCTACAATCACAGTACATTTGCCATTTTTAATATTTGTTGTCAGGACACAACTGCCCAAAGATGGACTGTCCCTCTCAAAGTGGAACAGGTGGTAACCGTATGCTTAAGGCCGAATATGACCACAATTACTGTAATAATCTACCTCCTAGTTTGCACAAACAGACCCTTGATGCAAAAACACACACACACATTACAATCCCACGCAAACACACAATGCACTCTCAACAAGAACTTACACACACACTACAGCAGTCGGAACCACACTTATACACAGTACCTACCTGGACCACAGCACTGGCAGCGATAACTACATGTCCCTTGACATCATGATAATATTACTCGCGGTTATACTTTCAAGTACTGTGATCTTTCTGTCTTTCATCCTCGTGATTACGCGTGTCGGTATGTAAAGCATTCGGTAGTTGGCAGTATCCTATTCATTTGTACCTCCATGGTTGTGTACATGTCGTTAACCTGTCTTTATATTCGCAGATATATGTATTTCCATATATATCGACATACATCTCTCTATCACCCTTTCTATCCCTATTATATATATATATATATATATATATATATATATATATATATATATATATGTACATGGCGGTGTATTCTGTTTGCTGAACCCCGCACATTTGTGCCCTAACCTGTCACAATACACACCTGCCGTTGGTACATCTCAGGTAGCTTGCTGGTGGGTGAGTATGTACATGGTTGCGTGTTCTACTCCTGCCAGTGGTCACTTTACCTCTCAGAGCAGGCACTGTTAGTACATGACTGAATAATGCTGGTTTCACCTGTTCTGGACATCCATGACCATGATCTGTGCGGAATTCTGCAAAGCTTAAACCTGTTTTGCGCATATCCGTGTAGTCCTGTTTGAATGATGCTTACCATCACTTGCCGCCGCATTAACCTGCTAACATGTGCTTCCACATGCTCTAATGACCTACATCCAACATCCCTTATTCGTGCCATCGGGATTACGTTACGGACCTTGCATGACGTGGAACTGGGTACATACACAACACAGTCTGTGGCTTTACCACTTGGTTATCTGTTGTTTGTACAAGTGTTAATGGTGTTTTGTATGTGGACTGTACTACGGCTGTTCCTCCATACTGCAGTCAAATGCGTAACTCAGTTTGTTTACATATGGATGATACCACTTCATGGCATGCCCAAGTGATGTTTAATGGATGTGCTCCAGCATTGGGAATCTATGTCAGAGTGAGCCACACACTGTCATTTTCTACACCTTAACAGGACCATAACTGGAGAATGCTGGGGTGGCAGATACCTGTCATGGGTACTCCCCATGCTTTGGCACTACATTCCTACTTACACTATATGGAGGCCCTCATTAACACACCAGGGAATCCATGCAGTGTAGGTGGGGAACAGTGGTTACACACGTGGATCTGGATATTGGCTCTGCTCCACAGAGGGGCAGTTGGTTGACTGATGGGGTAGCGATAGCAGACACATTTTGCCTAGGCTGCTGCATAGCCTCTGACAATCGAGCATGTACCTACCAATGTACCTAGGCACCTATACATACAGTATCAACATATGCTGTTAGCTTCGTTTACTGTTCAGGTGTTGACTTTCCTTGTTCCAATAGCTGTTATGTGTGCAATAGTTGAGGGCTGGCTATGTAGGATTCACACAGTAGGCCACCTATACATAGGTTCATAGGTTCATAGGTTGGTACTAGGCTATCAGCCCTAGGGCCTATACAAGCCTAGACATAACAATTCCCTGGCTATTTCTTCCCACATTATTTACTTTCCTGGACCCCTGTCTAGCAGGGCGACTGATGTGATCCCTGGGGTGAATTTCCTTTCTCCCATCCAATCGTCAAGGTTCCTCTTGAAGAGGTCCAAACAGGCACTCTGCCTGACATGTATGGGCAATCTATTCCAGAGTCTGGGGAGTCTCTGGGTCAGGAACCTATCCCTCCAGCATGTTTTGTTTATTGTGATGACAAGGTTGAGATCCCTGGAGCGTGTAGCTCTGAGGGATTGGGATTTCTTTTAGTGTAGCATGTCCAACAGCTCTGGGTTTGACATGGCCTTGTATGTTAAGCAGAGATCGCCTCTGAGTAGACGATATGCGAGAGAGTATAGCTGGAGTTTTTTAAGGTGGTCAGCATAGGGCATCTGCTTTAGGCCTGTGATTCTTTTAGTGAGGTATTTCTGAGGCCTTTCCAGTTGTTGCAGATGTCTTGAGAGGTACATACCAAATGGGGCATTGTATTCTATAATGGGTCTAATGAGGGATGAGTACAGTGGGACAATGACCTCCTTTTTTCTGGATGAATAGCCCTTCGTGATGAGGTGTGCCACATAGAAGGATTTCCTGACTGTTGTGGCGATGTGGTTATCGAAGGTGAGACCACTGTCCACCTGTGTCCCTAAGTCTCTTATCACACTTTCTGTGTTTAGTGTACTGCCACCTATATGGTAATTCATGGATACATGTTTTTTTCCCAAAGGGGATAACAATACATTTCTTGGCATTGAGCTTGAGCCCATGGCTCTGGCACCAAGCATCTGTTTCTGTAAGGCCCTTTTGTAGAGTATCCACATCATTTGGGGATTCAATAATGGCTCCCAGTTTGCAGTCATCTGCAAACTTTGTTAGCCAGAGTCCCTTAATGTTGACCTGTACTTCAGAGAAGTAGATGCCAAACAAGAGTGGCCCCAGGACTGAACCCTGAGGTACTCCACTTGTCACTTGTAAGCCATTTAGCAACCCATTGGGTGACATAGGGATTAATGCCCAACTTAGTAAGTTTATCTATGATTCCAGAGTGGGGGATGGTGTCAAAGGCCTTGGCAAGGTCTAGATAGGCTGTGTGGACCACCTTACCCTTGTCCATGGCTCTGGAGACTGATTCAAAGAAGTCAATCAGATTCAGGAGACAAGATCGGCCCTTCACAAACCCAAACTGGGCGGGGTCCAGTGATAGAAGGTTGCCAATGTCTTTGTTTATAAGGTCCATGATAATACGCTCCATGGCCTTGCAGATAAGGCTTGTCAGACTGATGGGACGGTAGTTTCTGGGATCCAAGGTGGATCCCCCCTTGTGGATTGGGATAAATGTAGCTCTGCGCCACTCAGTGGGCACGAAACCTGAGGTGAGGCTATGATTAAACATGACACTTAGGTGAGGTGCCAGTTCATATTGTAGTTCATGTAGTACACAGCCCGGGATGTCATCTGGTCCCATGGATGCTGTATTCTTGGCTTTAGAGAGTGCGTTTTGTACCTGTGTGGCCGTTATTACTGGAATTTGGCAATCTTCCGGTATTGTGATGGGCCATTTAGGGGGTGAGTGGGGGGTGAAGTTGGCACTGAATCGATCTGCCAGGATATTGGCAATATCCTTCGGATCAGTATATTTAATATCATTCTGTTTTAGCTCAGAGCAGATCTGAGCATTGCCATTTAGATTCTTGACATAGTTATAGAATGCTTTGTGGTTGTCTTTGGAATCTTTGGCAATTTTATTTTTGTAACTAGCTTTGGAGGATTTTATGAGGTATCTCAGTTTCTTACTGAGGCTAGTAAGGGAGTTTTTTGCATCCTGGGATTTTCCTCTTTTCTGCAAAAGTTTCTTCCTTTTTTTGTAAAGTTTGTTTATGGCAGGGGACCACCAGATTGGCTTCCTTTTTTTGAATGAGAGCATTTTGGTTCTATTTGGGATGGCACGATTCATGCACGAGTGGATGTGCTCGTACAGTGCCTTAGTGTAGGATTCAGCAGTTGAACTTTCAGTTCCCATCTGCATGGGTGTCATGAAGTTTGTCACTTCTGACTTGAGTAGCATGAAGTTGGCTTTGGAGAAGTTTTTTATGGTGGTTTCTTTACTGGGGGGTGGGCGTGGGATGTGGATGTTAAGGCTGATTAGCTTATGGTCAGACCTGACCAATGAGAGGGTGACCATAGGTATGGAGCATAGATTTCCCATGTTGGTAATGACCAAGTCTAGGATATTGGAGCCCCTGGTGGGACTATGGATTAGTTGATCCAAGGCATTGGAATTTAGGAATTCCAAGAACCGTTGCGCAAAGGTGTTGGGACATGAGTAGTTTTCCCAGTTAATGGCATGGTAGTTAAAATCACCCAGTATTAGGGTGTTTGGTTCTATCTTAATATTTTCCAGTATGTTTAGAAAGGTGTAGTGAGAATCTTGGGGTATGGTGGGGGGATCTGTAGCAAGCTACAATTTGGATTGCAGTCTTACCTAGTGTTAGTTGCACTTGGAGAATTTCAGACACATTGTGTTGGCCAACTAGCCTGGTGGTGTGAATATCCTTGGTGAATATTGACACTCCTCCACCTTTAGTGTTTCGGTCCTGGTTTGGTGGCAGAAACGTGTGGTAAGAGTTGTAGCCTGGTATTGCAGGGGTGCTCTCTGGAGCCTTGAACCAGGTCTCAGTTACTGCACGGATATTGATGTTCTCCATTTTTAGGAGTGCCTCGAGAGAGTGCATTTTGAGGTTTAGACTTCTAGCATTGAGTAGCATTACCTTCAGATTTTGCATGCTTGTACCTGTTACGGTGGTGGTTTTGCCCTTTGAAGTTTGCCTAAAAAAGGCACTATAGGGGTTGCAAGAGCCTTAGCCAGTAACCTGAATCCCAGGGGCGACAGGTGCAGACCATTTCTGGCAAAGCATCATGGTCTGTCAATCATGTCGTCCCAGGCAGACAGATACTGGATCCCCTTTGAATGGCACCATAAGCTTAGCCAATTGTTGAAGTCAATCATTTTATCCTTATACTGTGGTATCATTCTGGGCGAAGGCAGGATGCTACTCAGGGTTAGGGTCATACCTGCCTGGGCCACATGATCCGAGAGCTCTCCCATGTCTCTTTTCATGTAGTCCAGGGAGGTACATCTCAAGTCATTCACTCCAACATGGACAATGACAGAGTCATATTTGTACTTGTTGTGGAGTGACTTGAGTGCATGTGTTATGTGGCGGATCCTGGCACCCGACAGGCAACTGACTGTAATTTTCTCCTTATTCAACCTGGTGTGAGGGACATCAGTGTGCCGGACTATAGAGTCACCTATGACTAAAGTGTTAGGTACATTGTCTTGCCTTAGGGACTGTTGCTGGGTGGCACACTGGTGTTGTGAACTATGTGACACACTGGTTGTGATTGGTGTTTGTTTGCGTTTCAGCTTCAGAGGTCTTTGTTGCTTGGGCAGGTTACAGTTAAGGGCCTCTGCATATGTGGATTTAGTGTTGCTATATGTGGATGTTGGTGGTGCGGGTTTAGAAGGGCTATGTGTTGCTTGAGGTGTAGTGTTGGTGTTAACCTTCTCCTCTTGACTGTTTAGCACAATCTTGGGTGGAGAGCTTTGCTTCCATTTTGGCTATGTAAGTGCATCTCTCACAGGTTGTAGTGTTGGGTGATAGGAGGAGAGGGTTGTCTGTGTACATGAGGCAATTGCTGCATTGCCCCAGTATTCCCAGATTCACCAGGTGGACAGGAGAAATCACCGGAAGCTGACCCTTGGACATGCCTGGTTTGGGGCTTTTTTTTTTCTTTGTAAAGTATAGGAGCTGTTTCCTTAGCAAGGTACTTTGCAATTATAGGCTGTTTAGTGCCTACTATTAATTTCTCCTTGTTAACAAGGAGAGTTCAGTGTTTGTATGAGTTTAAGGCTTCCTAGTGCTTTCCAGCAGGTATTAGAGAAAGTGCTAGTCACAGGGATGCTTAAAGGTAAGATTGAAAATAATGCACTCTGCAGTGTGCACTAGAGAAGTTAGATGTGAAAGTAGGTAACTTGAGTTTTACCTGTTTAAAAAGTTAAGGTTTAGTGGAGAGTTACTATTTTTAAAACAGCAAGATGGATTGAAAGGGGTGGTCACTTTTGTATTTTGGTACTATGAAATACTGTAGGATGGCCAATAAATTTAAATAATTGAAGGGGTAGGATTTCAAAAATGATGATTTTGTGATTACTCACATAAGCCAGTGAAAGTAGAGAGAAATTAGATATATGGTCAGATTAACATAAGAGGCGGGCAACTAGAAAGACAGTGGTATTTTTCTGCCTGACTCAGAACAGAGAGAGCTGTGGTCTCTTTTGAAGTTTTAATATGCTGTTAAAATAGAATGCAAGCAAAACACAAGGTAAAGAAAACAAACTACAGTATTCAAAATATAGAAAGGCAATACAGTAATACAAAAAATAAAAGCAAACTAACCTTTCCTTCACAGCAAAGTGTAGCAGAGTCTGGATGAGCCTTTCTGGTAAAGCTCTGAAATGTTTTAGTTTACTCCTTAAATAGAAATTTTAGTTCCTAGCTCCACCCCCTCTGTTAACAAGTGATTAACCTTAAGTGACCTCTTCTGTCTTATGAATGAGT
The DNA here is from genome assembly GCF_019279795.1 of Protopterus annectens. NCBI lineage: Eukaryota > Metazoa > Chordata > Ceratodontiformes > Protopteridae > Protopterus > Protopterus annectens. The sequence continues at coordinate 54,561,410 of NC_056734.1, forward strand.
CCTTAATTAATCAGTTCTTATTTCTGCCTGACTCAGAACAGAGAGCTGTGGTCTCTTTTGAAGTTTTAATATGCTGTTAAAACAGAATGCAAGCAAAACACAAGGTAAAGAAAACAAACTACAGTATTCAAAATATAGAAAGGCAATACAGTAATACAAAAAATAAAAGCAAACTAACCTTACAATTTGCAGGTGGTCATGTGTGTGCGCCATCCATTTTACTGTGTGTGCAGGTGGAGAAGTGTGTCAGTCCGTAGGGGCCTACACTGTCAGTGTATGTGCTATATGTTCCCTCTTTGCCAAGGCATGGGCATACTGGGCATGCCTCCGTCTGCCTACTGGGGCTGGCACAGGGTGTTCGTGGTCTGAATCCCTTTGTGCCTGTGATTGCCTTGGCAACTGCGGTGGGCTGTGAGGGCCTTCACCATTATGTCCCTGCTGCAGCTGTTTCCGCAGGATCATATTATGTAGCATGGCACATACTATGAAGATGTGGGCACACATGCCTGGAGAGTACTGCAAGACTCCACCAGATATGTCCAAGCAATGGAACCATGATTTCAGCATCCCAAACACACACTCTATGATGATTCTGGTTTGTGCGTGTGCCTCATTATGGCATTCTTGCATGGGTGTGTGTGCACTTCTGATGGGAGTCATCATCCACGGCTCCAGTGCATAGCCAGCATCCCCCACAAGATGGCCATATGGGATGTCCCCCCTGACAAATACCTGATACAGCTGTGAGGCATGCCAGATGTGGGAATCATGGTAGCTTCCAGGGCTGCCAGCACACACATCCATAATAATGCCCTGGGCATTGCACATGACCTGGCAGTTGATGGAGTGGTATCCCTTGTGGTTTATGTAGCATCTACCATGGTCTCCGGGTGGTGACTTGATATGTATGTGCGTGCAGTCTATTGCACCCAGTACCTCCGGGTAGTGTGCCACATGGTGGAAGAGATGCATATTGCTGGCCAACTCCTCCTGAGTTCGGGGGAAGTATATATGCTCATTGGCATGTGGTAACATGGCATCCAGGAACTGGTGGAGTACCCTGGATGCTGATGCCTGTGAGATCCCCAAAATATCTCCAGTTGGCCTTTGAAAGGTACCTGTAGCTAGTATTCTCAGGCTTACACATAACTTTGTGTCCACTGGAATGGGTTCCCCTCTGTTGTTTCTGGCTCTCAGGTGTGACCAGCACAGCTCCACTATTTGCTGTATGATGTCCCTGTCCACCCTGTAACACTCTACTATCTCCAGATCATGTAGCCCCTGGTAGGTTACCCTTCATCTGAACACTCTTCTCCTCCGCCGGGGCATGAGGTGGTTGTCAGCATCATCCTCCACAACACCTTCAGTCTCCAACACATGCTGATGAATCACAGCTATGGCAGCTCCCAACATGTACAATGTAAAAGTTCCCTATCTGTTTACACCGATGGTGCAGTGTTTGGGAATACACAGGTGTGTGTGAGGTGCCTTCACACTTTATACTGTTGTGCTTTGAGCACTGATGATGTCATAGGGTGTGTATGTACATTAGGGGCTGCAGGGTATCTTGTGTTTTACCACGGATACTGCTATTGTGCTGCCTTTGGTGTTACATTACATTTAGCTGCTGTGGATTACTTCTTTCCCTTGCCTCCACTTTTCTTAACAGTTCCCCTCCCATTGCTGGCATGCATCCAGCAGCCTACTTTCTTGTTTTGTACTTTCCAGAACCAGGATTGTCTTGCCAAATGTGTTCTGTTGCCAATCTACTGCAGGTTTGCTTTGCTCGGCAATTACAGTTCTCTTTTCTCTGCAATCCGACACCTCCCCTATCCTGTTCTGCAGGTTGCTGCTAGCAGCCTTGTTAGCTGGTGTCAATTGCCCACTATGAGTTAATAGGTGTTAATTGCTCAGTTCTACTCCTATTACCCTACTGTAGCATTTCCTTATTGTCTTCCCCTAAACTTCCTTTTTGGCCTGTGGTGCATGGTGCGTGAGTCCGCTTACCGGGATTCGGGCACATTTTCATCCACGTACACATGCGCTTTTGGGAACCATGTGTGCTCTCAGCTGAGCAAAGCTATACCTTCATCCATGCCCCTGTCCTGCGACTTTGCTTAGCAATGGGCAGCCCAGATTTGCATTGCTCCAATGTGCTTACAGCTGCAGTGGCACACCCCACTGCTGATGTCATGTATTCCTACAGACCACTCCTCGGTGTTGTAACACTGCGCCGTATTGTACATCCTTCGGCCGGCGGGACATTTGCGATTCACTATTACTTGCCTCATTTGCATGGCATTGACTACTAATTCATAGTTACCATGCCAAACGATGTCACAGGTCCTTAGCAACCCTTACAGCTTGATTGTGATGTAACATGCATACCATTGACTATTATGGTGAAATCATGATTTTTGTTACATTGCTATTTTATGACATTTGTATATATTTTTCTTGTGTTCCCGTTTGCGCACACATGCCATACGGTTGTCCTTTGCATTACTGTGGCCATGACATTAAATGTTATTTTATATGTGTTGTGCATCTTTTCTTATGCCATTAGCTGTATATTTAGCGATTGACATATGTTAACTTTGTTATACATGAGTCTGGTCCGCTTACGTGGCTACGATGTTCTTTTTGTCAACATGTAAACCGTATTTTTTTTGGTTTACATTTCTGTAGGCTTACGCTATGCCTACGCCACTTCATGAATCACTATGTACCTTCATTTGCATGCTGCAGTACGGCGTATGGGGTGATTTGCATGCCTACACCGAGAGCTGCGCAGATTTGGCGTATGCCGGTAGTGCACGTGGAATTCGATCGTACATGAATTGCTCGGCGGCCATATTTGGCATTATGCTGCCTATGCTACGCCTGCGCCTGGTGCAAGCTTCATGAATCCAGGGGATTGTCTATCTGTATTAATTCTATTTTTTATAGAATGATATCTGAAGGTTGAATTATTTCTATGACACACAGCAAAGGTTGGAAATTGGAATTGTTTTAATTCAGTCATGCACAAAGCACCATACCAGAGGCTGCATTGCTCCAGCTTCAGGCAACAGTATGCAATAATACAGGGTCAGATTCATGCAGGTTACAGTGAGGTGTGCACAAGATGTAGACCTTACTATAAACTTTAGCTAATCAAGAGACACCTCGTACACTGTGCTTTTGCATAAAGACATGCAATTCCATATTGGACTGTTTCTGTGGTTATGCAGCATATTTATGAGGCAGTCCACAGGAGAAACATGTGTCAATTAGCCATGTGGTCTCCCTCCAAAACTGCCTCACTTAAGGCATCTACACATTGCTTAGCTATGTAGATTAGCACAGCCACTCCTTGCAATTAATGGAAGTTGGTCATGTTCATCCATTATGGTAGAAGTAAGTACCAGTGAGTTTACTGGTAAGGTAGGGTTAAGAGGAGTATGAAGGAGTATATGTCAGGTGTGAGCGCATGTGTGAGTGTGAGTGTGTCTGCTGGGAGGTAGCAGTATGGGCTAGTGAGGGTGTTACATTGTGTGTGTGCACGCACGTGTGTGTGTGTGTGTGTGTGTGTGTGTGTGTGTGTGTGTGTGTGTGTGTGTGTGTGTGTGTGTGTGTGTGTGTGTGTGTGTGTGTGTGTTTTACTTGGGTTGGGTGCCATACTTCCACACACCCCAAGACAAACTAGAAGAGCCAGCAACACAGTACTGAAAAAAATACTCTAAAAGGGAAAGGTCATGGCAGCACTTAGACAGAACATGGATTGGGGGTGGGAGGACCACTGTACACCAAGCATAACTCTTACATGTCTCATATCTTGTGCTTTCATGGCACTTAAAAAGCACAGGGATGAGGGTGACTACTAGACACTAGAGAGTCCTTAACAGGAAATAATGTGGGGCACTCTCTTATCTGGCATTGAATGTGTGACTGCAATCTTCCATAATTTACAAGGGCTGTAAAAGGAGACATCAGCTATATTCAGAAAACCTAGGAACAGGTATTGGGTCTGCGGTGTGTGCCTGAATTTGTGTATTATGCGTGGGAGAGCTGTATAAGTATTTTTTGATTGAGAAACCTGTGATTCCAGTCATAAGGGGACTACTTAAGGTAAACAAATGCTTGCTAAATCCTGCTATGAGACCCATTGTCTCAAGTAAAGGATGGCTAGCAGAGTCTGTATCTATTTATGTTGAGAAGCAATTAAGACAGGTAGTCAATGTGACAACAACAGTGATTAGAGATACTCAGCATTTCTTGGAAACTCTGACAGAGTATGTGACAACAGGAGGTGATATATCCTCAGATTTGTTAGTTACATTAGATGTCACCTCATTGTTTACTAGTATACCAAATAAAACAGGTGTTGAATATATGAGGTTGTTCCTGATAGAGAAAAGTATGCCAAGAGATTTGATCATTAGATGTGCAATGCTCATGGATGTTATCTTGAAAAACAATGTCTTTATATATGAAGACAGCTATTTTCTACAATTGAAAGGTGTAGCGATGGGGACTCCGTGTGCCAATTCTTATACCAATTTGGTAATGGCCTATTGGGAGGATACCTATGTGATGCAGAATACACAGTACACAACTCAGATCAAATACTATAAACACTTTGTAGATGATTTTTTTGGTTTGGAGGGGTGATGAGGATAGTTTAAAAAGTTTCATAGAGTATATAAATGGCACTACCACTTTTCTCTCTTTTACAGGGAATTGGTCCAACAAAGAGATAGAATTTCTAGATGTGTTAGTATGTAAACAAGATGAAGGGATAAAGACAGAGATGTTTAGGAAGACTCGTAGGAAGAATGCATTGTTACATCGTACAAGCATGCACCCTCCACACATCTACCGAAATATAGTTAAAGGTCAGGCCCTAAGGGCCTCCAGGCTCACCAGTGAAGATTCTGTGTTTCAGCTCAGGTTAGACAGTTTAGAGAATGAATTTAAGGAGAGAGGGTACCATAGCTATGAAACTGTTGATATTCATGATGAGATTTTGACCAGAAGGGACACCACATGTAAACCATACATTAAGAGGACTAGAGAGAGATTATGTTCAGAGACTAATGGAACCAGAGGTACTGGTAATATCAATAGGATAGTGATACCGTACACAAACAATAGTAGAAAGATTAAGGAGATCATTCATAATAATTGGCACATACTCACTTTGGACAGTAAAGTCAGAGAAGCAGCAGGGAATACACTGAATTTTACATACTGGAATACTCACTCATTGAAACGTATATTGTGCTATGAGAAGACTGGAAGGGATAGGACCAGATCTGTCAGAGTAGGGGCATTTCCATATAGGTCATGCAACCATTGCAGTTTCATGTAAGGGAGCAAGGAATTTGTTTACCCTGACACAGCTCAGGCATTTCCTTTTAAGATATATGCAGACTGTAAGACAGTGGATCTTGTGTATCTAGCTGTATGTCAGAAATGCAGTTGCTTCTATGTTAGCAAAACGAATAGAATGCTGAGAGAGCATGTGAGGGAACACATTTATGCCATCAGTAGAGAAGATGAGAGTAATGCTCTTGCAAGACATGTAATGCATACAGATACAACACACAAGTTTCGGTTTACTGTGATGGAATTAATACACAAAACAGCAAGGTTAGGTGATGTCAGGAACCATACTGAGAAGCAGGAAGCTAGATGGATCCTGAGGTTACAAGCAGATAGGTTACATGGTCTAAATGATAGGGTTTTACTGAAACCATTCCTTAAATATAGACCCCTTACTCACTAGTCACTTTTAAATGGCAGACCCCTATTTATTACCCTGGTACACAAGTATGAATACAGGCTATATATATATATATATATGTATATATATATATGTATATATATATATACATATATATATATATATATATATATATATATATATATATATATATATATATATATATGTATATATATATATATATATATATATATATATATATATACACACACACACACAAGTATAATGTTTTTATGGAATAGTCGTTTTTATATGGAATAGTAGATTTTTATGGTAATGAAATTTTATTGACATTATAAATGTTAAATGGCTAGAATAAACATGTTTTTAGATGTAGGACATTTATATGAATGCCCATATTTTATATGTTAATGGTTGTATCTTGTTATATATATTTTCTATGCACATTTTATTAGTTAGTGTGTGTGTGTGTATATATATATATATATATATATAAATATATATATATATATATATATATATATATATATATATATATATATATATATATATATATATATGTTTGTTTTTATTGCATGTACACATTTCCATATGCTTTCTATATCCATTGTTATGTAATGACACACTACATTCTTCAGTATTGTAAGCATTACTAGGCAGAGATGATTTAATTGATTCTTAATTACTGCATTAATTATCGATGTAATGGGATGATTTTCATTAGTGCAAGTTGGTTAAACCTGCCTTTATACTGATGTACTATACTTTTTAAATCTGAAAAAGCATTCAGAGAAACGTGAAAGCACATACTGGCCATTGTTCTGCGCTCTTTGTGTGAATATAAAGGTTTTCGTCAGGTCGGCTCCATTTGTCGTGGTGTGCCTCTGGAGTTTTTTTCATTGTATTTGCTCTTTTGCTAATCAGGGGCACTTTATCCAGAGCTGTGTTCTGTTTGCCTTGATTTATACATGTAATCAATTTAAAGGAGGCTCATCCCTCCTTCAAAACAGGGAATATATATTCCTGGTATGCACTGATTTTTATAAATCATTTGGTGAGCGTGAAGCATCCTTCTTGTTTCCCTGTCTAATCCATCCAACACATTTTGGGTCCAATCAGTCACCCCAAAACTGTAAGTTAGGACAGGAAGATCAAATTGGGTTATAACTTGAATTTTGTTCCTAGATGTCAACACTGTTTTCAGGATTAATTTAAGACTTCTAAAGTATTCCTTACTAAGTTTCATTTGCATTTGTTCATGCTCTATTGTTGATCCTTCAATTCCCAAATATTTATGCACTCTCTCTTACTCAGTTTTTTTGGATATCACATTCGTGTTCCAAACTGATGTTTTCTTGTTGCTGTATGTTTCCTGTTTTAAAGGTTGTTTTGCACATTTATCAAGACCAAATGACATTCTTATATCATCTGAAAAAGTTTTGACATCTTGCATTTGTGCTTTCAGTTCCTATATAACTAATAAGAACATAACTATGTTCAATCAGGAAGTTGTTCTCACTGGTGCATTTTACAAATACTAGCCATTCTTAGCTTGACCAATAAAAGTTATGATGCACATTGCAACTTATTTGCATTTTAGCTCATTGGCTTATAGACAGTTTTTAAACAATTTCAAACAATGTCAGAGTTTTTGTTTGTAAGATCAGAAGAAGAGGTTTACTCAAAAGCGCTAATCCTTTTATATGTATTTTTACCCCATTGTCTGTATTTTATTAAAGTTTTTCATTTATGCTTGGTGCCATGGTGGTTTTGGTACTTTGTTTTTTGGGTTTCTCATATATATATATATATATATATATATATATATATATGTATATATATATATACACACACACACACACACACACACACACACACACACACACACACACATATATATATATATATATATATATATATATATATATATATAGGTCTACTTCTATTTCATGAATTTCCACTTAACCAAACTACAAAATGATGAGACAACTTTGCTGAAAATGTAGTTTAACGTACACCCAGATCACTGTAATTTAACTCCAGTAAAGTAACCACTTGGCCACCACTGTGAACTTTGCGCTTTTCTCCACTGCAGTGCAATCTTGAGTTAGTATATTTAGTTAGGGGTGTGTGGGAGTGTTGGGGGCAAAGCCCCCCACTTGGGTGAGTTTGACTTGCTTTCGTTTCTTTTTAAAGTGCTGGTGGTCATGTGGTTAGTTTTCGGGGGTCAAATTACAGTGATCTGGGTGTTTGTTAAAGTAAATCTTTGGCAATGTCATATCGTCATTTTGTCATTTTACTGAGTGGGATTTCGGTAAATAGATGTAGATCCATAAATATATAAATATATCTATATCTATCTATCTATCTATCTATCTATCTATCTATCTATCTATCTATCTATCTATCTATATAAATAGGTCTACTTTAGAATAACAAAATTTCACTTACCCGAAACCCATATCAATGAGGCAAAAAGACTGACAGCACTAACACACCGATGTCCCGGAGCAATCGAGGTAAGTAACTGCTCGGCCATCCGAAACAAACATGTAAATGGAAGAAAACCAAACCCACCCATGTATGGGGCTTTGCTCCTCACACTCTCTTCTATACGGGGGGGCTGCGCCTCCCACACCCACCCTAAGTAAACATACCAACTCTGAGATCATGCTACTGTGGAGTAAGCAACAACGTTCAACAGGATGGCCTAGCATTTACTTACCTGGAGTGAAAAGTCGGTGTTCCAGGACATTGAAGTGTTAGTACTATCGGTCCTTTCGTCTCATTGATATGGTTTTCGGGTAAGTGAAATTTCATTGTTCTAAAGTAGACCGATATAAATATATGTCTTACATATACATGACTGCAAATATCATTTTGTGCTCTTTTATAAGGCTACATCATACAAAATAGTTTGGCATGTGCTGTTATTTTATACCTCATAGTAACAACAAAATGCATTGTTCTTCTTCTTTATATACATGGAGAAACCATTGCTGCATCATTAAATGGGGGGAAACATAGAGAAACATGGTTTCAACCATTTGATAAGAATTATTGTTACTATCCTGTGAAGTAGGAAGGCTAGTTAAATACAACCAAGAGGAAATTTTTACCTTAGTTTACTTGATTGCAAATATAATTTGGTTATCAGTTTGCATATAGAGATGGGAGCTCACATACTCTTGATTTGTACTTCATGTACAGGCAATGTGAATATTTCACTTTATTTTAAATGATAAAAATGCATGTGGTATGATGTCGTGTGGGTATTGCAATTCATTCTACTACATCAATACATTTGTGAAGGAAGATGATCACGGTAAAGCAGTGCACAGTTTTATGTTATTGATTTTTTATAAGCACTACTGAATGATAGTAAATTAGTGGACAAATATATCCCAACAGACATGTTTAGAGCCAAAATGACAACTGTAGCAATAGAGCAGAACCAAAAACAAGTAACCCAAATTTATTTATTTATTTATTTATTTATTTTACATTTGTTTACCGGGATAGTCTGACTGGATACATATCCATTTTCAGTGGGGGCCTGGAGAGAAAAGCTCCAAAATATCACAAATATATGAAAAAAAATAATGCATATTTATAGGGAAAAAAACCCAGCAAAGGTACACAATATAGTTAATACAGCAAGGATACACAATGTAGTTAGGAAATACAATTTATACAATGGTAGTAAATTTAGTATTTACAAACAGACTTAACAGGTCCATTATGCTGGATTTGTAGAAGTGAGTTAAAAATTCTTGTAAGGTAATAGCAATGGGTTGCCAAATTTTGGAGAAGTCAAATTTACTTAGTAGAGACCCTGAAGCATTCTAATGTCTTGGTTTATACAGGGTGGTGACATGAGCATAACCAATTATTTCAGTAGGTTTTGCACCAATATGTTTTCTAAGCAATAACATTCTACATGCAGTAATAAACTGAATAATGGAAAACTTCCACATAGAATCCAAGAGGCAAAACCCAGAATAAAATCAAATTAAATAATTTATTTAAAATAACTCCAAAATAGTTAAGCACTTTTGTCCTGTTAAACTTAGAAGGGCTTCATCAGAAACTGAAAACCTTTAATTAATTAATTAATTAAGTAATTCTCACTATTTGATTTAGCAGTGAAATTTTATTGATTCTGTGGTCCTATTAACTTCTATGTTTCTGTCTATGATGTATCTTCCAGAATGCTATACCAAAGTGCCAGGGAATTTTACAGTTAAACTGCTTCATCTGTCACAGTTACACATGTATTATTTTATATTAGTAGTAAAGCAAACACCAGAGGCTTACTTAATTACGTATCTGTCAACTCTGTATTATTTTGCAGAATGTCCCTGATTGTGGCTTATAATTTTGAAGTCTTCCAATCAAGATTTTTGATTTTTGGGCAATCACTAAGGGTTATAGTCAGTTAATAATGCCAGACATTAGCGTTTCTTATTTTTATTGCTTAGAAAACATATTGCTACAAAACCTGTTGTTCCTTTAACTTTTTAAGTGAATTATACTGAGAGATCTAGTTGTAATCCTAGGCTCCGGTTGTGTATAGTAGTAATCTGAGAAGAGCAGAGCAACATTGGTATGCAGTAAAAAAAATATTAGAAATATTGCAAATTATTAAGAATAGTTGAAAAATGACATAAGATTATTGAGTTTACTTCACAGAAAATTTGTTTTATTCCTATGATGGGGATATTACAGTATTTTAAGTTGTCATTTGTAAATGGGAATTCAGTACAGCAACCATTTAAATTATTAGTGAACACTGAGAAAATCACACATGGTAGAAATGCAGTGATGGAATTACTGAAGTGGCAAGGATGCTTTTTGGATGAGCATGTGTCTTTACTGGGAGATTTCTGAGTGTCACTGACAGTGTTATGATTACAAGTATGTGGTAGTGACAAATGAAAGAACTGATGTCTTAACAAAATGTTTCTTTAGTATTGTCAATGTATTCATGAATTTATAAACATTACTTTAGCACAACTTTAAATGGTTGGACTCTACAATTGTGTATAATTACAGGAATTGTATAACATAACTTTTTTTTCACAATATGAGAAAGTGCTTGACTATTGATTATATGAAACATCTTTGTGTATGACTCTGGAATATTATGGGCTCAGAAAGGGAAACAGCTAAGATAAAAGTGAGTTTGTGGATTGCAAAGTAGATATAATAGACCTAGCTTTTTTTTTTTTAAATAAAAGTGTGGATGGCATGAAATTTTGACTATGAATCAGAAGTAGGCTTCATTAGCATAAGCTGGGTTACATCACTTCTTATTTACATCTCATTATGAGTTAATTAACTTAGGCTTAAATGTAAATGACCTCTATGAATCCTGGCTTAGCTATGCTCATTCACAAACAATGCGGATATCTGAAACACATCCACACAATGACTATGAATACTGGCCTAAGATTTTTAATAATGTCTCTGATTTCTCAGCCTTTCTACCCCGATTAATTTTGGCATTTTCCAGAATTCTTGAGCAAAGAAGTTGAGAACTATATTTTTGTCATGCCCCCAAAGTCATACCATACATAAGTAGAGAGAGGGAATCATACCTCACAACTGTCCAGATTTTCACAGAATTAGCAGATTTTTTACTCATATTTTTAATCTATTCCTTGTAAAATTTGAGATTATCTGTCAAATCACTGAGGATTAAAGTCACTAAATAATGACAGAGACGAGTTACAGATTTCATATCCTTCAAAAAAATTCATACTATGACAAATCCTGTTATCATAGCAACTTTCTAAGTTTATAAGAACAGAATTTATAATCTCTTCTTATTTTTGGGCCTTTGTACCACCATTACATTAGGCTTTGTCCAGAATTCTTAAGAAAAGAGGTTGAGAGATATAAAGGGAATTGAACCTCAGACTGCTTGGTGGAGTTTGTATTCTTAAACATCTGCTGATCTGGTTATTTAAACTAATTTTTCATCCTTTTTATACTGCCTTTCAGATAAAAATATACACCCTTTGTACTTTATTGGGTATGGGGACTGGAATCTTAGGAGTCTGTCATTGTTTCATCTGTAAATTTAGCAGTCTAGTCACATGCATAATGGACTGTGGTGGTGGTGCTGCGGTAGTGTTGTCGCCTCACAGTATGATATTGTCCTGTTCAATTCTCAGCTACAGCGTCTTCTGTGTGGAGACATGCATGAATGGGCGTACCTTCGTTGAAGGTTGTGCATCAGAGCTGGCAACTCGGCACGTACAAATCTACTGCCAATCATTAGCGGACCAGAGTTCCACTGTGGCAACCCCTAACCGGGAAAAGCCAAAAGACACAAGTCACATGCATAATGGAATATTAAAAGTCATTAGCATCATGCAATAGTGGTACTATTCATTAGTACTCCTAATTTTCATCTAGCATAGAGTAACTGTTAATTAAATATATAAAAAAATGCTATATGTACTCACACTTTAAACAGAAAACTTAGCTAAATAAATAACTAGCAAAGTAAATATTTGTATATAAATGTTATTCATAAAATAGATTGTTCCTTAGTAAGAATAAATTATCTTTGATAATTTATATGATAGAGTGGGCCTCTGACAGGGGATGGAACTTTTGTGTCATTTAATTAATGCTGCCTTTTATGCAACTTCACAGAGTTCTTAACAGATACTTGATATGGAATGGAACTTTTGTGTTAGGTAATTGTGGTCTGAACTGTAGTGTTTAGGCTGGACAAAAATCATCTCCTCTTCATTGTTGGAGGCACTTCAGAATGGCTCCAGACCAGCTTAATGACTATGTGCTTTGTGTTTTCCTACTTACATTTAAATAAAACATTACATATTTAGTCATTTTATAAACATTCTTACTTCATAAGTGATACACAAAATGTCTATATTTCTTTCTCACTAGAATGTGAAATATTTGCTGAATGTTATGGAAATTAAACTATATGTTCGAATGTTTTTAAATTCTCCTACTGGAAAGCAGCAGTATATTTTGCAGAAAAAATAGACAATCATTTAACGATAGAACATTCTGATTGAAAGAGAGAGAGAGGCAGTCAGTGACTTTGCAACCTGAATGCTGTGCCCTGCAAGCCTTTTTATTGCCCTACACTAACTTTCCGTCAGTGTTCTTGAAAAGTGTTATGTTTATCTTAACAGCTGCCAGCCACCATTGAGGTAAATGTCTAAATCCATGTTAGTTTAATCAGCTGTACATTTGAGTGTTCCTCCTCAAATGCTAAAGAATTCTCAAAACTATTCTTACATGTAGAGTCAAGGATTTACAGGTGTGGTAGTTAAGGATAAAGGTCATATTTTGTGATGGCTATGTGCATAGCGAATGTCACTTTTGCTTTCCACATGAAGTAAAAAAACTGTTCCACTCCTCTAGGACATGGATTTACATGTTATCAAATTATTAGTTGCAAACAGTTTGTCCCCATGTCCCAAATGAGGAAAAGATCTAGGCAACACTTCTTAACCTTTTCTAAAATCAATAAAGCAAACAGAATTAATTAAAAGGTAAGTGCTTTCTAAACACTACTAGAAAATAAATATTGTGTCACGCAATCTTTATCAGTTGTTTTCCCATTGCTTTCCATGGTAAGACTACGCCATCTGCTTGCTAATTGCCATTTACTATTCATGAATACAATAAAAATATATCTAAAGTGGTATGACCTGTGCTTTGTATGAAACATTACTTAAAATTAAGGCTTAGTTTTCTGCTTATTGGAAGAAAGGAAATAAAATCAAAGCTTAAAACATAGGAACCACCATCTGCTGTTCTCACTCTTTACAGAAGATAAAGTGATTTCTAGTGCGGTATCATAACATAGTAAGAGGCAAGCCAAGTAACTGGGAAACCTCTTGGTTCCTAGGTTTTCAGGAAACCATCACTGCTGACTGTGCTACTGCAGTCCCTTTTTGTGGCAGAGTAGAAGAGATGGCAGGCTGAGGGGTGAAGCTTTGGAAATGAAGGGCTCATATCCCTATATTTGTGTTTTACTTACTCGGCAGAGGCTTCCTTGCAAAACTATTTTCTAGGGTTTGAAAGAGAAGAGATCAACCGAGAAAGTAAGGTAATACATAACTTAATTTTTAGGTGTTACAATAACAGTTAATTACTTACTTGATCAAAAGAAATGGGGACTGGTATCTCTGGAGAACCTCTGCAGTTGCATCTGCATTCAAAAACAGGTTTCCTGCATTGTTCTTGGGATAGCACAGTGGTTAGTATTGCTGCCTCATAGCCCATTCCATTCCAAGTCTTGGCTGAGATACCTTCTGTGCAGTGCTTATATGCCCCCCCTGTAGCCACATAAGTCTTTTCTGGCTGCCCTAGTTTACTCCTACATCCTGAAGAAATATCATACTAGGTGAACTGTTAATCGTCCTAATGCCTGCAAGAGTAGGGGCCATGTGTGCAGTGAGATTCCTGAGATAAACTGACTTCTTATCTTTTTCTCTGCATTGCACTTGTACACTGGATTCTTATCCGGGATTATTTTCTCCAACGTGAGTCCAATGAGTGCCATGCAGGTTCCATCTCCCCCATTACCATGCAGTGGATTAAAGCGGTAGTCAGAAATAGTATGAATGCTTTTCATTACTGAGTAGTCTGCACCATTTTTTGCTTATTTTATACATCTATACATGCTAACATTATGCACTCCCCTGATGTGATCATGTCCTTTCATTCCTCTACTCCCAGAGGACAGAGCTGACACTGGTAGAGGCTGTGATGACTGTGCCCTGGCCCAGCAATCAAGGAGCCTCAATCCTCACCACTAACACCAGGGAGGTCATCTGCTAGAAGAGGAAAGGATAACTAATACACACAATAAAGTACAATTTCCCTTAAGTGCACACAGAGATCACAGTCAGTCTGGGGCTGGTTGCTCCCTTGCTCACCAGATCCCCAGTAAGACTCCCCACTGGCACAGCTATAAGGTCCAGGTCTAAGCTTAACTGGGCAAGCTAGAACCTCCAATACCCTCTCTGTCCAACCAGTGCTTCGTGTCCCTGCCAAGTAGCTGACACAACACACACACACTTTGAGATAAGTATTTATACATCTTCACAGATACTCCTGGGAAAGGCTGACACAGATTCTCCAGCCATGCCCCTTTACCCGGGCTATACGGTAGTAATTACTGCCACCACCCAGTTAATAATATCAGCTACTAAAAGGCCCTTAAAAGGGTGGCCAATTATTATGGTGCAATATTATTATCCAATGGTAGTATGACTAACAGTCAAGGCTTACTTTAGAGTGGCCTATTACAATAACCTCTATAAATATGCAATGTATTCTAGAGCTTATCTCTACACAAATTAGCCACAGGTAGAAGGTTTTAAAAAATATTTAATAATAAATAATTAAAACACAATACAAAACTACTACACCACAGAGATACCTAAGAGTTCAGAGATCACACAGAAACTTAAAATAATATTTTAGGAAAGATCTGATTACACAGAAAAAATACTTAATCTAACTTTCTAATCTTTAGCTAATCTTAAGAGAAAACACAGTGCTACAATCCTACTTACGTACATAAAGAGCATAAGCAGTGTTGGGTTAGATGTCCAAAGTCAAAATGCTTTTTGGTCTCTTTCTGAGACAAAGTTTATAAAACATCACAAACAAACATGTCTGTGGGTCCTCCCCAGATTACATCATGTTGACACTTAGGATTTCCCAGTATTCATACTGCATCATCTTGACACTTGCTCTGAGTTCCCAGGCTAATAGAAACTGCATTATTTAGCAAGCTAACACCAGCACAGGAGAATACAACACTAAAAGGCATTTCATATATAAACTCTAGCAATTAGTCTTTAGTTAACACAATAGACAGAATTTCTTCAGCCAGCCTGACCGGAACCAACTTTAAAGATCAAAGAATGTCATAAAATCATTTCAATTTCAAAAGACACATTTCAAAGGCTTGACTTAGTTTTTCTTTACAGCAAGGGGGCAATGTTGTAACAATCTTGAAGTTCATATTTTACAGTGTTTTTCTTTCATTTAAAAACACACACCTATATTTTACATTTATTTATACAAATGATAGAATTATGTATTAAATTCTATTTGACTAGGCTGGCAGCCTTCACCTGTCTTTGTCCAATCTTTCACAGAGGCTTTCATCCAGGCAATTATCAGAGGACATTTATCTTTCATTTATCTATTTTATTTGCTTACAGTTTTTAACTGAATAGGTGGTCTGCTCCTTTTTATGGCTTACTTGTTCCTGGTGACTAATGTGTATGCCTGCAAATATGAGAGGCTATTATGCCCAGTGTAGGTGTTCACTAATGCATATATGTAGAGAAAACTGTCAACTTAACGTGGCTCTTTCCTTACCCCCATCCTCCCTTGCTGTTTCCTTTTCCTCCAGTTCTGGAAAATCTTTGGCTTTGCAATACTGCTTCATGCACTTGACTATACATCATTCATGTAAACATAACATGAGTAATCATGGAATAGATGTGACCATCTAGTATATACATACCTATGATGCCCCAACACTGACCCAATAATCAAGGAACCTCAATCCCCACAACTGGCAACAGTGGGGGATATACATACTGGGAGGATGACAAGTACACACACAGTAAAGTGCAATTTCTCTTAAGAGCACACCGAGATCACAGTTGGTTTGGGGCTAGTTTCTCCCTCTTTCACCAGATCCCCAGTAAGAATCCCCACTGGCACAGCTATAGAGTTGAGATCTCAGCTGAGTGGCCAAGCTAAGAGCCCCAGCACCTTCTCTGTCCAACCAGTGCTTCATGTCCCTGTGCAAGTAGTTGACACACACACACTTTGAGATTTGATTTATACACACCCACACACACCTGGGAAAGGCTGGCACAGGTTTGCTAGCTATGCCTCCTTCTGCCCAGAATATAAGGTAGTTTTCACTTCCAGCAGCCAGCTCCTTATCAGCTACTTTAAAGGCCCTTAGCAAAGGGTGTCCAGTCTGGATCTATGTTACCTAATCGAAATGGCTAAACATTGAATGCCATTTCATTGACCACTAAACATCAAATTACCATTAATGCAAACACCCAATTCAGCGAGCTTGACCAACCACAAATGACACACCATTTCAAATATTGAAAGTGGGGGGCTTCACCCTTCACACCCCTCAGTGTGTGGGCTGTGTCCCCCACAACCCACTCTAACTAAATATGCCAACTCCAAGAACACACTACAGTGGGGAAGAGGGTGAAGACGGACAAGCATTTTTTTCCCTAGGGAAAAAATAGCTGAATTGACTGTTCGCATAAATGGTACTTTTTTAGTGGTCGATAAAATGGTGTTCGATGTTTAGCCATTTTGATTAGGTAATATAGAACCATCCAATTTTACTGTGTAATGTTACTATTAATCCAAATGGTAGTTTGACCTAGAGACAAGGCTATTAGGAGTGGCCCACAGTGTCACTAAATAGATATGCATGCACTCTAAGAGCTTAAATATGTCTCACAGATATCAGTCACAATGACAGGTTTAAATATTGTTAATAATAAATAATAACAAAACAAGACAGTACTCAGTAGGTAATCAGTTACATCAGAGTTCAAAATTACAGGAAATAATTAAAACAACATTGCAGGACAGTCTCAAATAATTAAAGAAAACATCTAAACTATATTTTACTATATTCCTATCTCAATCTAAAAGAGTTACTATGCCCTAAAAACTTACTTACAGAACAGCAAGCAGGCAGAAGTGGTGAGTGGATGTTTCCAGGTCAAAGACAAAATACAAAATGTCTTTTTCCTCTTTCGCAGAGAAGTCTTAAATTAATATCTCAAATATTGCTGATGGATACTTGCAGGATGATATCACTTTTGTTATCTGACTATCCCAGGTGAAATTCACCATTGCTAGAAACTGCCAGAATTTTAGCATCTCTCTGTGAAAAATACATATCTCTCAGATCTTTGCAACTGCTGGAAGACATAAAACAATAAAACACTTACAAAACAATGCAGAAGGCACCCTGTTCTAGACATGCTGTCTCCTTGCTGCATTAAATCTAAATTTTATAGCACAATCTTAAAACAACTTAATTTCAACTATTATCTTGAAGGTTTACAAGTTAACTATCTGTGTTGTAGTTCCCACTGTTAAAATATATACATTTGCAAAGGCACATCTAGCAGAGTACACTGTGGTCACACATCTAGGCTCAGTACTGTACAAACCACACACACTCTGTACCAGCTGTTTAATAAACAAATAACATATAGTTCTAATACAGTTGTAAGACAAACGTATGAATCATGTTGATATTCACAAATGACATATGATTATTTACAAAATTCCAGATAGCTGTACTGGCAGTGGCTCCTTCTGTTACACTTCTATATAAATCATATTAATATTCACAAATGACATATAATTATTTACAAAATTCCAGATAGCTGGGCTGGCAGTATTTTCTTTCGTGACATTTCTTCACCCCCCCCCCCCGAAAACTCAAGCTAGTTTTGCACGTGACCTTTGAGAAATGTTGCTTGAGAGGGATGACTGTCTGGGAATACATTATCCAGTTCCCTGTGCTGCGATTCCAGCTATCTTGGCATTGCTGACCCCAGTACAGTGCTGCACTGTCCTTTCGTATGCCTGCAACCCTAGGCTTCACCATAGTAATTTGGGATTTTCCTGGCTGGCTCCTTATAGTCATAGATCCTCCTCAGATTCCTCCAGCCTCCTACTGTCAATACTTAGCAGAAGGTCCTCCCTGTCATGGTAAGGTTTCATAATATTAACATGGTACAGTTTTTGCCCCTGCTTCCTGCCTAGCAGTTCTACCATGAAGTTAATATCACTGACTTTCCTTACCATCTTGAAGGGTCCCTCCCAAGCTGCCTACAGCTTGTTGTGTCTGACAGGAATGAGAACTATTACTTGCTGCCCCACAGTATACTCTCTAGCTCCAGCATTCCTGTAATACCAGACCTTTTTCTGGTGTTGTGTTTTTGCCAGGGTCTCCTGGGCCAAGCCCATGAGTTCCCCGAGCCTTGTCCTGAGGTTTAGGACATACACAACAGCAGACTCCTTGTGGGATTCACACTCACTCTCCCACTCATCTCGAATCAAATCTAGAGGTCCTCTCACCCTATGCCCATACAGCAACTTGAAGGGTGAAAATCTTGTGGATTCCTGGGGAGCCTCTCTGTAAGCAAATGACAGATGGGACAAATATTTGTCCCACCCCCTCTTAAACTGGTCTGCAAATGACTGTAGCATGATCTTGAGTGTAGTATTTAACCTCTCAACAAAACCATTAGTCTGGGGATGGTAGGGGGTGTTCGTTTGGTGCTTTAACACTAAGTGCTTCGACAGACAAGCCGGCAAGTCTAACATAAAATTGGCACCTCAGTCAGTCAGAATTTCCTTTGGGAAACCTACACTGCTGAAAATCTCTAACAAAGCATTTTACACCTTTTCTGCCTCAATAGAAGACAGAGCCACCACCTCAGGGAATCTGGTAGCACAATCTACTACCACTAGGATATACTTAGAGGTGAAATCCCAATCCCTCTGCACCACATGCTCCAGAGACCTCAACCTCATTACCACAATCAACAGAACATGCTGGAGGGACAGGTTCCTCACCCAGAGACTGCCCGTGCTCTGGAATAGACTTCCCATACATGTCAAGCAGAACATCTCACTGACCCTCTTCAAGAGAAATCTTGATGAGTGGGTGGGTAATAGAAAGTTCACCCCGGGGATCACTGCAGTGGCTCTACTTGATATTGGCACTGGGAACTAACACTGGGTGACACAATGCCAGGGCACTTCTATGGGCTAGGCTTGTAAAGGCTCCAGGGCCATTAGCGTAGTACACACTTATGAAACAATGAACTTTTTCCTTGTGGAACCTGGGGTACTCAGAGGCTCCACAATATCCATAGCTTGCCTCTGAAATGATTCCTTAAACACAGGCAAAGGCCTCAAATGGGCTTTCACCTTGTCTCCTGCCTTGCCTACCTTTTGGCACTGCTAACAGGTCCTGCATTAGCCTGTTACATCTCTGGAAATCCAAGGCCAATAAATGTTTTGCATAATATGTCTCTTTGTATGTTTTATGCCCAGATGACCAGTAAAGGGAATATCACAGACTATGACTAGAAGTGCCAGATAGTAGGCTCTGGGCACTACCAACTGCTGTATTTTCTCACCTTCTAGCCCTCCCTCAGGGATCCACCCTCTATACAGTAACCCTTTTTCCCAGTATACAGATTCCTCTTTCCCTTGAGAATCAGGTGTCTCACTGGCTACCTCCCTTAGGCCTTGTAATATAGGGTCTGAGAGCTGAGCCTGTCTCAGTTATCTCTTTGTAACACTTTCAAGCTCCCCTTCCACAGTAAATCTGGTATTCTCTGACAGTGTTGCCTCACTGTCAGCCTGGGTGCCACTACTCACCTCTACCCCTGCAGTTACTCTGTCCAAGGGAACATCAGTACCCACAAGCAGCTGTGGCTCACCTTCAATCTCACTGCTACAGGGTAGCTCCCTCCCTGAAGTAACAATCTCACCAGTACTAGCTGCAAGTGTGCGGTTTGTCTGGATCTCACCCAGGCTACCAGACCCGCATGCTTCTCTCCAAGCCTGACTGCATGTAACTGCATGCACACAAGGTACTGCATTTTCAAAATCATTTCCTATCATGACATCTGCAGGGATATCTTCAAAGACACCTACTCGCTTGCTTCCTTTTCCACCCTCCCAGTCAAGGTGAACCCTAGCCAAAGGTATTTGGAATGGGGTTCCTCCTAAAGCTCTGACTGGAGTAGACTGCCCAAGCAAGTAGTGCTCTTCTTTAACCATTGCAGGATTTGCAATGATTAGGTCAGAGGCTGTGTCTCCCTTAGCAGTGGCCTGTTGCCCATTTACTAAGATAGGATATAACCTCTTGTGATAGTTTGGTACCCATATTGCTCAAGACAACTTACTGCTGGTATTCTGTCATTCCCATTTACTGGCTCTCCCATCTTTTGTACTCCACCTTGTCTCCCTGGACATCTATATACTACATGGCCTCACTGGTTGCATTTAAAACATTTAACCCTTGGTTCTGGACATGTACCTGGACTAGTGGCTTCCCCTGCTACTGGCAGACTCAGTTGAGACAGTCTGGGCTGCCCACCATGGGTTCCCTTAGACCCATGAGCAGCTCTGGGTATCTCTTTCCTGTGCAGTGATGCCCTGCTTGCAAGATATGTCTCCCTTTTTCCCCAGATCTGCTGACTGGCTTCTCATGTCCTCAGGCAAAGTGCTAAGGGCTTGTTTCCTCACCAAAAGGTCTGCCAGCCCTTCAAAAGTGGTGACCTGACATCCACTCACCCACCTATAAAAATAAGTGCTTAGTTCAGCAATATATTTACATACACTTTCATCTGCATTGCGTCTATGCTCAAGAAACTTTTTCCTGTATGCTCCAGTTCTTAAATTAAAACATTCTAACAAACAATTTTTGACTGTATTATGTTGTTTATCTTTCGGCTTTTTCCTGGTAAGGGGTCGCCACAGCGGAACTCCAGTCCGCTAATGATTGACAGTAGATTTTTACGAAATGCCAAGGTGCCAGCTCGATGCCCAGCCTTCAATGAAGGCAACATGTGACATGGAGAAAAACAGCAAACTCCCCACAAGAAATGACCATAGGTCAGAAATGAACTCTGGGCTTGTGAAGTGGAGCTCTTACTTGTAAACCACTGTGCTACCTACCCACCTCTGACTTAATTCTTTCAGCTTTTCCCTGAATGGTGTAGAAATTGAACAATTTCTGGATGTATCTTATAAACTGATTATATAGCCAGTACTTCACAAAGGGATAATCTGATGATGCTTTCCACTTTAAATAGGCAGGGAACAGAGCAGATTCATGAACTAGCTGAAATGAAGACATCTGATTTGTCCTGTTAAGCAAGAACTACAGAAGTGCAGTGACATACCCTTGAGTTATCCCACATTTTGGAAGCCAGAGTCATTTACATTTCAGAGCACTTCTATCCCATCTTTGTTTCATATGGAAAATATAATTTTGACATGTAAATATTAAAACAAGTCTAATTTTAAATAAACAAAAATAAAACAGGACATTCTTTGATAAGGGGAGAATTCAAACTAGCAGATGTAAAGACACACTTTTGTGCAGTTTGCTGGGAATTTTCTTTTGTTGATTATATTTTTTCCTTTGTATGATGTATTTGTCTGCCATGACAGCCATCAGTGTTCTACAGATAGTGCAGTGCTAATAAGTTATGAGGAACACATGCTGTCTTCTTCTTGACTACAGGTGATAGAGCTGTTATGATAACACTCGTGCCCTACTGAGTCCACTGCACTTACAAAACTATTTTGTCAGTGCAACAAACCTATTTCTCAACTATAAATGCACTTTACTTTATATCACTCTTTCCCCATTGAACTATACAATATGTGTAGGCGGTGCAAATATGTCAGCTGATATTCCAGAGTATCCAGTTTGTGGTGTGTTGTGAGGTGCAAAATGACTCTCTAAGGGAAGACAGACTGACAAAGCTCTTAAAGCTAAACAAACAGTGAGGTTACTTTAATTACCGCTGCAATTTTTCTTTATGTAGGCTACAGACTGTAATGGTCAACACTCACTCAGCAGCAGCAGCTGTATTGACAAAAGACAAGTCAGTAGCCCACAGATGACAGATTGTCTGGTGATCTCTGTGTTCTCTCAGATGCTAATCTCATCATTGTTTTTACAAATGCCTCCAATGGTGCCAGTTAATGTGTAGAAAAACTTGATCTTGGTATGACTTGGAGGAATACACCACCTGCTGCATTCGTCATAGTTACACAGATACATCCCTTCAAGATGAAGTTCATAACGTCTGGTAGTATACCTCAGAGGGTGATGATTATGAGGTGTTAACATGCCTTATCCAGTAATTCTGGGTGTGATCCTTTCATCTTCACTTGTATACATTAGAACTATGGGAAAGTAACTTAAAGAAATAGTGCTCCATAGCTATTTCTTAAAAGAGGTACCTGTAATTAGTACCCTTACCTCAGTGTCAGATAGATATAGAGATATACAGAGAGATAGATAGGTTTTAATTAGCTGTTAAAATCCAGTTCATTTTTGCAGTATCTTTCTGAGATGCCAGACAACTACCCGAACTTTCAGGAAATCATACTGGCAGTGTTCCTTCCGAGCCCTATTTGAAGTTGTTATCTAATAACAGATTTTTTGCAAGAGTGTGCTTATGAGTATGAAAGATGAAAAAGAAGAAAGCATTATTCTGTTATGGCATTACTAACCAGAGATAATGATATATGTAACCCAATCTCAGTTCTATGAACAAATCAGTGTACTTCCTTCATGTGTAACTAAAGCAATAATTCTGTCCATTTGTAATGGGACTATGGACATATTACCAGGCTGGGGAAATATTTGCTGAGTTTACCTGTGTTTTTAGTCATGTAATTACAGAACTGCATTGATCAGCTGTTCTAGAAGCTGCATACCTCTCAACTGTACAGATTTTCACAGAATGTCCAGATTACTGCCTCATATTTTTGATCTGTTCCTCATAAAATTTGTGATTTTCTGGCAAATCACTAGGACGATCTAAGGATTGAAGTCACTAAATACTGATGTGCATTTGAGTTTCAGACTTTATATCGTTCTGAAAAATGCATGCTAAGACAAATCTGTTATTCTACCAACCTTTGAAGTTTATAAGAACAATATTTAAAATCTGTCCCTATTTTTGGGCCTTTGTCTCCCATTCTATCAGGCTTTGTCCAGATATTTGCACTAAGAGGTTGAGAGAAATGCAAAGCTGTGCTTTTACAAGGCCATTCTCCTGGGGCTGTGATTAAGCCTTGCCAATCTTAAACATACAACCACAATCTTAGCACACAAAGCAGGTACCTACCTGTTCCATATTGTGTAACTGGCACATTTTGATGATCTCTATGCTTTTTGTTGAAAAGTATTTCATAAGAAACTGAAGAATCAGAGAAATGTCCAGCTAATGAGTGATAAGGCCCTATATTTTAATTTTTGATAGAATGCTAAACAAATTCTAACTTTCTAGACTATTCCAGGACTAGGGTACTATTAAGATATAAATGCAGCACTGCATTAGATTTAATTGATAGGTCTGCATTTCATGTGAAAATCTTGTAGTTTGTATGTTCACATAATTTTGTTCAGAGGCTGCTATATGTATTGCCTCCTTTATTACCTCAAACTGTAAAGTATGTTAAGGAAAGTATACTGCATATCAAGTTAACAACTGTGTAAGAAAGTGTGTCAGCTGTGTAGTGTTATATTATATTGTATTTTTTTAAAAACTTCACTTCCTGTATTACTCATTTTTTTCCACAACATCTGATGGTAAACAATTCCTTGTAATGAGAACTTAGTCAGAGTTCAACCTGATTTAATTTCTTTCTCTTCTAAGAACTGGTACTATTCATATTTTGTTACTCTTTAAAAAGAGACTGTATTTTGATGCAGGTTCTCTTTCCCTTGGCTCGCTCCCAGCTCCACAAAACCTACATAATTTTTCACTATAGGTACTAATGCCAGGTGTATTATTCTGCTCGGTCTGACATTATTTTGTTTACATTTCTTGAGATGTGATGTGATACGCATTTAATATGACTTCCAGTATTGTCTAAGCAGCAAGATGCATGCTTTGCATTTTGACATTTTCATGGGATAGCTTGCAGCAACCACAGCTCAAGTGTGCCAGGTTTTGTAGCTCTGTATTATAACTTTGAATCCAAATAACTCAACCTTCCTAGGTATACTTATTAAATGAGTCTAGGCATTGTAATGGGGTGACTTTGTATTCATAGCACATATACAGCAGATATATAGTAGGGAGGAAATCCAATGCTCATGTTAAGACTAATGCTATAATAAGACAGTTGTATAGAATGTTAGTTTAGTTGAGATGAAGTGGTTTTGCATTAAAATATAGATTAGTAAGTTACTGACTTATATGATAAAATATGAAACAAAATAGAGTGGAACTGAATAGTTCATCCTTACTTGATAAGCTGTTGAACATGTCAGTTGGTTAAACTATGTGATGAAATGCAAAAATTAAGCATACAAGATGCAATAACACAAGCAGATATGATACCATGTTTCTTTATGGTAATACTATGCAGAAAACCTGTTATGTTGGAGATGGGATCTATGTGGTTAAATACATATGAAGACAAAGAAATACGTATGCAGAGAAAAAATGTACGTACTTTGAAAAAACTAAAGCTACTACCATGGTAATTACAGAGCACTGTTACATAAAGCTTATACAACAGATCTCACCCACCCCCTATATATTAGTGTCAGTACTTAAAATGAAAAATTAAATAGTGGCTCACTATTCCTTCCATATTTTGTAGCATAGAAGCAATTTCCTCCTCAGTGGATGTAAGGGGTTAATCATGTTTGTTATTTAGAAGCATTTTGTTCTATTGAGTTAGTGCAAACAGGGGTTACAAAGGTTACTGGGCTTTTTGTTCTTCTAATCTGATGACCTAAGATGCAGCTCTCGCCTTATGATGTTCTTGACAGCATCTTCAGACAATATTCAGCAAGACGCCAGTTGTCTCTATCACCCCCCTGCCTTCAACACCCCCCAGGAGAGAGCTGTGTGTGCTAAAAGGCACTTTGTGCATTGGGGAGAAAGGCTCGCTGCCTTTGTTTCTGTGGTTTATGGACACGACCAACTGGCTTTAAAAAATGCTCTAAATTCTGTGCAAACCTTCCATGAATGACATTCTAGGAGAATTGTGTAAAATTATAAACATCTGTATCACATTCCTTCCTATAAGTTGTTGTCAGTACATCTCTGCTCTTAAAATTAGCTTTCTCATTACTCCATTATCATGCAGGCATGATTCACATCCACACAACATGAAAAGGCATATGCATTAGACAAAACGAGGTCATAAGTGAAATATATGAAGTGGACCCACATATATACACACACACACACACACACACACACACACACACACACACACACACACACACACACACACACACACACACACAAACACACACACACTTATTCTTACAAATTATTTAAAAATAGCAGTAGGGGTTAGAACTGATCTTGGTATATGCAAGCAAATGAAATTAATTTATTTTTAATAATGTTGTGATACCTTTTCACAAGTCAGTATTAGAACAAGACAAATTAAGTGCTATGCTTGAAAAAGTGCTTATTATAATGATGTCTGCTAAACAGTACCATGCTGTGGAACAATCTTGCCATTATTTTAATTTATCTAGGACTCATTTTCTACAAGTTGCAATGGTGATGAGCACCTAATAGATCACTTTCAGAAAACAGAAAATCTAAACTAAGATATTTTATCTTTTACAAGTATGTACCTTGCAGGGTTTTTTGTTATTGTTTACAAGTATGAAATGTTGGACTCATTTTAAAAAGAAGTTAATGCTGTCTAGCTAAACTGAAGGTGACACTCCAGTTCAGTCCAATCATATACAATAAGACAGTCACAGAGATACTGGGAATGCAATTAGCAACTCTGCAGGTTAAACAATGGTGCTGAGTTTACAGCATGTCTTCTTCTGGTATCATCTCACCGAACCACTTGGGCAAGAAAGTTATTCAGAGGTCATGTTCTTTTAAGGAGGGGCCTTACTTGCATAAAACTGGCAGCAGAGCTGTACTTCGCCTTCATGACATTTCATCCACTCAAGAGACCATATTGAACTATATGAACTGTATCCATTAATACTGTCATTTCTTCATCCATTGCCCTATTAGAATATATTTCTATGCAATCTATATTTCTAACTCTTCAGATCTTGTTAATTATTCAGCATAATGTATTTGTCACTGTTTAAAATATAGTCATAGGTTTATACTTGGTTATTAATCTGCAACTTACTTCAAACCTAGCCAATAACCTTTGCCTCAAGTCAGGATCAAACCCTGTACCTTCTATATGTGAGGTAAACATGTTAACCATAATGCTAACCCTTTCCCCTATTCCCCACTTTTTTATCATTCTTGGTATCTGGAGATACTAGTTTGACTTCATCCCACATTGATCCATTTCTTCTTTCTCACTCACTACAGTCACTTGCTACAGATATAACCTATCATTAAGCAGATCTCACTCCCACTGAGAGTTCTGTCAGCTAGTGCCCAGAACTTTGTAGGGGCAGAAAATAGTGGCAACATTTGTGGTTTGGGGTGAAATTAATGACTTGGGGCCCGTCATATGTTGAATGGTTGTGCTTTTCTGCCTTAAACTTTATAAACTTACATAATGACTTCAGTGAGCTTGACATTTACCCAGGTACTAATGTCACCCTCCTATTGAACAGCATGACTGATATGAATAGTATACTTTTACTTGTATGTGGCAAATATCACTGGGCAGAACCTAATTTATCCCTCCGGACAACATTAGTAGTTATAAAAGGCACTCATCTAGGGTCTGTCCCTGAACTCTGATGAATTTATTCCTCAGTTGTATGCTGGGTCTGTTCCTAAATGCTCTAAGGGCTCGAGACCTAGAAGTAGGAGGGAGTGTAATTGCCATGGACTGAGGTAGGGGAGAAATATCAAGGTTTTCAGGTGTATACAATCTTTAGGTGAGTGAAACAAAAAGTGAGAGGCTTTAAGGGAAAATTAAGCAGTATGTTGGACAGGTGATTGAACAGGCTGAGCATGTTGAGAAGTAGGACTGATGTAGTATGAACTGTGATGGTGCTGTATCAGCACTGTAGTGGTTAGCTCTTTTGCTCTAGTTCTAAGGATAAAAGTGTGGGTGGAATTCAGAATTCAGAAGACATGCAATAGATCTGTGTGGCAGGGAAAAAAGTTCAAGACAGGTAAGTTGGTCTATAAGTACCACTTACTACCGCCTGCTCCTCTGCAAAAACATACCAAACCAACATATGCTGAGGTTGTCAAAAAATCACTTCCCAAGCCTGCTAGAGCTAGGAACATAACACCTCAACAGAAATCTACAATCGCAATACCACTACTTCACACATAGCAGAGAGTTACTAGGTTAAGATTGTAAACTGTCTACTGCCACTAAACCTACAAGTACAAATAAAAATGTCCTAATAGTCAGTGAATGTAAAATCAGGCACACTGGCAACATGCTTATGAAGCTGGATAAGGACAAGGTGACAGGTAGCTGTTGATTTGGCACCAGTATCCATGATGTTACAAAATACAAAAGGTTATTGGATTCAACAAATTACTAAGTATGTGGTGCCATTCTAAGGGGATCCACACAAAAAATGCCTGCACCTCTCATTCCATCACTTTCACTTACTGACCAAGGCCTTGGCCAGCCCCATAGTGCCTTTTAAGACAGTATTTTGTTACTGAACTTTCTGACATAGCAGAATGGTACAGCAAATTCTGATCCAAACTATGCCAAGGTTGTTCAATGCCAGAAGTCTGAACAACAAATTGCCAGATCTTGAAGTCCTCTTCCAATTCAAACATATTCATGTCTATGTTGTAACTGAGATTTGGTGTCAATGAAAAAGATAACATTTCATTCTTACTAGGATTTAGTGCTTTAAAAGCATTTGGACCTGAGTTGAACTGTGGGGGTGTTTCCATATTTATCAGAGACCATATCATGTGTAAAGAGATCCCCAAGATCCGCACCCAGAATTCTTTTAACTCCAGCTTACTGCAGACAAAACAAATCATCAGTTTATTGCCTGCTATGGAATGACTTCCATGTCCCCAGATGTTAATGAAAGATGGGTCTATGTTATGTTATCGAATGATGAAATGAGAAATGCTCTTTCATTGAACTGTAAAAGTTGACAGCACTAAACAACTAAACAGCGAAGACACGGAACATCGATTTTTTTTCCCAGGGAAAAAAATCAGTAAGCCGTTTTTGGGACTTTGCCATTTCCTCCACTATGGTGCGATCTCGGAGTTGGTATATTTAAGTAGGGGAGGTGGAGGTGCACAGCCTCCCACATTAGGGGGTGTGGGGTTGAAGCCCCCCACTTTATTTTGTGTTTAAGTTTTTTTTTTTTTTTTGCGGAGCAGCGATTTTTTTTCCCTGGGAAAAAAATTGTTGTTCTGTGTCTTCGCTGTTTAGCAGTGTCGACCTTTCAAGTTTGATGAAAGAGCATTCACTCTTTTCATCATTTGATAATGTAACATAGACTCATGAAAAAGATTACTGAATGTACTTTCTGAAATATCCTTTAACTTGTAATGTCACCAAACCCCATGCAGCTTCAGATGCTACTTATGCAATGGAGTTCTACTCATATCTGGAAAAGTGTTTAGAACTATTAATTCCTTCTAGAGCCAATTATAATGGGAAGTTCAAAAACAAACCACTCTAGTGGCCCACTACTATAAATAAGAAATTAACAAAATTAAAAACGTATTAAGTCATGCAATAAATCATCTGTCCACATTAAAGTATGTCAAAGGAATCAGCAAGGCAACAAAAGTTTCCATCAGCGAAAGCAAGGGTAAACAATAACTGAAACCAGCATGTGAAGTTATGGATTATTATAAATAATTTTTTAATTGTGTGAAAATATTAGAAAACAATACTCAGCAGTATTCTGAATTAATCCAAAATGGCATCATTCACTCTGACTGAAAGGGCATAGTAAATATGCTTACAGATAAACTTAGTGTGAATTTTATCCAAAATACAGACATGAATATTCTGTAATTTTTGAATCCCTGTCACTAACTGAGCTCTTAAGGGAAGCTATCCTAACTATTCCCTTGAATGTCAAAAATAGCTCTTCAATGAGAGTAGGCAACCCCTTCTAAATGTCCCAGAAGTATGGAAAACTGCTGTCATGATTCATTCATCCATCCATTGCCCCTTTTTCTTATTTTTCTTATTTTTCACATGGGGTCAGGGAGTCACTATAACAGTGAGAATAATTTAAGGGCCACTATTCACACCACTGGGTGGCTAGCCCTGCTGTGGAAATATCCCTTCATAAAAAGGCCCCGCCACAGACTCCAGGAACTATAGATCGAGCAGTCTAAATAGTCATACTTGCAAGGCTATGGATCATGTCATATGTGACTTGATAAACTGCAATATCAAAAAATATTCACCTATTTCCTCAGCATTTCAGCTGTGCCAAATTGAGATCAAGTCTGCTTACCTTGTTTAACTTCTTCAAGAAGGTAATTGAAGCTATGGATAATCATCACTCAGTCCATACAGCCTACATGCATCTAGCTAACCCTTTTGACATTATTCCCCGTTTTTGGTATTGTAAATGAGTGTATGAGACCTCAACGTGGACTCTTATGTGACGAGATAGATAGCAGACTGGCTAAAAGATACTGCTCTTACAGATAAAGTAATAGGTGCTACCTCAGAAACCAAGGGTGCAACTAGCAGTTTACATAAGGAATCAGTGATAGAACCCCTTTCTCTTTGGAATGTACCTCTCTGACCTCCAAACCATAAATCTAACAGACTGCAGATGACTGCAAGTTAAGATGTTATTATCTAATCATCCCTTGATACTGTGTCACTTTAGCCAGAATTCATTTGTTCTAATCAATTGTGCATTGAAAAAAAGGCTTACATTAAAAGACAAAAATATGTAGCATCATTGCATTTGGTAAAAACTCTCTTCGCTAAATAACAAAATAGCTAAAATCCCCTTTCCAAACTGATATGGTAATCAGGGATCTTGGATCTGGGTTGAAAACTCCCTCTCTTTAAACCAGCATGCAGTGTTAATAGTAACTGATACCTAAAGATATTTCACCAAAGTTGAAAAAAGTTAACAGTTCACTGTACTCTGCCCTAATTTGACCAATTATAGAGTGCAATGCCCTCTTTGTCCCCCTTTTGATATGTAGCTGTCCAGGCAAATCACACAACTTGAAAGGCTTCAGCACTTCCTAATGAAAAAAGATCACTGGTCTAAAAACCCTTAATTACCAGGATGAGCTTGAAGCTCTATCACTTTACTCAGTCTCTTACAGACTCTTGTGTGAAGATCTATATCTTGTATTCCATTCCATCAGTAACCCAACCCTCCTTGAACTCTTGCACCTCCAGAAGATAAACAGTTCTATAATACTAGAAATAAAGTTTAAAATTACTACCAGTATAAAATAAAACAAACAGGAGGGACATACTTATTATGCAATGTTTATCCCTTCTCAGGAATCAACTACCCTTATAAGTTAAACAGATTTACTCCCTCTCAACCTTTAACTGAACGGGCATCAGCAGAATCATCCCTGATCTGACCATCAACACCCTTATAGAAGTGGGAGGTACATCATAAAGGTAGGTATCAGCAAGGTGCCAAAGGCCTTATGATTTATTTACCTTTTAATTCTCTTGATCCTATAACCATATGATGTCATAAAGAAATAGCAATAATTCTGGGTGGTGGTGGAGGGGTAAGTCAGATTTTTGTAGGTATGAGGTAACATTGAATATCTCAGCATATTCAGTAGGGCTATGGGGTACAAGAGAGCCATTTGAGCTGAGCTTTTTTGAAAGAGGAGCTCCCAATGAGAGTTGATGGTATTTTTTCAGAAACTGGTGACAGATTTGGATAGGATAGTTTGTAAGAATTGATAGGACTGCAGAATACTGGAATGAACTGGAAATAACTGGAAGAAATGAGAATAAGACTGGAATTAAAGTCTTTATCTTTTAATTATACAGAACTGTGCTGAACAGATGCCAGTCTCTCCTTTATGTGACAAATCTTCTTGTACCTTTCAGAATAAAAGTCTGAATACATTGTAGTTTGGTTAAGAATGTTTTATTGTGTACACTGGAGATAGACATCAGCAAAATCCGAATCAAATCGTAATGTTTGCAGTTTCTGCACTCATTATACTGTCCATAAATTCTGTACTCAGAATGTCATGTCCATAGCTTTGGCACTCATATTCCTTTCTTTCTGAATAATATAATTTATATTCTGGAATGCTTGGTATCTGACCTGACTTTTGCACTCACTCTTGAGTGTCTGTATCAAATGTCTGAGGACTGCTCTGCAAAGACTTTCTGCATATCAGTCTGAATAAGTAAATGACATGTCTGAAATATCTCCTAATAATACCAAAACCCTATACATTTCTACATGGCTCTTTAATCTTGGTTCCCAAGCCTCATACCATCTAAACAAGATTTGTTTGTACTCAATGTACCACACATTCTGTTAGCACCTTTTATTCTTATCAGTATTCAGTATTCTTGGCAAAAGTTTATTTTCACTGATTGAAAGTGCATTCACTGAAACTGCATGCAAAATGTGAAGGCCTGCTTTAATATGTCGGCATTTCTAGACTTATGTAAAGAGAACGCTGTTGGTCAACATTTGTTTAATCAACCACATATAGATGACATATGCAGATAGTCAACAGATGTGCAAGATCTACAATCACTAGATGGGGATTGTGTGATCTTGGAGTTAGTATATATAATTAGCAGGGGGGATAGGGGGGCACAGGCCTCCAGCAAACACAATGTAATTTGTTTTGTTTTTTTATTTAGGAAAATTAAACGCACGCAGGTTCTTTCTTTGCACATCTACGGAAGCATGTTGACGACCTTTTGTGGTCAATATTTTGACTGTCGGAGTTTGGATCTGTAAATATTAGTTAGAAGACCTATATATATATATATATATATATATATATATATATATATATATATATATATATATATATATATTTATATATATGGGTCTACCTGATAGCACCAACACGCCAAATCACTGACGACGAAATAACCGACACAAAAAATAAAACGAAAAAAAAAGTTCAAAAACATGAAACTTCACATGCCCGACAAACCAAAATCCCGACAATCAACAAAACAAATACCTTTCCCAAAAAACACATGCACAACAAAAGCACGCCAAAAACCTTACAAACCTACATTAAACCTTACATACACAACTATCTATGCACTAATCTTAACCCAAACCCTAACCCTAAGGTCCGTCACTATCGCACACTTACCTTACCCGCACCCTAACTCACTTAATACGCCCCTAACCCTCAAGTCCATCACTATCGCACACTTACCTTACCTGCACCCTAACCCTAACTCACTTAACCTGCCCCTAAATCTAAACTCCGTCACTATCGCACACTTACCTGACCCACACCCTACCCTAATGTCCGTCACTATCACACACTTACCTTACCCACACCCTGACCCTAATGACCATCCCTATCGCACACTTACCTTAACATGTCGGTGTTCTCAGCATCAGGATTCTCAACTGTTGGTCTTCTCCATTGTTGATTTTCCGGTGTTGGTGTTCTCGTTGTTGGCGTTCTGCGATTTCGGCATTTTCATGTAGACCCATGTATATGTGTATATATATATATATATATATATATATATATATATATATATATATATATGTGTGTGTGTGTGTGTGTGTGTGTGTGTGTGTGTGTATACATACATACATATATATATCCATGGCTCTACTTCACATAACTGAAATGTCTGTAGACAAAATTTCTTAAGACCCAGACCAGAAACTCAACGTTTCACATGGACAAAACCTACAATACTGACTTTCAGAATACTGAATGTTTGAAAAACTGACAGTCCAAGCTGAGCAGAACAGGAAATCCGCCCATTTCCATACTGTAGTGCAATCTTGGAGTTGATATATTTAATGTGCAGGGGGTTTGGGGGCACAGCCCCAGTACACCCACCCTGCAAAATGTTAGAGTTGAAATTAAATAGTTGTTTTTGTTTAATTTCAGAATTTATTATGAATACTCATGTCAGTGATATAGACACCGTCATGAATTTTCAGTGGAATTATCTTTGGGTTCCAGATTATTGTGGGTGGGGTGTGTGTAAGGTCAAGTATGTAGTTTGGGTTGGACTGTTTTAATGTGCTGTTGCAATGTGTTCGTTTTTACTTTCATTATTCGTTGAATGGGGGTAGGTCAGGCTTTCGTTGTTTCGGTGTTATGTATGTCGGTATGTCAGGTTTTGGGTTCATGGGATATCAGAGTTGTGGTCTTGGTCTTATGAAAATCGGTCTACTAATATTTCGGTTATGTGATGTAGACCCATATATATATATATATATATTTATATATATATATATGTGCTTGTATGTATGTGTGTGTGTGTGTGTGTGTGTGTGTGTACATATATATATATATATATATATATATATATATATATATATATATATATATATATATATATATATATATATATCACCTTTCTAGTTTCTTTATAGTCTGACCATAAACATGTAACCTTCTCTTTCAAAACTCTAAAACTCTGTAGTCAATGATTGTAAATATAAGGATGTCAAGACCTCTGAGTTTAAAACTGCATTAATTTTTGGAATTTTTCCCCACACAACCTTGTTAAACTTGATGGCTTTTTTGCTACCCACCCTTACTGTAAGTTAGAGTTTGCACTGGACACTGATACTCAAACTAATATGGCACTCCAGTTAGACTCTTAAATCAGGCTTACACCTATGTCTCATATCATTCCATTTCAGCAAGTGTACACTGCAGCATTCAAGAGTGTTAATCTGAATTGTGTTTTTTTTTTCTGCATTTTCCTTGTTTTGATCTAAAGTCATCTGTTTGCATTGTTAATTTGATCTGGAACCTTAATATTCTAGTATCCCTCACATTAGGAAGAATTTGTGAGTTTCTGCAGGATCTGAGCCTCATTTATTTCATTTCTACTGTTTTTTTGCCATGTGCACTTTACTTTGTCTGGGAGCCTTAGACTTGTAGTATAACTCACAACAGTGAGAGAATTGTAAGTTGCTGTAGGATCTGAGCCTCATTTTTACATTTCTACTGCATTTTCTACTTGCACTTTACTTGGTATGGGACCTTAGTCTTCTAATATAACTCACAGTAGTGAAAGAAATGTGAATTGATGCAAGGACTGAGTCTCATTTATTACATTTTCACTGCATTTTTACTGTTGCATTTTACTTGGTCTGGATATCTTAGTCTTGTTGTATAACTCTTAGTAGTGAGAGCATTGTGAATTGCTGCAGGATCTGAGCCTTGTTTATTAAATTTCTACTGCATTTGTGATGTTTGCACTTTACGTGGTCTGGGAACATTAGTCATTTAGTATCACTCACAATAGTGAGAGAATTATGAATTTCTGCAGGATCTGGGTCTTATATACACGTTTACTGCATTTTTACTGTTTACTAATTGAATTTCTCTCTAACTCATCTTCTATAACCTGTGCAGCAGTGGTTTGCAGTGTCTTGTCTAGATATTTAGAGTTGAAATTTTCTTTATAAAACTTCCCCTGCTATTTTCTCAACTCTCTAGCTGAGTGTAGAGCAGGTAGTTTGCTCGCTGAGAAGCATCACCCCAAGAGTGTTGTTTTAGTTCAGTCCCAGCCTTCCCCCTTCAGCCCAGCAGCTCCAAATCCTAAGTGTACATCCTTGTAGATCACAAAAAAAGTACCCACAGCCATAGATATGCTTCTTCCTGCTGTCTCTGTAGCCAACCTGGTGGAAGTGGGCATCCTGGGACAATTTAACGATTGTGTCATTTTTACTGACAACCACTTTATTTTTAAGCAGAGTGACACAGTATGTGAGAGATTTAATTACACTATATCTTTGGAAACAAAGCTCTGTCATACAGACAGTGATATCTCCAAACAGGTTGCCAGTAACACACACACTATACCTACTATGGATCAGGCACATCATCTCACATGGTTTCTTAGATGCAGTCTACAGAAACCTCAATTACCTCCTATGCACTGCCCTCGGCAACCTCCTAAACACATTACAAAGGCAACACTCCCTAGGACACATATGACCACATCTCATGATGTCTCAATCTCTATCTTTAGGGCAAACTGCCACACAATCCAATATATTAGTCATTGGAGACTCTATTGTGAGACATAGTTATACCCCCCTCACCAGGCTGGGCAAGGAGACAGTCATGGTCAGTTGCTTATCAAGAGCAAGGATCTATCAGATTGCACATACACTCAAGGCATTGAGCCACAAGTACCAGCAATAGTGTAGCTAGGGTTAGGTGAGAGGTGAGACTACCCCAAGTGCAAAATATTGGGAGGGCACGATCAGCTAATCCTGCTCTCTCTTTAATGCAATACTGAATTTTAAAAGCCAGTATTGCATTTGCAGTCAAACATGAATTCTGTAGCACTCACTGTGTGGTCTAATCTGTAGCAAAGTACTTGGTACAATTTAGCATACAGTTTGCTACAGTTTAAATAGAAGATTTTTTTTAGACTAATACATGAATGCTGTATCAATGCGTGCATGTATGGTGTAATCTCTAGCAAATGTTCACTACATTTGCAACAGCCAGTTTACCTGAGTTTAAAAAGATTTTTGTTTAATTAAAACATGAGCATTATGGCACTTAATGCATGCAGGCCATAAACTTTAACAACTGTTTGCTACATTTATAGCAAACAGTTTGCTACAGTTTAAAAGAAGAAACTTTATGAAGAAACTTTTTTTTAAACAAAGTATGTTGAGGGAAGTTAGGGGGCAGAGCACAGAAGTGGGACCTGAATGGATAGGGTAGGAGGGAAATGGGTGTGTCATGCATCTGACCATATGGTTGGTGTGCCACTAGAAGGAGCATCAATCTTTTTTTTTTTTTGGTTTTCAGTGGAATAGCTGGGAGGGGTGTAGATCTAACTATAATAAGCTGATCACTTATATGGATTGGCTTATTTCAGTGAAGTGCTTTTCTTTTTTTCTTCACTTGAAGAGTTGGGGAGGGGGTTGCTGATTCTTAATACCATCCCAGGACACTGGTTGAACCAGCTATGCTTCTGAGTACCACTATGACTCAGTCATAGTCCAAGCAGGTGTTAATGACCTGAGATGGACCTCCCTGGATTATATGAAGAGATACATCATAGAGCTTTCAGATTATGTCTCCTAGGCAGGTATGGGTTTAGCATTGAGCAGTATTCTAACTTCTGTAAGGATTATAAAATAATAAAATCACTGTGTTTCAGCCAAGACTCTCTACAACCTTCCAAAGATATCAAACGTTTTATTAAGACGTAAAAATGTTTAAAAAGTATTCATTGAGCACTTTAATCCCCACAGAACGGGGACTTCATCAGAATACATGCCTTCTATTAAATCCAACATTTATAGCCCAATGTATTGATGACATCACAGCCACACAAATGCATTTAAAGGCACAACCACTTTTTTAAAAAAATACAGCTTAAAAAACAAACATCTAAACAATATTTACTGCACTAAAAATAAACTTTACTAACTTCATGGACATTTTTAACATAGCCTTTTGTCCCTAGCTCTCTTAATTAACGGGTTTTACAGAAATAGCTTTATTTAAACCAATGAACATTTAAACATGACATGCTTGAACTATCTATGTCCAGCTAACCTTAGGTAAACTCCAATACCATATCCTTGCTAGGTCTAGGCCCCTGTCTATGACCAGGATAATCATAACACATACTTGAAGGTACTGGAGTCACTCACAATTCGGCCAAACATCATATTCATGGGTGATTTCAGCTATCTCACCATAAACTGGGACACATACACAAACAATAACATACAGCCTCAAAGATTCCTGAATTTCTGTCAGTACAAACACCCTGGAACAGCTAGTCTGCATACCTACTATGGTTACAAATATCCTGGATCTGATGCTCACAAATATGAAGGAATGTTACATTCCCCTCCTCTGACTAATGTCTTCACTGGTCAAATCAGATAACAAAGCTGCCACCCTTGAAATCAATGTAAAGGCTGAACTCCCATCAAATCCCAAAACCCTGAAGAACTTTTCCAAGGCTAACTACCTTCTATTTAGTGATTGAATAGCTAAATTCCAAGCCCCAAACCCCCAAACTCAGAGAACATTGTGGCCTAAGCAAAAGTATTTATGGAAGCCCTGCACAAGCATGTAAATGACTGCATAGAAATAGCAGTACCAAATTAAAATAAACTTAGAATAAACTCCAAAAACAAGCCTGTTTGATGGAACCCCAGTATAAACAGGTTATACAACAAAAGAAAATCCTGCCCATAAACAGGAAGGGCTATTCCCAAAAGATAGAAAAACTCCCTCAACAGTCTCAACAAGAAATTCAGGGAACTAGTCAAGCCATTCAAGCCAACTTTAAGGCACAAATTGCCTCCCAGACTAAGGTTAACCATAAGGCATTTTTCAGTTATGTATGCAACCTTAAAGGGAACATCTAAATCTGTGATGAACAAATAGTAAATGGCACTTCCTATACTGAACAGGGGATATAGAAAATTTGAGAGCCAATAAATTTAGCTCCCATATCAACTCGTCCAGCTGCCCCCTAGAAAATACCCTTTACTTTGTCTCCCGCAGCTATCACTACAGAATAGGTCCTCACTGCACTTTCCACTGCTAAAAACACTGGGGTCCTGTTAATATCCCAGGATGCCTCCCAAACAGGATTTGTCCCTCGGAAATGGAGGACTGCAATGGTCATTTCCCTACACAGAGGTGAACCATCAGTAGACAGAGGTGGACCATGAATAGACCCAGGTAACTACAGACCCATAACTTTGACTAGTCTTATATGCAATGCCATGGAAAGAATTATCATGAAGCTAATCAACAAAGACATATGAAGCGTTCAGACATTGGACGCATCCCAGTTCTGTTTCATTATGGATAGGTCATGCTTACTAAAATTAGTGAACTTCTTTGAGAAGGTCACTAGAGCCTTGAACAAAGGCAAAATGGTACATACTGCCTTTCTTGACCTGGAAAAGGCATTTTACACAATACCTCACTCAGATATTATATACAAACTCACAAATTATGCATAAATCTTATATCACCTGATGGATAGCCAAATGGCTCACAGATAATATGCATGAAGTTAGGGTGGGGGATTCCACCTCCATCAAGAGGCCTGTTACTAGTGGTGTCTGTGAAGATTGGGGGTAGATGTGCAAAGGCTGCCAGCCTAGTCAAATAGAATTTGATACATAATTCTATCATTTGTATATATAAATGTAAAATACAGGCTTGTGTTCTTAAATGAAAGAAAACACTGTACAATGTGAACTTCAAGATTGTAGCAACATTGCCATCTGCTGTAAAGAAAACTAAGCCAAGCATTTCAAATGTTCTTTGAAGTAAAATTTTCTAAATAGTGGTGCCGAAGCAGGTGGCTGAACACATTCTTTCTATTGCCTTAACTTAAGGAATAATTGCTAGAGTGTACATGTGAAATGTCTTTTATTGTTGTAGTTTCCTGAGCAGGTGTCAGATTGCTAAATAATGCAGTTTGCTGGCCTGGGAATTCCAGACTAAGTGCCAAAATTATGTAATGTGTATACTGGGAAAACCTAAGTGTCAAAATGATGTAATCTGGGAGGGCCTAACAAAGATGTTTATTAGTGAGTTTAAAAACTATTGTTCAGTGAGAGACTGTGAGCATTTTGATCTTCATATCTAACTTATCAGCACTCTGCCTGTTGTCTTATGTAAGTAGTGGCTTAGAAATATGTTTTCTTGTAGTAATAGCTAGGAACTTAGAAGAAAGTTAGACAAGTGTTTTTCTGTAATTTCAGAACTTTCCGACTGTATTGTTTTAAGCTTCTGTATGATCTCTGAGCTCTTAGATATCACTGTGGTGTAGTAGTATTGTCTTGTGTTTTAATTATTTATTATTAAATATTTTTAAACCCTTTACCTGTGGCTGGTTTGTGTAGAGATAAGTAAGCTCTAGAGTACATTGCATATGTATAGAGTTTTTTGTAATAAGCCAATTTAATAAGCCTTAGACTGAATAGTCACATTACCAACTGGATAATAATATTGCACAGTAATAATTGGACACCCTTTAAGGGCCTTTGGGTAGCTGATAAGTATTAGCTGATGGTGGCAGAAATTACTACTGTATAGTCTGGGTAAAGGGGCACAGCTGGAGAATCTGTGTCAGTTTTTGCCAGGAGTGTCTGTGAAGTTGTATAAATACTCATCTCAAAGTGTGTGGTGTGTCAGCTACCTGGGCAGGAACATGAAGCACTGGTGGGACAAAGAGGGTACTGGAGGTTAGCTTGCCAGCTAGGCTGAGATCTGGACCCTATAGCTGTGCCAGTGGCAAGTCTTATTGGGGATCTGAAGAGCAAGGGACTAACCAGCCCCAGACTGACTGTGATCTCTGTATGCACTTAAGGGAAATTGTACTTTACTGTGTGTATTTGCTATCCTTTTCCTCTTATATGAGATGACCTCCCTCATGTTAGTGGTGAGGATTGAGGCTCCTTGATTGCTGGGCCAGGGCACGGTCATCACAGTTTCCCACAGGAATTGGTACAAGGATCTCTTTTGTTTGAAATATACTTCCCTGAAGTCAAGACAAATGTAGAGGGCCTTTGCCTGATCAGATTTGCTGCTGACTGCAACTTGGGTGTAATCACTGAATCCTCCAAAGATGTAGATATCCTTTAGGAAGATCTGACACAGACAAATAGCTGGTGCCAGAACCACAGCTTAAAACTCAATGCAGACAAATGCATAATTATACCTTTTGGAGAGATGGCCACCCTTCCAAATCACAACATTAATAACATTCCCCTAGGAGTAGAACCAGTGGTAGGAGACTTGAGAACTCAGGTTGACAGTAACCTGAACACTGACCACAAATCAAGAAGAGGATATAGCAGTGAGATGGGCTATGCAGCCTATTAGAGAAATGAGAAAATCATTTATATGTGGCACAGCTTATAAGTAAGGACATGGCATCCAGATCTGAGGAGATGATAGTCCCACTATATACATCTCTCATTAGACCATTGCACACTTTGGCATGTACCTGCCCAGTGGTTTGCAACAGTTGGAGCAGTCACAGAGGTTCTTCACTAAAAGAATACAAGATGCAAATAATGTGTCCTATGTGGATTACCTGAAATCCCTGTCCAGGTTGTCAGTCTCCTGCAGGCTACTGAGGGGTGATCTATTACTAACCTAAAAGGCATTCTCTGATCCAGCCCTGATGGATCTGCAACACATTAGCAAAACAAACAGCACTAGAATTATCCACTCTAAGGACCTAAACCTTGCCTGTGACATAAACAAAACATGAAGGAAGGATAAGTATGTTTATCAGAGATTGTCCCTTCTCTGGAACAGACTTCCCATTCATGGGAAACAGAGCTCTTCCCTGGGATGTTCAAATGCAATTTGGGTCAATGGATGGGAAATCATAAAATCACGCCTGGCTTGTCACCTGTAACCCTTATGAATGGGGCAGTTTGTAAACTCCCTAAAGTGCAGGCATATGCCAAAGTCATTGCAGCCTGTGGGTATTGATAACTGGAAAAAATAAAGGCATGAATGGTTAAGACTCTAGGGCCATTAACGTAGTAACCTCCTATGATGCTATGATCCTATGATTATGTTAAAGAACATATAAACAACATCAGTAAGGAACTAAAAGCTATTATCAGAGGTAGTAAAGCAAATCATGAATTTAAATTAACATCGGAAGCCAAGGATAACCTACTGCCCTTCCTTAACTATATTAGGAAACTAAGAAATAACACCCAGGAGAGTTCTGAACTTATCCCAAAATCACATCACTCTGTCAGACCTCATAGTCCTAGCAAATATGCTGGCAGGAAAATTTAATGCGAACTGTACCCAAACACAGCTATCTTCATTCCACAAATTCCAGAATCATTTACACATCCTAATATCATAAAGTAGCACATACTGAAGATTTTTTTCTAAAACCAATACTACTACTTCCATGGGTCCTGATAATTTACCTGGATACATAATAAATAGCACCAAACATGCCCTTATTTAACCTTTCCTTCAGTTTTTAAGCTCAGCTTAACCAAAGATTTGTCCTCAAAGTATGATGAACTGCAGTGGTGATGTTCCCACTCAAATATGGCCTCACCCACAAACCTGGTAAATTAGAGACACATTAGCCTGACTAGTCTGATATCCAAAGCCATGGAGCACATATCTGTCCTCATAAACTATGATATTAAAAACCTTATCAGGCTAGTACCACATAATTTTGGCTTGTCAAAATGAGATTTTAAGTATTCAGTTTAGATAACTTAATTCAAGAAAGCAACACATACTGTAGGGAGCAGTAATTTTGTTCACACACATCATATGGATCTAGCCAGAGTACTCAACACTATACCCAAGCTGGTATTATTAATAAGCTAAATGCCCTAAAAGTTGATCAATACATTGTGTTGTAGATAGGAAACTGGAAGAAAAATAGTGCTCATTTAGTTAATGTTGCCAGGTGCCTCCTTTGAAAGTGCGAAGGAAACAGTAGTGTGCTCTAGGGATCAGTCCTGAGACCCCTCTTTTCTTGCATCTATTTCATCATTCTTCTGGCTGTGAAACACGATGTGCTCAGTGGGAAAATTTTCTGTAGTTAGAAAGGTAAGTAGTTTTTATTTGGAGAAGAAGCTTTCTGATTGTAACAGTGGGAAATGAACAAGGCAAAAGTAAAAAGATAAAATAGAAATTAAGTGAGTGAGAATTGGGTGATGTGGGTTGCTGTTCTTTCTGCTGGTGAGCTAATGCAGGGGTTGGCTTTGTTGGGTAACATGGCCTGGATATAGGAAGTAGTTAACTGAGGAGCAGAAGAATTTAGGATTTTTGGGTTTGATTTTTGGAGGTTTAAGTTGTACATTTTTTGTCCTGTTTGAGTTTATATTTTATTTGATTTCTGAACTGTATAAATGCTATGCAGTTGGGATCAGTTGTATTTGTTTACCAAGTTTTCCACACTTTATATCTTTATTTCATGAGTAATTTGATCTATGTAGATCATACCTCTTAAACTCTTAGTGCAAGAAATCTGGATAAAGCCCAACAAAATGGAGGGGTGGGGTGCAAAGATCCAAAAACAGGGACATATTTTAAATAATGCTTTTATAAACTTAGAGGGTTACTAGAGTAACAGGGTTTATTTTAACATAAATTTTCGGAAGGATTTGAAGTCAAATGTGTATCATTATTTAATGATTTCAGTCCTCCGATCATCCCAGTGATTAGCCAGAAAACCAAAAATTTTGTGAAGAACAGACCAAAAATATAAGCCAAATCTGGACATTCTGAGAAAATCTGGACAGCTGAGCTGTAGATAGCCATGGAGCTGGTCTACTTTTGATACATTTGTTTCTGATGGGAGCAAGGGAGTTCAAAATATTTAAGAAAGTTAAGCTAAACAGAGACACTGCTTCATTTAAGGGTATAGTATGCAGTTAATTCATTTTAGGTTTGCGATGAAAGTGTTCAAGTTAAAGTTAGATATAGTTCTTGAATGGCTATACCAGTGATATTTCTGTATTTTGGTATGCTCCTTGATGACAAAGGTTGGTATATGGTCACTTAGGGAGTCAGGTAGTGAGTCATTTGAAATAATATTATTTGAAGAGTTGGTCAGATTTCAGTCAGTGATGGTGCAATGTGTTAGATAACACTGGAGATGAGTTGACTAAAGCCAAATAGATTTATGGCATGTTTTGATGTGCCATTATTCATTGTTTGTCAGTTAATATTAAAATCCCATAGCATGATTGTTTCTTGTTTACTCTGGGAGAGGTACAGTTGAAAAACCTTTCCAGCAGTTGGAATGCTATTGCCTGAAAGGATATAGATACTGATAATATATATTCTTTTGCTACTGTATAGTTCGCGTGAGGACAGGATTTAAGTGTTGCAGATTTAGGGAGGGCTTATTTAGTGGAGAAAGACATACAGATTGATTTGAAAGTTTGTAGATACTTCATGCCTTTTCCCTTTTTTTCCCAGTCCATTCTAAGTATATTACATGGTGGAAGAAGGATTTCTTCATCCTTAACATCCTGTTTTAACAAGGTTTCAGTTATAACCAGAATTTCTAGAATATAGGTAGTGTATCCACACACAGTTCTGCAACCTTATTATGCAGACTGTGAAGGTTTATATTTTAGAAATGTAGACCATTTGATTTTGATTTGTGTGAGATCCTAGCTGAGATAGGGTTGTTGGAGAATGGGATAATTTTGTATTTGGTGTGGTGGCCCAGGGATAGAGTGGATTTCTTCTCAGAGAAACAATATGTGATATGGAAAACAATAGGAAAAATGAGTCATTTTTCATCTGTGGGTACAGGTTGAGTTTGAAAATCTGGCTGTGTCCCAGTGGATTATAGGGGGTTGGCATGAGGTGGGTGTTGAGATTAAGTGGTGTATGCTAACAGTCAAAGAGATAAGTGTAAACTCAGGTTCAAGCAGGTTACTGAGATATGGCTGGATATACAGAGAGACAGAAAGGAGTAAGGGGTAGAAAAAGAAAAATATGGATGCTGTGTTTGATACAAATCATCAAGAGGATATAGCAGTAAGATGGGTTATAGTGCCAGACAGTAAATTCAGAGGAGGTGGATAAATGTGTAGATAACAGGGAGTAGTTAATTAGGTGAGGATAGTTGTAAACATTGAGTGAAAAGGATTGTATTAGTGCAAAAGGAGGCATATTATGTGATCTGAGTGAAAAGAGAGGAAAAGAAGAGGGATGCTAAGCGAGAGTTGAAATGTATATGTTATAGTAAGCCTGTTAGAGAGATGTAGAGAGAGTGTAGGTTACTGAGAGATG
The DNA here is from genome assembly GCF_019279795.1 of Protopterus annectens. NCBI lineage: Eukaryota > Metazoa > Chordata > Ceratodontiformes > Protopteridae > Protopterus > Protopterus annectens. The sequence goes on from NC_056734.1 coordinate 54,605,855, forward strand.
GGTAGATATTCATAGAGAAAGGAGACAGAGCAAGAGAGAGTTGTCATGAAGAAGAAAGGAAGGTTTAGGGTAGATTGCTGAAGTAAAGGAAAGAGTGGTAGGAGATTGGTTAAGTATAAATATAGGGGTGTGCTTTCTATATTATAATTAGGTTGTGTATTTTCTTTTATAATATAGCAAATCCCCCCCATGAATTTTGTTCATCTCCTGTGTCTCCATGGCTGTGGCAACAATCCTTTGTGTGTCTACTGATACTGTTTGTATTATATTAATATCACACTTGGATTCAATGATTGTCCAGAATCTGCAGTCCTACACAAAGCTGTTTGGAAAAGGATGTGTAAGTCATTCTTGATGTCTGAAACTTAAATAATGAACAGAAAAGGGCATATCACAGAGCCGCAAGATACTGATCTGATCACTGGACTCTAGATATAGGTCACTTCACATACTTCAACATGTTTATCTGTCACATATGTGATTCAGAGGTTTACCCACTTGATGATATAGGTGTTTATGGCCATTTGTGATAGTGTCTTAGTAAGCAGGTCAGATTATGCTAGATGATAGTGTTGTTGTCATGCATGTCCTTGTTGACCATCTTGAGGACATCTAACAGATGTAACAGACATGATGTAGCCTGAACAAATCACACATGTCGTTTGCACACAATTGGAATATTACCTGTGTCCTTTTAGAAAAGGTCCATGATGACTTGTTGGTCTACCTCACAGATGAGGAGACTCAAAGTGTGTCTATTCATGCATGCATCAGGTGATGTTCTCCCCACATTCAGACGGATGCATGTAGATGTACACCATTCTACAGGAACATATTCCATTTGGAGGCTGTGTTGAAGTATGTATCCAACCATGTCTGGTAGGTCCATGTTTTGAGTCATGCTACAGACAAGCTGTGATGTTGTCAGGGCCCACTGATTCTGTATTATTAGCCATACAGAGCACACACATATGCTGCCCTGCTTAGCATGGAAATTGAGTAATGTTTGCATGTATACTTTGGCTGATGGCCAGTAGTGACAAGGTAGTTATGTGTGAGACAAACTGTCAGCTAGAGGATTGTCTCTTTCCTCTAGTTGGGTATGTCTTGTGGCATCCACATGCAGGTCAATGCTTGCTTGTGTATTTCACTTAACATTTAAAATTTATTGGAATAAATGATTTGTGAAAAGACCTACAAATACAGCCTTGGTCATTCATCACAGTCCACACACTGGTACTATGCACACAGTCATGCGACTGTACCAATGTCATGTACTTGCATCAGTTACACAACATATGCCCATATGTGTTTCATGGGCAAGCTGTCTTTGAGCAACCTGATGCCATATCAGGACACATTACAAATCAGTAGTTTGCGTATAACATTTCCTGAAACAATGCTAATAGTCACACTATGGTGCTGCTGACCACCTCAATAATCCTTGAATATAGCAACCTAAATGCACATACAATGAATTCCATAAGGTTGCAATTGTATCAAAACATGTGATACATTGGTTGTGTATCAGCATAACAACATGTTTATGAGACAAGACTTATGTGACCATGTAATCAATATGAATTTATACGGATGTGTGTCACAGAGCATGGGATGATGGTATGTAAACACATGGACACCTATTCCATACTGAAACTGTCACTGTGATGACAGAATGTGAATTGTGTAGACAGTTGATCTACTTCACTACAACAACACATGTTCTAATACACCAATACAATTGTATCATACCATGTCAACAGTTCTCAGGGAACATACTACTACAGCTGTTACAGAAGGAGTGTGTAATGCAATGGTTGCAATGGCCATCAATACATTATCTCACATAACAGACTGTAATACCCTCTTGTAGCCATCTACACCTCAATATAGCATGTCAGTAACAGCAACATTGACATACCAACTGTTCATAGAGTCATATCACATTACTAGGCTAATGGCCAAAATCACATGAAATCCTAGCCATTAATATACCATGTTTATAAAAATCCCTACATCTCTATTATAGAAGATAGTAAGACTATTGTATGTATGTGTATATTTGTTGAATTGTATTGCATTCTGCCACTGTCCATATGGGACATGTGCACCACACCATGACAGAATTAGCAATCACACAATCAGTGGTCTGAAGATGACTTGCAGAGGATCAGAGAAGGACTCTGCTTCATGATGTGTGTATGCATTTTGGACATGAGGACATACTCCACTCCTTTGCAAGAAAGATGTCATGAGGTCAGGGAAACTAGGAGGATGCATGGGGCTACATGTAAGGTACCCCAAATGGTATTGAAATGAAGAGCTATTCCAAAAATCATACAATGACCATAATGTACCACTAGCCACACACACACACAGCAGTAGAGTTGTCTCAATTTGAACATTACACCTATATAGGCACAGACTATAAATGTCATGCAATTTCGCAGCAGCAGCACCACCACATATGTCTGACTGTAACACTGTCATGTTGCACTTTATAGAGTATGATGGTGTCATTGTATGCTGAGGAGAACATGTTGGGAGGAGCATAGGGCAAGGATGTGGAGTCACATCCATGTGTAAGATTGTCTCAAAAGTGATAGTTGTATGTATAGACATGCAAGTTGCCTTCTGCCAGATTAGAACATCTACATGTGTAGTTATAATAGCTTTCAAACACAGTAATTAATGTTACTGCCACAGCACAGGTTTATCTTAAATACTGTCGGAGTGCATAGGTTCATAGGTTGGTACTAGGCTATCAGCCCTAGGGCCTATACAAGCCTAGCCATAACAATTCCCTGGCTATTTCTTCACACAATATTTACTTCCCTGGACCCCTGTCTAGCAGGGTGACTGACGTGATCCCCAGGGTGAATTTCTTTTCTCCCATCCAATCGTCAAGGTTCCTTTTGAAGAGGGCCAAAGAGGCACTCTGCTTGACATGTATGGGCAATCTATTCCAGAGTCTGGGGAGTCTCTGGGTCAGGAACCTATCCATCCAGCATGTTTTGTTTATTGTGATGACAAGGTTTAGATCCCTGGAGTTTGTGGCTCTGAGGGATTGGGATTTCTTTAAGTGTTGCATGTCCAACAGCTCTGGGTTTGACATGGCCTTGTATGTTAAGCAGAGATCGCCTCTGAGTAGACGATATGCGACAGAGTATAGCTGGAGTTTTTTAAGGTGGTCAGCATAGGACATCTGCTTTAGGTGTGTCATTCTTTTAGTGGGGTATTTCTGCGGCCTTTCCAGTTGATGCAGATGTCTTGAGAGATACATACTAAATGGGGCGTTGTATTCTATAATGGGTCTAATGAGGGATGAGTACAGTGGGACAGTGACTTCCTTTTTTCTGGATGAAAAGCCATTAGTGATGAGGTGTGCCACATAGAAGGATTTCCTGACTGTTGTGGCGATGTGGTTATTGAAGGTGAGACCACTGTCCACCTGTGTTCCTAAGTCTCTTATCACACTTTTGGTGTTTAGTGTACTGCCACCTATATGGTAATTCACAGGTACATGTTTTTCCCCAAAGGGGATAACTATACACTTTTTGGCTTTGAGCTTGAGCCCATGGCTCTGGCACCAAGCATCTGTTTCTGTAAGGCCCTTTTGTAAAGTATCCACATAATTTGTGGATTCAATAATGGCTCCCAGTTTGCAGTCATCTGTGAACTTTGTTAGCCAGAGTCCCTTAATGTTGGCCTGTTCTTCAGAGATGTAGATGCCAAACAAGAGCAGTCCCAGGACTGAACCCTGAGGTACTCCACTTGTCACTTGTCTGGAGCTGGATTTGGAGTTGGCTACTTTTACAGTGTGGGTTCTATCAGTAAGCCAGTTAGCAACCCATTGGGTGACGTAGGGATTAATGCCCAGCTTAGTAAGTTTATCTATGATTCCAGAGTGGGGGATGGTGTCAAAGGCCTTGGCAAGGTATAGATAGGCTGTGTGGACCACCTTACCCTTGTCTATAGCTCTGGAGACTGATTTGAAGAAGTCAATCAGGTTCAGGAGAAAAGATCGGCTCTTCATGAACCCAAACTGGGTGGGGTCCAGTGTTTGAAGGTTGCCAATGTCTTTGTTTATAAGTTACATGATAATATGCTCCATAGCCTTGCAGATATGTCTTGTCAGACTGATGGGATGGTAGTTTCCGGGATCCAAGGTGGATCCCCCCTTGTGGAGTGGGATAACTGCAGCTCTGCACCAGTCAGTGGGCATGAAACCTGAGGTGAGGCTATGATTAAACATGACATTTAGGTGAGGTGCCAGTTCATGTTGTAGTTCATGTAGTACACAGCCCGGGATGTCATCTGGTCCCATGGATACTATATTCTTAGCTTTGGAGAGTGCGTTTCTTTACCTGTGTGGCCATTATTACCGGAATTTGGCAATCTTCCGGTATTGAGATGGGCCATTTAGGGAGTGAGAGGGGGTGAAGTTGGTAGTGAATTGATCTGCCAGGATATTGGCAATATCCTTGGGATCAATATATTTAATGCCATTCTGTTTTAGCTCAGAGAAGATCTGAGCATTGCCATTTAGAGTCTTGACATAGCTATAGAATGCCTTGTGGTTGGCATGTTACACAGGATGACATAATCATTGTATGCTACAATAAGATGTTCAGAGGAGGGTTGGACATAGCTGTAGACTTGCATATTGTTCTAAAATTTTCACTGTAGTAATTTCTGAATGCACACTCAGTTGACTGAAGTGAGAACAGAACCCCTACCTAACTATTTACAGAGCACAGTACTTAACGCAAGTACACTAGCACAATTTTGTTTCTTTTTTTTAGTGTTGGAGAACACTTTATAACTGATCACATCAGCAATGTCTGGTGAGAAGAGGATGGTAATTGTAGTGTCCCACATGCAGGTGTAAAATGGTTTTGTGAATGTTAACCAGCTGAACAAAAACACATGCACACACATTCCAGTTTACTGAGAACACCAACTATAGAATTCAGTATTTAATGCAAGTGTCACAGTACAGGGTGAGTGTCAGACAACTCATTACAAGTAATGACACCAGCAGTGCCTGGTAAGAAGAGGATGGTAATAAACAAACATGCACACTAGTTGACTGCAGTGAGAACAGAACATTTACCTAAGTATACTGACTAGATAACTCATTATTTAATGCAAGCACCACAGCAAAGTCTGACTTGGATAGTGTCGGACAACATTTTATAAAGAAGAGGATGGTAATAACAATGTCCCAAATGCAGGTGTAAAATGGTATCTTGAATACCAATGATCAGAACTAACACGCATACACCAATTGACTGCAGTAAAACAGAACTCCTAACTAAGTAAATACATCAACTACAGAATTTAGTATTTAACGCAAGCACCACAACACAAGTCTGACTTGGAGAGTGTTGGACAACACTTTATAAGTGATGGCATCAGAAATGTCTGGTCACAAGAGGATAGTAATAGCTGTGTCCCTCATGCAGGTGTAAAATGCTCTCTTGAATGTCAACCAACTGAACAAACATGCACACACCAGAGGACTTCTGCGAAAACAGAACCTCTACCTAAGTACACTGACTAGAGAACTCAGTATTTAATGCAAGTTCTACATCACAGATCTGAATTGGAGAGTTTCAGACAACACTTTATATGTAATGACATCAGCAGTGTCTGGTGAGAAGAGGATGGTAATAGCAGTGCTCCATATGCAGGTGTAAAATGGTCTCTTGAATGTCAACAAACACACACACACACACACACACACACACACACACACACACACACACACACACACACACACACACACACACACACACACACACACACACACACATGCACCAGCTGACTATAGTGAGAATAGAACCCCCAGCTAATGAGGCACACCAGCACAAGTCTGACTTTTATAATGCTGCAGGACAATTTATAGGGGATAACATCAACACTGAATGTTTGGGAGAAGATGTTGTGAGGCCTGAAGTAAATGGATACGTATATATGTACAGCTGTCAAAACATTGGTACTCCATGGGATTGTGCTGATAACTGCAATAAACACAATTATCCTCTTCTGACTAGACTGACACATACACAAGTTGACTTCAGGGAGATTATAACCTAACTAGGTACCCCAGCAAGAGAGCTCAGTACTTAACACAAGCACCATGGCACAACTCTGACTTTCATAATGCTGCAGGACAGTTTATGGTGGATGACATCATCATTGGATGTTTGAGAGATTATGTTGTGAGGCCTGAGTTAAATAGATGTGTAGGTACGTACACCTGTCAAAATATTGGCACTCCATGGAATTGTACTGATGACTGCAGGATGTGCAGTTATGCTTTTCTGACTAGATAGATACACACACCAGTTGACTACAGTGAGATTAGAACCTAACTAGGTACACCAGCTAAAGAACTCAATACTTTACACAGGCAACACAGCACAAGACTGACTTTTGCAAAGCTGATGGACAATTTATACTGGATGACATCATCATGGGATGCTTGAGAGAAGATGCTGTGAGGCCTGAATTTAATGGATGCATAGGCCTATACAATTGTAAAAACATTGGTACTACATAGGATTGTACTGATTACTACAGGAGACACACTTAACCTCTTCTGACTAGGCAGACACATACACCCACTGACTGCATTGAGATTAGAATTATCTAACTAGATACACCAGCTAGAAATCTCAGTACTTAACGCAAGTTTAACGCAAATTACCTTTAAAATGCTGCAGAACAATTTATAGTGATTGGTATCATCACTGGATGTTTGAGAGAAGATGTTGGGAGGCCTGTATGAAATGGATCGCTAGCTATGTACAACCGTCATTTATTATTAAAGATCTGCATGTTGCCAGATTGATGAGTGTACAAAGTGTAGTATTTGTTGTTGTGTTTCCAATGTGCAGGTATGCCATAAAAAGATGACTTTACAAACGATATGCAAACAGCTGTCCATGTTACTACAAGTATTGGAAAATCTGAATGTGTATTTTCAATATAAAGATGTGCATGGTATGTAAGAAAGCATTTTTTATTTATTTCTGCAGTGTAGTTGATATATTTGGGAACACCTACTGAGAGACCAACTTTCAAGAGCACAGGTGCAGGTGATGCATGACTACAGTGTAAATATGTGTTCTTTCCTTATAAAGTGCCTTCCATTTGGTTTTGCTTTTACATATACTTTCATGGTATAAAGAATAAATTGGTAGTAAACATAAATAAGTCATACTATTGTGCACAGCGCATCAGTGAGTAGCTGGTTTGCATGATCAATGACATAGTGTTTGCTCATGCGAGATACACATTTATACTGCTTTCCTTGTTTGCACATAGTTAAGTGGTAGGTAAACACAGGCCTCTGTCTCACTGATATCATTATGACAGTTGTATTGGTTTGTTTACCTTTGTGCAAACACATTAAGCTGACAGGCATGGCAGTCAGCACTTTGGATAGTACTGAGCGAAAGAAACACATCTGATGCTTAGCTGATGCTGTGGCAGCAGGTGTAAATGCATTGTGAGATTTCATTTTGAGCCCAAATGATATAGGGTTTGAATCCATGTGTATCTAATAGTTTTAAATATGTATTTATAATGCAATTAAATAATTCTTTATTCTACTGTCACTGTATGTGTTACCTTAGTGCAGCATGTTTAAGCAGCATTGCGTGGAGGTAGCTGTACCACTGAAGAGCCTTTCACAGTCGGCACTGGTGCTCAATACCAAACTCATCACAAATATGGAGGACAAAAAGTGAATGGCTTCACTGAGTTGTTTTCACTTATGTGCATGTTGTGTGATTGTATTTTTTGACCGGACTGAAGGTGTTAAAATGGGGTAGATAGAAAAATGATGAAATATGGGGCAAGCAGGGGGAAGAACAAAGGGAAAGTAATATAGGAATATGCAGGAGGGAGGTGCAAAAGAACCATATCTATCCACTTTTTTAACAGTGTAACATGAAAATATGTATAGGATATTAGCCAAATTTAGGCTGTCACCTCATCAAAGAGGGGTGGCAATGGTGCAGTCATGTTGTACAGCCATTTGGACTGAATCAAGTGTATGGAGAAGGTACCTGTGCGAAGTGGAGAGCTATGTATGGGATGATATTTTTTTTGAGATAGGTGCCCATTTTATATTTCTTACTTCATTAAGAGAGGAATGTTCAGTGAGGGACATAGGCATTTCTGGGTCATGCCAGTATGGTAGGTGAAGAAGTGGATGCAGACAAACAAGACACAAAAATAGATGGTGAGGAACATAGCTGGGGGGATACCATGATTGGGGATACAGAGGGGCCATTGGATGCCCATGCCCATCAAAAATGGGGACTGTGAGAATCTAGTCCTCACTCACAGAACTGTCATCACTTTCCTTTTACTCCACTGGTTGTTGGGGTGTTTGATGTCTTTTCCTATGGACCATAAAAGAGAGAATCCTCTCCATCTGGCATAGGTGTGCACCAAGCCTGGCAACTCCTGGTGGGTGACAAAATCCCCACATCTGTCACTACTTCCATAAGGTACCACAGCACCAGCTGTCAGTAAATTGCTACCCGATGTAGAGAGGTCAGGTATAGCAGGGACAGCAGAGGCAGTACTGTCAGGTTGGGTCCCAGATGTATTGGGTGTTGGTGCAAGAGACGGTGGAGTGGAGGCAGGCTGTGACATGGTGGTTGGCCTCTCTCCCTGTGCTGTAAAGCATTTTGTGAGTTCTCAGAAATGGATGACATGGAAACATTGTGAGCACACACATTAAAATAAAAAAGAGAGATAAGGGTTGGGGATAAGATAAAAAAGAGATAATTAGTATGACATATTTGACATACAATGAATTATTACAACATAAACTATTTATTTCCACTTTTACATTTGAGTATACTTCATAACAACTGCAAACTATAACTGATGATTTCTCAAAGTAATCCTTACAATGTGCATATATTGCACATATGTTTGGTCAAATTATACAAATTAAGTTTACAACACGGCATTTATGCTACTTCTGTTGAAAGTATTATGTACTATTTTTAAATGATTTCACTATATATTTGTTACTTGTGATATTTGAACCCACAACACCTGACTGCAGTATTAGAATTGAATCCTATCATTGGTTTGTGCTACAGACTATAGAATGCATGCTTAATTTGCTACTACTGCTTAGAAGAGGAATACTTTAGATAAAAAAATAGTTATGTTGTGTTGCACACATCCCCCTTGCTTCACTAAATATTTTCAAACACTCAGCAATGGCCTCCCTCTTCACCATAATATCCTAGTTGGCTGTGGAATAAAAAGAAAAGAACAAAAAGAGCATTGTGCATACCAGTCTTGCCTATATGCAACTATATATCTAGTTTAAATTCTCTTTATCTGTATACTTACACAACTGTGAGATGGCAGCAGTCCTAAACTCAGCCAGACACTCGTTAAGTGTATCCTGCTTGTGCCTTTTAAGGTCATAAAAATGGTGCTTACACTGCTCTTCAGTCAGTGGAATCCGAGTCACACTGGAGACAGCCCTGACCAGAGTATTCCAAGTTTCAGACTTGTACTGGGAGCTGGTTTAGTCCCCCTGCAACAGTCTTCAGCTGTGACACTTATAAGGAGTCCAGTAAAAATGCCGATGTCCTCTACACCCTACATTTGAGCTCTAAATTTGGCACCTTCACTTCTACCTCCAGACATGTTCAGTCAAGGCAAACAGCAACAGATAATAGTGCTTTCCTGCCAATTCGTATTACTGCATTTACTGCTAGTGTGCAAACCTGAACAATGATGCCAACCATGTTTGTGTGAAGTTAAGTGGAGAACAACAGTGCCAAAAAGAGAGGAAAAAAGTTTTTTTTAAATAGTAAGGTTAGTCGGATAGTTGACATTGGGCAGTAGGGTGGCTGCTGCTGTAACTGTTAGTTGATTCAACTTTGCAGATAGGTACTAGGGGCATAAATTTTATAACCTGACACATTTTTTGTTTGACTTTACACACTGATAAAATAAATTAGTACAATATGAGATTCAAACCTATGCATTAGAGAACATATCATTTATACAATCTCCATTGATATACATACTTATTGTTATGTATAATTATGTTTATTTTTTTAGAAATTGTTTTTTTAAGTGAATGGACAAGTATTAATAAAATTATGTTTGTGCTAGATTATAACCCTGGCTCATATGTATTGAGAGCATTAACTTATACCAATTTCATCAAGGAAGGTCAGACTACAAGTGTATTTTGTACAGTGGTGGTACAACACGACAATCGAAGCTGACTGGATAAAAAGCTTTTATTGTAGTAACATCCAAAATAACATCCAAAGTAAGCACTTTCGTGTTATTGCTAACGCTTCATCAGACTTTACATTCTACATTCAAAAATTCATTTAAATACCCTTAGTCTATTTGAAACAGCCAATAAAAAGCATGTTGCAGATTTAAATAAACATTTCAATTTAGCCTCATATTCCTATCAAGATGTAAAAAAACATGAATTATATACATTACAAAAAATACATTGTATATGTATGCAATCACATGCTTATATATGTATCTATAATTAAAAAAAAAAAATATATATATATATATATATATATATATATATATATATATATATATAGAGAGAGAGAGAGAGAGAGAGAGAGAAATAAAAACTCATATAAAAGGTTCTTGGATAGAAGATCCATATTTAAAAAGGGGGGTAAATTGAAAAAGAATAATTATAGAACTAAACTAATGTCTCAAAGGGTGGTCCTTTAGGAAAGGTTTCAAAGAAACCTTCTCATTCAGTCCGTGTCCCTTATCAGCTGGCAGTTTAATTATCCATTTTCCTTCTTGTTTCTCTGTAAGATTCCTAACATCACCTTACCTGATAGTAGAATATATCAGTTGCAGTACAAGAAACTTAAAGGTATGTGTATTGTCATTACTCAATACATGCTTGGCTAATGTGTTTGTGTCATCTTCCCTATTGATGACATATATATGTTCTCTGATCCTCTCTCTGAGGGTCCTATTGGTTTTTCCTACATAAAAACACTTACATTTCTGACACATAGCTAAGTACACTAGATTTCTCGACTTATAATTTGTATAATGATGAAAGGTATATGTGTTCCCTGTATCAGGGAGTATAAAACTGTTATCATTCAGCATATAAGTACATTGATTACAAGTACAACGTGTTAGTGTTCCTTTTCTCATGGAACGTATATTATCACTTTTCCTACCTTCATAGCATAAGAGTCTTTTTAAGGATTTGGTATTTTTGTAGCTCATCTGGGGTACTTCTCCAACTATTTCCTTGATCTTCTCATCTAAGCATAACACATTCCAATGTTTCTTGATAATATCTGTTACCTTTTGTTATTATTAGTATATGGGACCACCACTCTAGTTTTACAATTTGATGTTCTGTTTACATATCTATCCGTTCTATCTTTCCTGATATATGGTTTCCCAATGGTTGCTCTTACTGATTCATTTATTGGTAATAAATCCCTACTATGGTATCCTCTATTAATGAATTCCTTCTTAACTACATCTCGAGCTGTTTCAAAAGTTCGGTCTTCACTAGTTAGCTGTGATGTTCTCAAAATCTGACTTTTAACTATATTCTTTTAGTATGTGTGGGGGGTGTATGCTATTCCTATGTAGGAGTGCATTTCTCCTGCATGGTTTCCTGTATACTTCTGTTGTTATTCCACCATTACCTTTCTCAATCCATACATCTAAGAATTCAATTTCATGAGTTGAATATTTTTCAGTGAAACGTAGGAATGATGTAGTCCCATTAATATACTGTATAAATTCCTGAAGTATATCTAGGGGTCCTTTCCATAAAACAAAAATATCATCCACAAAACGTTTATAAAATATTATATGCTCAGAGAGGTGTAAATGTTGAAGGATGTAGGTGGTTTCCCAATATGCCAAAACTAAGTTTGCATACAAATTGGCACATGGAGTCCCCATAGCTACCCCAGTGACTTGTAAGTAATACTTTTCATCATAACTAAACACATTGTTAGATAAAATCAGATCCATCAACATTGCACATCTAACTATCTGTTCCCTACTCATCCCCTTTTGTATCAAAAATAATCTCAAATACTCTACCCCTACATCATGGGGAATACTCATAAATAATGAGGTAACATCCAAAGTAACCATATAATCAATGGCTTTACTCAATTCAGAGTCATTATAGTAGGCTAACATTTCTAAAAATTGCTGCATATCTCTAATAATAGACGCAGTTGACTCTACGATAGGTTTTAATAACTTCTCTACATATATGGACATTGACTCCATCATACAACCTTGACTAGATACAATAGGTCTAAACTGGAGATTAACCAAAGTTTTAAGGATCTTAGGAAGACCTCTGAAGGTAGGAGTCAGTGGTTTATCAACAGAGAAATAATTATATAACTTAACATCACATATATTGCACATAACATGTCATATAACTGACTATGAACATTTTTAATTATTTTGCCTAAGTCATATCCAGTCAGAGACTGATATGTATTCTTATCAGATAACATTTCATTCATGCTATTATGGTAGTAATCAACATCAAGTGCAACAATGGCACCACTTTCTTTCTTGCTATTCTGAGTGTTCGACATGTTCGTGTTTGCTATTCTCAAGGTAAACTATATATATATATATATATATATATATATATATATATATATATATATATATATATATATATATATATATATATATATTTATATGTGTGTGTGTGTGTGTGTGTGTGTGTGTGTATAGTTTTATATATATGTATATATATATATATATATATATATATAAAATGATATCCTGCACATGCTCAATGCACCTGCTATAGGGAAGTTATTTCTATGTTTTATTGTTTTCATGTTAATATTAATATAAAGTAAACTAGAATGACAGGAATAAAACTTTGGACATTGCTGAATTAGAACCCAGGCTCAACTGTATTACATCCCTGCACTTACGTCTGTTGCCACAGGAGCAGTTATGAAGCAGATGTATATTTTTATATTTATTTTTTAAGTATGTGTGTTAATCACCACACAACACTGCTTAGCATGTTTGCACATCAGCAATAAATAGAGGATACAACGTATCCATTTTAAAATGATCTACTGTCTGTTCTCTGCTTGCAGGTGCTCTATATCTGCAGCTATTGAGAAAGGTTGCTAGCCATCGAGCAATGCCACTTAGTGGGTTTGCACAATGAAAAGAATAAGATGCAACATTGTATCCTTTTTGAAATCAAGAATGTCTGCATCCTTTCTGCAGGTGTTCTGTCTGCTTTATGTTTGGGCCATAAGGCCAGGTATGCATGAACATAAGTGGCACACAAACATGACAAGCAAAGCTCACCTTATTTTATCCTTGTGAGTGGTCTTTATTATGTTTCATCCATAAAAGACTGATGTGGTACTTGAACCATGATCTACAGATAGTACATACTGTGTAGATCAACATGTTTAGCAGCCATGCTACACATACACACACGTAATTCATAGGTGTAGTTTATGTATTGCTAGTCACAGTAGTACATTAGATGGCATTTATTGTATTTATCCATTTTCTGTGTTTGTGCTAAGCCTTGCATGGCACATATAGTGGTATAAAAATAAAAATAAAAGTAAAAATAAAAAATATAAAATAAATAACATTACAAAATAAATGTTAGTAATCATTAAAGGTTTTTATACAAGTGTGGATTTGAACTGTTCCACCAATGAACCTACAACACATAATAAGGGTGTCTTACCCTCTTTGAGACAGAAACAGCTTTGCAGAAGGAATGCAAATCATTGTGCATACAAGGAAGTCCCAAATCATCCACAGTATTAACAAGACATATGGCACTTGTACACTCTCAGTTGTTTGTACGTGTTAATTATAGATGTAGTATAATGAGTAATCACACAACCATCTATGACTATTGTTTTCAGCAATGCAGCTGTCTTATCTTTGTATGGTGTTCATTCTTCTCCTATTGGAGCAGTAATCTGAGACATGAAGTCTGTAAGCCATTTTATATCATTGTCCTTAAAATGTATGAGAATATTAAATGGCAACAATATACAGTTTTCAATAAAGGTAGGGGAGTTGGATTATTACTGGATAGAAACTGAGAAATGTGCTGCTTACTTATATTTAAAACCTTGATACAATTACTTCAACACTTTGCAAGTGTTATCTGGTTTTCACACCCACTGCAGGTAAGGAAGTCTGGATTGTTGTTGTGTTTTCCTTTTTCCAGCCAGTAATCATTCAAAGTTAGCAACAGACACTGAGGGAAAGTCTGAACTATGTTTATGCCTACTACACGGCACCAAGATTTTGGGATTCACAATTCTAATGAGTTCACACCTCATTTGCATCTTCAACATGCTCACAAGACTGAATCTACACTCCAAAAATGTAACCATGTAGCTAGGGAAGCTGAAGGTGCAGAGTGTTGTGTATATGGATAACTCAGAAGAAAATTGCTATTACTTTGTATTTATCTGCACAGAAGACTTATGAGCTTGATAAGGCATAAATGAAATTTTCAATTTTATATATATATATATATATATATACACACACACACACACACACACACACACACACACACACACACACACACATTAGTAAATGCAACCTTTATCTGTTTGCACTTCTTAGAAGTTTTCTGATTTCATAAGCATTTTTTGCCAGGGTATTTTACTTTCTCAAATGCTTAGCCTTATTAACTTTCATCATAAGTGTTACTGTTACAACTGCTTCTCTTTACACTCTTCTGTGCTATTTCAGTGAAGTGTAAATGTCCTATATTGTCAATGACACAGATGTGTTAGCCTTCTAATGTTACACAGATACCTCTAGGGAACAGCTGGTCACAGTTAGAGGTGACTGGCAATTGTATAAAAAATTACTGTTCTGTGGTAAATGTGTACACATGTTATTTGGACAGTTTGTTTGAAATCAGTTATAACAATTGACTGATGAGCTATTCCTTGTTTGGTGCAAAAAGTCATTTGCCTGTTATTTTGGGGGTGGGGGAGCCAAGTTCCATTCTGTGTTTCCACAACCAAAAATGTTTTTACAGAGATTTCCTTTGCTATTGTTAGTACTTGCTTTGGATCAACCCTTGGCTTGTGTGTGACTGTGATGTGTTACAACCATATAACCATTTTTTTTATATTTGAATAACTGAAGTTTGTTTGTTTCTTCAATGGGTAATATTGAAAAACGAATAATATGTGTTATATCTGAGCAGGACTTTTATTTATGCAATATTTATGTGTAGTATCATACGTTTGTGTTTTATGTCACCTAGAACTGTGGCATCTAAATTTCCCAACCCCTCAAACCCCATTTCAGTGACTCTGAGAATGATGTGATTGTCCAAGCTATTCATCAACATGGTGCCTTTCTGCTTGAGAGAGGATGTGGAGATATGTCTAGCAGAATGCACATTTGGAACCAGATGGTGAACAATATCAGTGCTGCTGATGGGGGTGCAGCAGTACATATGATCAGGTGCATCATAGGGCCATTGATATTATTTCATCGGCCCAGAGGAGAGCAGCTGCAGTGGCCTGTGAACAGCTGGCTACGGGGGGGGGGGGCAACTGCTACAGAACCACCACTGACACCAAATGAAGAGTTCCTGTCTACTGTCAGGGATCCAGATAGCTCAGTGAAAGATGCACAACAACATGTGACTGATGTTGGTGCAGCTGTTTCAGGGAGGATAAAGTATGTCCAAGGAGGAGCTTCCAAGTAAGCTTACATATGTACATTTTTAATGATTTCTTGTATAGTAAAATGTTGAAAGCAGTAGTTAAGTTGGTTCAATAAATTTATTTTGTGGGGTTATTCATAGATTTATACTGTCAACAAGGCATTGTGGTTTATTACACATTGGCTTGGGGTGGATGTTTCATTTGAGTTTCAGTTAAATGTATTATTAATGGACATATAAAGGCAATAAATTGTCCCCCTTGTGCTGCTGTTGTTGTGACATGGTAATCCAACATGTTTATTTAAGTAATGATGAGCATTTGACAGAAATAAGCATTTATCCATATGTGTGAGGTGGGCATCAAGACTGTGTGTGTGTATTGCTGTACTGTCTGTGATAGTGGCACCAGGTTTAGTTTGTTAGTATATATTACATTGTAATAGTGTAGCCATTATCTTTTCCTGTATGTGTTGCTTATTATCACAGGTGATACTGTCAGTGGAAGTGCAGGACTCCTCCCACCCAATGTCAGACTATTGGCAGACTCTGATGATGATGGTAGACAAACACAGGCACAGATGAGGGGTGCAGATGCTGAATCTGACACTGACGTTGACATTCAGTCAGCCCCTGCAATTCCATCAGACACAGCCAGTAGGCCTACCCAAACCCATTGCAGTGAACCCTCTGATATTGGACAGGGGGAAGGTGAGACACTTGATCAGGGTAGTGTGCTTACTGTGGCTTCAGTGCCTGTTGACTCTGGCCATAGCCAAAGTGTGGGTGAGGTGCCACACAGGAAGGAGGTTAGGGGTGCTCATAAGAAGTCTATTGTGCATCATCCACCTGATCCTGGTGTGTCTTTCTGTGCCATTCGACATATGTTTAGGGCCATCATGGAGGTGCAAGCACATTCCAATAGTTCCTCTGAGGAAATGTTTAGGGTTGCAGATGTGGCACAGCTGACATGCATGACTGCCTCCACTGTGTTGCTGATTCAGTGGATCGGCTGAATGACATGTTGGAACAGGCAGTGTCTGTGATGGAATGTTTGCTGGTAGGAGGATGGCATCCACATGGATGTAGGTCAGCCACATCATCTGATGTTAGCTGATGTGACCAAATGTACCCGATCATGCTCTCATAATAGCACTACTTCCACTGCTTCATCAGTGGTTAAGGTATCCACACCCAGATGTGGCAGGCCATGGGTTCATGGTCCTGGGTGTCCTCATGAAGAAAGCTCATCTAGCAGACATCAGTCACATTCAGGTAGCAGCAGTGTATCTGATTGTGGGCATGGACATACCAGTGCAACTCCTGGCAGAGACAGTTCTTGGTGTTGGGGGTGACAACTATGAACTGTCACCTCTGCCATGCACAGCTCACACCTGTGCAACATACCAGGATGCAGAGCTAGCAGAGAGATGGTTGTGTTCTTGCAGACACTCACACACCTATTCCACTTAGGGTTCTCATACAGACACCAACACATAATAGTTACATGGGTCAGTCATGAGGTTTACAGCTCATTCTGTCTTAGTTGACATTTGACACTTTATTAAAATGTCTGCTTGTTTCTATTTCTTACTCACATGCACTCACCACCTTTTGTGTCAGCCTTGGCCTACTGCCCCCCCCCCACCCCACAACACCCGGTGCAAATGATGATAACTGTGTCATATCTTTGTTTCTATCTTTTGGATTCAGGGATACATACATTTTTTGTATGATGCTCAGGGTGTATTAGTGCTTAGTATATCTGTGTTTGTGATGCTGTTTTGCAAATTGTACTGCTTTCTTACTAGTTTTTGTAGTGTGCATATCCTCCAAACCTCTTACATCAACAAAGCTGGATCAAGCCATAATTAATAGTGGGACAAAGGCCCAGCAATAGGGATAGTTATTAAAAATTGTGGTCTTGCAAAGTTAGATAGTTGATAAAATAATAGGTTTTGCATTATTATTTTTTTTTATTTTTCTCAGGGATATGAGGTCTGAAACTGAAATGTGTGTCATTATTTTCTAACTTCATTCTTTAATGATTTTCCAGTAAAAAAAAAAAGTATGAGGCCAAATGGCTAAATTGTGGACATTCTGTAAAAATCTGTAAAACATCTGTACATTTCAGAAATATGACTGTGTGACTCTTTGATGCATGAGCCCTATTAGTTGATAGAGGACACATGTATTAACATTAGTCACTGCTGTGACAGCTTGATGTAATTGCTGTAAAAATCACCCACCTTACTTATATTACCAAGTAACAATATGCAAGGATATGCCATTTATTTGTATTCTTAGACATTTATTTTTCAGTTCTAGGTTTAACACTTACCTTGGAAATCTGGCAAGAGTTTTAGTTAAGGGCTGACTGTCTGATGCTAGCAGCATGAGGCTATTATATGGGTAAATAAAGGTTGTTAGCAATAGCAATGCCTGGCATCAATGTTACTGTATGTATGTACATAGGATGAAGATTTTAGCCCCTTAGGTGGTAAGCACATGTGCTATCCATTGCCTCTTGGCCAGCGTGAGGACATATTGTGCATGCCTATGTCTGCCTATACCCAGAATGGCTGCTAGTTCCTCCTCTTTCTCCTCACCTGCTTGTGGCTATGGTGACTTTGGCAGTGGTGGTGGGATATGTGGCCATTCTGCTTGAAGTTCATGCTGATATTGTTTTCTCAGGATAATGTTGTGAAGCATGGCACAGACAGTAAATATTTCAGCACATGTATGGGAATTGTACTGCAGAGCTCCCCCAGTTATATCTAGGCACTGGAACCATGACTTCAGCAGCTCAAACACATGCTCGCTCTGTGATATTTCTTGTTTGAGCGTGTGCCTTATTATAGCATTCTTCAGTTGGTATGTGCATGCATTTCTGATGGGTTTCATCAGCCATGGTTCCAGTGCATAACCTGCATCCTCAGTAGATGACCCTGTTGTGCCAGATATTTGAGTCATGGTAACTGCCTGGGTTGCCGGTATACACATTCAGAAAGATTCCCTTAACATTACACACAAACCGGCAGTTAATGGAGTGGAAGCCCTTTCTATGTATGTATACCCCTCCCTATTCCCCAGGTGGTGCTTTGATATCTATATGTTTACAGTCTATGGCAATCAGGAATTCAGGGTAATGTGCTACAGGGTAGAACTCCTGCATAGTTCTGGCTCTGCCCTCAGGTGTACAGGGAAAATAAATGAAGTTACAGACATGTTGTATCATAGCATTCAGGAACTGATGGAGGATCCTGGATGCTGATGCCTGTGACACCCCCAGTTTGCCCCCCATTGGTCTCTGGAATGTTCCTGTAGCTAAAATGTATTTATTTACTTATTGACATTTGTTGACCATGAAAGTCCACTGGGTCGACTGACCCTTTTTCAGTGGAGGCCCGGGGAGAAAAGCTCTAAACAATACAGTGATTTTATAAAACATCAGTATTTAGAGGGATAGTCAGCCTCATGTTATACATAATACAATTGTAGCAGAGTTACAGAAGTATTTACAATTGTAGCAGAGGTACATAAAACACTTTCAATCCAGTGATGTAATGTTTAAGTCATTCTATTTATACAGTTAGATAAGTACCATTAGAAGTGAATAAGTTAAACTGTATAGGAGAAACAGAGAAAGAATATACAGTAATATAAGAAAAATCAGAGAAGAAGACAATAGAGAGCAATTGGTTGAATGTTTTTAGGTTGTAAACTATTTGCTGGGAGCAGTAGCCAACAGTATCTTTAAGGTGGCTTAGACATGAGATTACAGAGAAATGGGAAATTCTAAGTGATACACTTAGATACACTGTGATTGGTTCCTTTGGTTTGTCTTTATCCTTAATTGAGGAGAACAGAGTTTGCAGAGTTCCTTTAGTGTGTCTCTATCCACCCTGTAGCTCTCTACAATTTCCATCTCATGCAGACTGTGAAAAGTTAAACAGGGTCTAAACACTCTTCTTCTTGGCCATGGTCTATTAGCAGTAGCACCAGCATAGACTTGGGCCTGCTGCACATACACATGAATAAGAGGAATAGCAGCCCCTAACATTCTTTCCGTGTAGCCTAGTTTCCATGGGTGTATTCCAATAAGTTTTGGAATTAGCTCGGAAAACCAGCACTGAGTCTACATGGTTGCTTTATAGCTTGTTGAATGCCTCCTCCATTTTAGATTAGTTGATTAGCAAACAATTCAACTGCTTATGCTGTAATTAGCATGCCAGTATGTTTACCATGCTTGCATGGCTCTACATGCCATGTAGAGCTGCTTACCGAATACAAAACTGTGTGCTGTCATGGAGTGGTCCGAATCTGCACCACTGTCTATATTTTGCATTTTAGATATTTATCATGTGTGTAGCATGATTTGAAAGCTACTACACATAGAGAAGACATTGGGGCTGCAACACCCTACAACATAAAATGAGAAGTCATTTATATAATTTGTCCAATTATGTTCTATTTCTTTTCTAGTACCATCATCAGGCTGTATTTTTCTTTTCTTTTTTTGTGACAAAAAGTTTCTGACACAAAGGTTTATTGCAGTCAGGGATGAGTTGGCAAAAAATAGAAATACTTTTAATAAGTATACTTATGTGGTAATAACAGCAGCTAAAGCCTTGCTGTGTGACAGATCGAAGAAATACACTATAGATAACCCTGCCAAATTACCTGTTAGAGATTTTATTACATTCATACCAGGTAGATAAACTGCACTGCAATGTTTATATGTTTGCCACTTCTGGATTGTTAATTGTGGAGCCATTGATTTCCTTTAAGTCCAAGGGTGAAACAGCTAATGACATCCAAAACTGGTTTCACAGGGCACTTAAGGAGTGGAATGAAACAAGATTAGGTATTAATAATCCTTTTGCTGACTTTACTGTAAACTCAGCAACATCTGATATATAGGAAATGTTTAAAAAGTTATTACATTTTAGTAGACATTTTATTGAGAAGAATTAAATATTTACTGCATTCTATAATATGAAAATATTAGAGAGGCATGTAGAACTATGTTTGTTTGTTTGTTTGTGTTTGCCCAAATGAATCTTTTTCAGGTCATCTGACAGTTAACAAATAAATATATAATTAGCCATATTTCACAACATTACATCTAACTGAACAGTGCAAAAGAATTTATGGTTATATAAAATATTGTTTTCATGAAGTATTAGTTACATTAAAATTGGAGAAAGGA
The DNA here is from genome assembly GCF_019279795.1 of Protopterus annectens. Taxonomy (NCBI): domain Eukaryota; kingdom Metazoa; phylum Chordata; order Ceratodontiformes; family Protopteridae; genus Protopterus; species Protopterus annectens. The sequence continues at coordinate 54,626,815 of NC_056734.1, forward strand.
GTTATGATTAGTAGTAGGTTAACATTTAGTTTTACATTTTTTCACCAAACAAATGCAAAATGCTAGAATATTACTTGAAGAGTGTATGGCTCAAATATGCATAATGTTAGTAAGCAATTCATAAGTATTAATAACATGAAAGTGCAGTTAAATACAGCACAGGAGCATAGGAGCATCAGACTAATATTATGCGAGTATTAATGGGGACTATAGGATGGATAGGCCTGGAGATCTATAAACAGACAACTTTAGAAGTTCTTGCTACTCTTGTTAGGCACTTAAAGTTGCTTGCCTCTCAAATTCAGCCTAGACTTATATACTAAGTGTGGTATAAAACTGTGTCTTCATATATGGTTATGAGGACTAGACTTAACAACAGCCAAAGTAGCAAAAGAAGCTTATTCCTAGCATGCCAGTAGTGTTTGAATTTGATTACTAGTAAGAAGGAATGTACACAGTTGGGTGCTGTCATTGACTCCCCAAATGATGTCAACATACTGCAAGAGGGTCTCACAGCAACTAATGACTGCTACAAAAGTCATGGCCTCAAGCTAAATGCAAAAAAATGTGTCATCATGCCATTCGTCAAAAACACAACCCCTACTGATTACCACAACAATGGCAACCCCTTAAACACACAACCTGTGGTAAGAGACTTTAGTACTCAGGTTGATAGCAATCTCACAATCAACCATAATGTAGTGGCAGTGGTCAGAAAAGCCTTTTTCTTGGTTCATCTCCTATTTAATGGGATTGCATACAGAAAAAAGGAGGTTATTACCCCTCTATACTCTTCCTTCATTAGACCAATAATTGAGTACAATGCTCCATTTGGTATATAACTCTCCAAACATCTGCACCAACTGGAAAGGCCACAGAAATCCATCACAAAGATAATCCATGGCCTCCAACACCTGTCCTGTGTGGACAACTCAAATCACTATCACTCTACTCAGTATCACACAGATTGCTCAGAGGTGATCTGTGTCTTGCCTACAAGTCAATCTCAGACCCTGCCCTACTAGAGATGCTACATATCCGTAAGTCTAACTCTTTGCACATTACCCACTCAAAAGGCCTGAATCTAATATGCAACATCAACAAAACCTGCTGGAGAGACAGGTTTGTCTCCCAGAGACTGCCCATCTCTGGAATAGACTTGCCATACACGTCAACTAGAGTACACCGCTGACCCTCTTCAAGCACAACCTTGATGATTGGATGTGAAACCACAAATTTGATGCAGGGGTTCCACCTGTGTCCCTCACTGAGAGGGGTGACAGGTGCTGACTGAGGTTTGATTTTGGGGATAAACTCTTGATGAGGCTTGTAAGGGCCCCAGGGTCATTAGCCTAGTAACCTCATATGATCCTATGATCCTAAGTGAAGATCTTCACCTGCTTCTAATCCCAAACACACAACTCTCTGGCCACCACATACCTCCTCCTCCTCCTGCATATTTTCTGCTATATATTCCTCACTAACTCATATGTCATGGACCTGCAACTCTATCTCGTCTCACACTATCTTCTTCTCTATCCATATCCAAGGCTGTCACTTTACAATGACGTATCTCTGTCTCTTTGTTCATTCTTTCAGACTTAGGTCAGCACAACTAGGCACCGCACCTAACAAACATTACTGCATCACTACATGGTACCTAATTATCTCTAATAATTTATTTGTATAAAATCTTCCTTTAAAGTATGTTTATTCTACAGTGTACTCTCCAAAACTTATGCTGTATAATTTTTATAAAAGATTTACTTGTATGTGTATTGAGTAGTGTAATTAATTAATTGTTTAACGCAGGATATACCATGGTTATAACCTTATGAATGTTTTTGTTTTAAAAGGTGTTTAATACATTGTCATAACAACTTTTTTAAATGTAACAATCCAGGCCTCCACATAAAAGGGGTTCAAGTTTGGACTTCCCTGGTAAACAAATGCAAATAAATAAAACAACGTCCCGTTTGCAAACACATTGATTAAGTAAAGCATGATCTTGGAAAGGAAATTGATAAGGGTGGAACAAAACAAGGAAGAAAAATGGAGCCTAAAGAAAAAAAACACCTGATATATGCCATTAGTCAGTGGTATAACTGTTTGATTGAATAGGCGATAAGCAGCTCTGTCAGGTAACTTGACTATTAGGAAAACAGGTGTATTACATATCTTAATTAAATATCTTTTTCAACTCAGACCAGAATTCTGGGTAAGAATCAAGTCTTTCAAGGTGTGAGACAATGATTTTTCACAATTGTGGCAAGGACTGAGAAGTAATACTCAGTGTTATGAAATTTATTGCAAGGGGATTTTGATATGGGGCTGTGATGGCGGGATCAAAGTTGATAGTTGAAATATCTAGGTGTATGGCTGTTGATAAGAAAGGAAAAGTAATCTAAATTTTAAGAGGTTAAACTGAAGTGAAAAATAATAGTATTGACTGTTGTTTTATTGATAACTGTTTTGCTTTTGAAATGGTATGCAGTGGTGCTTTTTTAGGGTAAAACTTTAGGAATCAGTATTTTCAGTTACTGATAGTTTGCATTACAGTAAATATTTTCTTTGATGAAAAGGTATAATGAAATAGTTACATTCAAGATGGGATAGGAGGCAGTCTTTTGCAACTACAATTGCATTTCTGCCTTCTGGGGAAAGAAAGGGAAGTTGTTTATTTCCCAGAAAAAGGAATTTATTGATTTTATCTTTGCTTGCATTTATTTGATGTTGGAAATTTAAAGTTTCCTAAATAACGAAAAAGTTTGTTTTTGTCTTAAGGGGCACCAAAGGTTTTGTGTGTGTGTGTGTGTGTGTGTGTGTGTGTGTGTGTGTGTGTGTGTGTGTGTGTGTGTGTGTGTGTTTGGAAGTAGGGTAATTTTTTAGCTAAGAAGAAAGAAGGGTTAAACTATTTTCTAATTTCATTTTTATTGTGGCATGTGATGGACTAGACTATAGATCATAATGAATGATAGAGAAAATGTAGAAGATCTGAGGGGCATGTGCTGATAAAGAGTGCAAAGTGTAGAAATCATAATACTGAGCTTTAGGACACTCCTTTTGTTATTGGGCATTGATTGAAATTTCAATACCTGTTCTTACCTTGAAAATGTGCTTGAAATATAGTCCTTAAAACCATTAAATGGTTTTGGAATTAAACTCACCCACTGAAAGGGCATTAAGTAAAATTTTGTGATTGACCAGTTCGAACCCCTTTTAACAGAGAAGACTGGATCTACTAGACTTCCATTCTGTGCATTTAGATGTATGTATTTCTGAGTGTAAGGGACTGCCATGATACATTTGCCTACTACAAACTAAGCTGGTGTTTGGGCAAGAAGGGTTACTATTGTATAAAAGGCTGGTAATTGAGAATAAATTATTTTTCCAATAATTTGTCAAGGGTGTAGTGGCTGGAGACAGGATTGAAGTTCTTGGTTGAGCTTCTTCTGGAGGTTTTGGTAGTAAATTTATTGGAACTTGTGTACTAATTTGTACCATGGCATTTTTGCAGAGGCAGAGATTGCAGATGTGGTGGAGTGGGTGAACTAAATGCTTATGGCACAGTTTGATCATCTAAATATTAAGACCATCAGATCAAGTAAGTGTGCTAACTGAGGTTTGATCTAGTAGTTATTAAATGCTTCAATATACCTGATTTTTATAGAAGAAAAGTAAAAGGGAGGCATAAATAGAGGAGTTCTGTTATTTGGTGAACAGAGTTAGAAATGTGGAATGTAATAAAATTTAGATGGGTAAATTCTTAAAGGAAATCATAGGGCAATAAGGGAACATATATTTTGCTATCAGTCTTATCTTTAGTTTGGATATTGTTTGATATTTAGCCAGCTGATTGCTTTACTAGTTTTCCAAAATGTTTGGAATGGTTGCAAATGGCAGTTTGCTGTGATTGAAGGTAACTCGCTTTGTGTTGTTTAATGATTTACTAAGTTTGATTTCTCAGTTTATGAACCCTTCACTGGCTTCTGGGTTTTGAGGTTTGCTTCTGTTGCTGTCCAGCTTCCCCTCTGAGTTTTAATTATGTAAAGATTCATTCTAGATGTATAACATCCAGGGATAATTGGAAAGTGATTTCTTGTAAAGTTAGTATATGGGGTTACCTATTAGAAAATTGAAGTTACGGAACTTCGAATACCATATGGTCAACACCATATGATTGAAGTTCCATAACTTTGAAATAAAAAAAAAAAACAAAAAAGACAACAAAGACAATGTACCCTGATGGGTTAAAGCAGGGGGGCAAGCCCCCCTGCACACCCCCCGCTATTTAAATATACCAACTCCAAAATTGCACTTGAATGCATTACGGTGCAGAAAGGGAAGATTTCCCTTTCTTACACTGTAGCGCAATCTTGGAGTTGGTATATTTAAGTAGCTGGGGGTGTGAGGGCACAGGGGGGCTTGCCCCACTGCCTACACCCTTTACTTTTTCTTTTTTTTATGTTAATTTAGAACATTTTGAATTTTCAATTGTTTGATCATTAAATGTTGACCTTTAGTGATACAAACAATTGAAAATTCAATGTTCCAATAGGAACCCAATATATGGGAGGGACTAAGAGTATTGATAACTTTGGGGCAATGTAGATATGGACTGGGGGCCATAACGTGTAGACAATTTCATTTTTAAAGCAGTTATATTTTGTTCTGGTTTTGTTTGACATTTAATAAGTTGTGGGTGGAAGAGGGATTGGCAAGGTAAATATTATGGAGGAATGAATGCTGAGAGTAGGGATTAAGATATTAATAATGATATAAACATTGGGGGGGGGTATTCTGAGATGAAGAAGGAAATATTTGATTTATTTTCAAAATTTAGAGTAGTGGTGCCCTTAACACCTTGACTTAGGTTTTGTTTCTTGATATAATAATTGATTTCATGTCTATAGGATCCCAGGAATATAATATTAAAGTCCCTTAGTATAATAATGGTCTTAGAGGAGTGAGAATTATGCTTTGGTTAATGGATAAGTTGTTTGCATTTTTTGTTGGAGGTAGGGAATGGCTAAGGAAAGAGAGGGAGAGCTTTATTAGTGAATGATAATGATAAGACATGTAGAGTCATGATCTGCTGGAAAGGTTGCCTGGGTTATGTTTACCTGAATATTACATTTGTGAAGTAGTAGAGTTCCACCACTTGTTGTTTTCATGGGCAGACATTAAATATGTAAATGTATCCAAAAAAGCAATGTCTAAGGCTCTAGATTTCACCTTTTACCAAGGCTTTTCTAATATGTGTTATGCTTGGATGGTGAGTTATTATTATGGAATCCAGTTGTCCCAATTTGTTCTGTAGATTATACACATTTTGTCATGCAAAGTTTAAATAGGTTTATAGGAGATGTTTATGCTGGTTGAGATGGGAATGGAATTGAGTACTGGTATGTGGTGAGCCAATATTGCTTTTGTATTACTTTTTTGAAGTGAAATATAAATTAGGGGAGTACATTTAAGTAAGAATTTTAAACATTTTAATTTTATTGTGAAAGCATTCTGAGTTATTTTTTATGGGGGCATTGAATAGCTGTGAGTATTCTGTAAAAAATTGAAAATTATGTGGTTTGTTAGATTTGAGACGTGTGTAGATGGGCTAATGAAGTAGATAACTTATGTTGCTTTTTGGGAAGTTGTATTTTTACAAGATGAAGAGGAAAGAGGAAGAAGTGGAAATGAGATGCACTTCCTGATTTTTGTGTATATAAATGGATGGTTATTACAGCATAGAGGAAAAATCATGACATTGTGGTTACTTGATGTAGAAATTGTAGCTCACATCTCCTTGCCAGTAAGAGCAGGGAAGACTATTTGAAAGGAACAGATTTTACTTAAAAAAAGTATATATGAGGCAAAATTTCTTTCAGAAATGGGCTTTTGCTACAGCTCAGATTTGTGAGATTGGAAACCATTTCTACCACTATTTGTGATGCTAACTAAGTAGGGGTGGAGTAGTACTGAGATACTCTTGCTACCATCAAAAGCTTTGAGGTCAACACAGGGAAACAACAAGTAGTTGAATGTATATCTTTCCTGAAGGACTTCAGATTGATACACATTGTTTATCACATTTTGAGAAAGTTGAAGCTGCCAACCTCTCCATAATGGGAGGGGTTATCATAACAGCTAAGGTCTTCACCTCACAGATACAAGGTACAGGGTTTAATTCTAACCTCTGGTTGTTGACTAACCTTGTAACAGTCAGCAAACTTATAGCCTGCTATTTACCTATGAACATATGAACACAAAACAGCAGTGAATGGATGTTTTGCTGGAATAATATACAAGTTAGTGACTTCTAATATGAATTGAGAAAGATAATGCAAAACATGAGAAAATGTTGTGCAATATTATGAGTTTACAATCAGAATTTCCCCTCCTGATGGCCTAATACATCAGCTTCCATTCAAACTAAATTAAGACTTGGAAAATTGTTTAAAAGTTGTGAAGAATATAAGAAGATGAAGATTGAGAGAGGTTTAAAAGATGATTAAAATAACTTGGTGTTTGTATAGCAAAGCCCTTAGCTGAAATGTGGTTAGTCACAGAAATGGAAGTCATCATCATCTACATTCTAATAACAGTATAGTCATTCTCATTACATTAAAGAACAGCACGGTATAATGAGAGTGTTAGCAGTCTCCATGCAGACTGGAGAACTGGGAGAGTACTGGTTTAAAGACACGGTAGCAGGGGATACAGCCATAGATAAACTACATTTCATCAACGATAATCTACAACAGTAAGCTCTTGGCAACTGTACCATTCTAAAACCAACAAATTGTCAGCAAGGAATAATCACAAAGGAAGCCATGATAGCAAATAATGCTATATAAGATGAGACTGATTTGAGTGTAGTGCTGCTGTGGTGGTGCCGCGGTAGCGCTGTCACCTCACAGTAAGACGTTGTCCTGTTCGATTCTCAGTTAGAGTGTCTTCTGTGTGGAGACATGCGTGAATGGGTGTACCTTCATTGAAGGTTGTGCATCAGAGCTGGCAACTCGGCACGTAAAAATCTACTGCCAATCATTAGCGGACTGGAGTTTCGCTGTGGCGACCTCTAACCGGGAAAAAGCCGAAAGACACAACAACAACTCTTTTTAATTAAATTTCAACAGTGGAAGAATTTGGCATCTTATTAAAAGGCCTTATGTATATTCCTACTATTATAGCAATGGAATATAAAACAAAATGTCTGCTATATCTTATTTTCCATAAACTTTCTTTAAACAGTTTTCTTTCCATATTTTGTGCATTCTAAAAATGTGGGCAATATTGATACAAATAACCTTAATTCAAATGATAAACTAAGACCCACAAAATTAAACTTAAAACTGAACAGTGTTCATTTTGAATGAGAATGTGTTACCTTTCTGACACAAAATTAGGTCTTTGCAGACAATTTAGGGCAATGTGATTCTAAGTCAAGATGTGGACAACACTCTTAATCACAAGATGATATCTCAGGGCATATTTCAGGGCTTTCTTTTGAGTACTGGACTGGGCCACTATTATATTTCATATAGCTGATGTGGATTTTGATTAATTTGGATTGCATATAGGCATTGATAATATTGGTGTTAGTAATTCTTTTCTTTCCTGGCTTAGTTAAAAAAAAAAAAAACGCTGTCCTAAAAAAGGTGATCAATTCACTTCAGGCCTTTAAAAGTAATGTTTTGTATAGTGCAGTGAAGAAAAATCATCTGTAAGCCATAGAAGTAAGGAAGCCTTAAAGCATTCAATGATCTTTATCATACTTAGAAGTGAAAAGTTATGACAAAATAGGCATACTGTTGGAAGGAAGAAAAATACATATGAAAATATGTATTATTTGAGTCGACGTGACCAAACAAGGTGTTGTGTGGTGCAAATGAATCAAAAGAACACATACTTCATACTCAAACAAATACTTAGAAGATCTTGGCTAATTTTTAGAGAAAAGAACCGAAAACCTGATTTCCTAGTAAAACTCAAAAGAACTGCAGGAGTGTTTCTGAGACTTCCATATCTAGTTTATGAGTTGCCTAAATTCCATAATTGTTTTGATGTCCCACAGGATTGCCCAGTTGTATTATTTACTGTTTCTTTGTCAAAAAATTCAAGAAATTTCCATCTTATATCAAGGACATGTCTCACCTTCTAGAGAAACTTTTCCCCCAAACTTGGTCCCTACATAACTTTTGAGTAACAACAAATGTCAGCAATTTCTATGGTGATATTCATGTATGTGTGAAATTGTTAACCAGTGAGTGGAATGGCCAGACTTCTTTAAGCCATTATCAAAGCACTTTTTAGAGCACATAAAATAAAGCTTACAGGCATTAGAATTTTAAATATTTGGTAAATGTCTCTCCCTTGTTTAATTTACAAACATGTCTTTTAGGATGTTAACTCGATATGATTGATCAACCTGATAGCTCAGCACAGTTTCACATGTAGAGTTGGTGAGATTGCAGAGTAATATGATAAGATTGTTACATATGAACAGTTGGCATGATACAAGAAAATTATGACAACATCTTTGCATTAGAGCTACAGGTGCAATTTCCCTAATTAAACAAGCATTTAAAAAATAGAAATCTGTTACCCACTGTCTCTGAGGTATTTACATGCATGATTAACAAAAAGATAGTTTTGTTTTGAGCCATTGTAGGCTATTCCATTTTCTGATATGAATGGAAATCTGATTGTAGTAGATAGTATTATTCTCTTAGAAAGCTTTTTCACCAATGACTGTTGCAGAACTGGGGTCTGGTCAGTGAAAGAGGCTCATCATTGCTGTCTTTCACATAATTACATAGTACTTCGATTGAAAGTTAGAGTATTGAAGGGTAATCTTGTAGGTTTGGTATTTTGAACACTGTAGTAGCTAATACCAGAGATTCTCTATCTCTTTTAGGAGCATAGGGCACTTTTTGAAGCAATAGATTAATACTGGGTTCAGGTTTTGTAAGGAGAATGCATTTAGAGACTTTTCTTTTGACTTGCAATAGGATTGTATTAGTGGCAGAGTGTAGAGCTATTAAAGGAAGAACATATTCAAGCTTTAGCAAGGGTACATCTTTTCAGTAATTTTCTGCTATTAGGTAAAAGTGAATTAAAGAGTTTGTAGTGCACCATACTCGTAGGATTACCTTGTCGACTGCTGCTGTTTTGGTGTGGTCTCTGAATGTGTATGTGGGATTTGGGAATAAAAAAGACCTGATTTATTTTACCATTTAGAGGTTGGCTTAGCTGAATGACAGTAGCTAGTGCGTTCTAGTTTTCTATCATTTTGAATGCCATAACTACTGATTTATCGGGTTTATTGTTGTTTTTGGAGATCCAGTACCAAAATTCATCAAAGTCTGAGTGTAATTTGTCTAACAAGCTATTGGATGAGATATCAGAGTTAAGTAGAAGCAGATGATTTGAATACAAAAATATGTTTAATGAAGGAAGGTCTCGTGTTAGTTCATTATGAATAATGAAAGTTAAAATCAGACTTTACACCAAATACTTGAGGATTCACCACATGAAGACTTCTATGGCTGAGACTTATCTATCCAAGCTATCCTGGTATGGTCTGTTTGAAATGCAGCTTTGGAATCAAGAAATGATGCTTGAACCAAACGAGCTTCATTTTAATTTGTGTGCCAACAAAAACATAATTGATTGACTCAAAAGCATGTGTCATATCTACAAAGACACTGCTAGCTAGAGGCTCACTATTTATATTGTTATATATATTGTCTGTAACAGTATACATCACTAGTGTTAAATTCACTGCGGCATCATTATTAAGCATCAGTAAGTTGGCCATATTCTGCAAATCATTTGTGAACAGATAACTTTTTCAAATACTTTGGTTTTGAGACAGAAGGTGGATAAAGGCCTAATATGCAGTGATGAGGGTGACAAAGGTAATTTCGGTAAAGGGGTGATAAAAGAATGAATGGATGTTTAAACTACAATGGTACTGCACTTGAGGAAAAAGACAGGCAGAATAGGAAGACTGGAGGTTTAAGTATAAAAGATGCTGCCATTTTGAAAAAAAGCTTGATTAAGTTTGAGGAGTCTGGATTCTACCTTCTGTGTCAATTTTGTAGTTGTTTAAAGGTACATTTGGACTAATTTCTTTAAAATTAAATACTGGAAATAAGTCACAAAGATATTGTTCAAATTATTGGAACTGTCATCTGTCTGTGGTTGGGCTGCTGCTGCTTGGTTTACCTACAAATGATTAACTGATGTATTGTTAAAAACACTGGAGTTGTTTTTGCGATCATTAACAAAGGAATTGCTAGAAGTTGAACATTGTTTACATGCTCAGACAATTCTTTAATAGGGTTCCTGAAGTTTTTCTTTAAGTAGCTGCAAACACAGTTTGTTTACTTTTGAGAAATTTTGATTTCAGAGTTTAATTGCAGTCCTACATCTTTTCCTCGTATCTAAAAATCTGATGAAAGTTATTGTAGGTTGGGATTCATTTTTCCATCTCTTCCAAGCTCTAGTTCTATATTTAAAAATTGCTTTAATTTCAAGCATAAGCAAAGGACATATGCTTTTAAGCATCTGCCTTTACAGGAAAAGAGTTTGTCTTGAACTGTGGACAGTTGATACTTATGAAATGGACATTGCAACTCGGAGTTCTTTTCATGTTGAAGGGGTGTCCAGTCAATAATATTAAGTGATGCACAAGAGATTACTTTCTAGGCTTGCAGATATGGATCTGTCAGTTTGTTTTAGAAGACCAGAGTGAGGTGATGGGGCAATTGCCACTAATATTATTTGAGAGTACAGATGTATGAGTGCAGCAATGGTCAAGTAGAGTGGCTGTTGCTTGCTTTTGCATTTTGACAAAGTGGGATGCTTGACCAATGGTTCTAAGCCCATAAGGCCAAACAGTCTGTTTAGTTGTGGAAAATAATAGGCTTCAATACAAGTAATCTGAAATCGCCTACTATGAAAATATTTTATATGGTCTTGTGGATAAAATATAGTAAGAATTTGAGTAAAGTTAGATCAGCTGCAAATGGAATAGAGGAGAAAACTAATGTAAGGGTTACTGTTTTTTTCTAGTAAAAGACAGTTTTCACCAATAAGCAGTGCTTCTATTATTAAAATTAGTACTATGTGTTTATTAAAGGTGACTATTTACTTTCTGATTAATAGCTCTACATATTCTTAAATCATGCCTGCTGCTCATGAGTAAGGTGGACATTTTTTATGCAATTTGAAGGTCATCAGTTGTCCTTTAATCAGGTTTCAGTAATAGGAACTTTGACAGGATTTTTCAGTGTAATCCAGTCTCTTTTGACTGTGTGCATTAGTTATTGGTGCTACTAATATTAAAGAGAATGTTTTTACCTTAATTCTTGAACAGTATTGCTGTGCAGAACAGAGCTTGAGAAATAGAACATACTATCTACTTATATATCCATTACTTTGTGATAGATAAGTGAATGTCTATATTTTTTATTCCACTGAAGCTGAACAAGTGTTTAGTGTGTAGTTGTTTGTCACTAAAAGAAATCCTAGTCCTTCATAATAACCTAGACAAAATTATAAAGTGCAGTGGCCATGAGGCCATATTATAAACTTTTGACACAGGCTAGAATGTGACTTATTTATTAGAGCTGCATCAGGAGATGTTAAAAAATGTCATATTTAATAGAGAGTTTAACTAACAACAGAGGGGAACTGTGATTATTGGGAGGGTGGGGCTCTTTTGTCCAGTGGCATGAATAGTTTCACACTTATGTAAGAAAAATAACATTTTATTCTACCCTGTATTTTATCCAGAATGTCAAGTTCATGTATAGATGAGATATCATTAGTATGTGACAGTAATGAAGAATGTTTATTTTTAATTCATGGCCGTCATACATAATGACAGGTTTACCTTGGAGTTTACAATAAAGTAGAATAAGAAAGCTAATGAATTTTTGGATGCAGCATTAAAAGGGACCTTTGAAGAAAAAGCAATCTAATAGCTGTTCAGCAAATAACATCTGCAAATTATTTTCTATATAGTAGGCATTACCCTACTGTTCTTTTTAATTCATTACCGCATGGAGAATTTGGGGGAATTATATGAAACTGCACAGAAGAGTATGATGTTGAAAAGCATTCTGAGGCACATAAGCAGAAATGTAGGTCCTAGTAGCTACAGATATACATGATTTCTTTCAACTGAATTAAAAAAATATACCCCGGGATTCATGAAGCTTGCGCCAGGCGCACGCATAGCGTAGGCGTTATAACACCAAATATGGCCGCCGAGCGATTCAGGTATGATCTAATTCCACGTGCACTACTGGCGTACGCCAGATCTGCGCAGCCCCTGGCGTAGGTATGCAAATCACCCCATGTGCAGTGTTGCACCATGCAAATGAAGGCATATAGCGATTCATGAAGTGGTGCAGGCGTAGCGTGAGCCCATGGAAAAGTAAACCAAAAAACACGGTTTACATTTTCCCAAACATAACATCTGAGCTATGGAAGAGGGCCAGACCCAGGTATCACAACGTGAACATATGCCAATGGTGAAATACACAGCCAATGGCATAAGAAAAGATGCACAACACGTAAATAACAACATTTAATTTCATGTCCACAGTAATGCACAGCAGAACCGCAGGGCATGTGTGTGGAAGCTGTAACATAAAGAAATAATATGAACATGTCATAAAATCGCAATGTAATAGAAATCAGGTTTACAGCATAACACACAATGGCAGGCATGGAACACCACAACCAAGGTGCAAGGGTTGTTAAGGGCTTACGATAGTGTTCAGTGTGGTAACTATGAATTAGTAGTCAATGCCATGCAAATGAGGCATTTAATACTGAATCGCAAATATCCCACCAGAGGAAGGTTGTACCATACGGCGCAGTGGTATAACACCGAGGAGTGGCTCAAAAAGGAGAGGTACTGTGACCATAAAACTGGCCTGCCCATTGCTAAGCAAAAAGTG